>NW_027530523.1:89680-101696 GCF_008692635.1 Crocuta crocuta | reverse complement strand
AAATAGGCTTCAATGATGAATTCTAGCAAATGTTTTAAAAATTCTATTCAAACGCTTCCAAAAAATTAAATAGGAAGGTTAACTTCCCAACTGATTCTATGAAGCCAGTATTACTCTCAACCCAAACCAGATAAAGATTTTTTTAAAGAAAACTACAGGTAAATATCCTTNCATTCAACAAACGAGGAATAGAAGGAAACTTCCTCAATCTAATAAAGAACATACTTAAAAAAAAACACTATAATTAACATCATACTTAATAGTAAAAGATTGTTTTCCTGCCAAACAAGAATATCTACTCCTACCACTTCTATTTAACATTGTACTGGAGATCCTAGCCAGTGAAATAAGGCAGTAAAATATATATAAAAAGAAGAAATATATATGTATATTATGTATAAAGAGAAAGAGACAGAGACAGGGGCTGGGGAAGGACACTGTGTATAGAGGAATAAAGATGAAGATAACATTCATATGGAAGTCCAGAATAGGAATCAATAGACAGGAAGTACACTAGTGGTTGCTTAGTGCTGGGGGGGGGATGGGGAGGTAGGGGACAGGTTGTAGGAGGTGATAGCTAAGAGGTAGAGGGGTTTCTTTTTCTTCAGGTGATGAACATAATCTAAAGTTGACTGCAGTGATGGTTACAGGTTAGCAAGTCTGATATCAATATACGTGTATACTGGAACTGAACAATCAAGTAAATGGATGGCAATGGTGGGAGCCAGCTTTCTCACTATCGGAATGGGAAGTACAGATAAGCAAGGGGAGAAGGCTAGAATGATTGATGTGGTAATGGAGAGTTGGCTACATCAGTAGGAACCCATGTTCACTTTAATATATATGCAGATGGCTACATGTAGAAATATTTATAGATGTGTGTGTACGTGTATATACTCAGGTTAGTACATGCACATTTATTTCTCTGCTCTGTTGGCTGAGGACCTAGAAGCAAGAATCACAATAGCAATGAGCACACTTCATACCTAGCTATTGGTCTTACCATTCTCCAATAAAAGGAACGAGGGCTCCTTGGAGAAATGGCCGATCCTAGAACATCTTGTATAGTAAGGAAGTGCTCAAAAGAAAACCCCGTATATTGATAGAATTATGTCAAGGGTATACACACACAGACTGAAAGAGCTCTCAATGGACTCATATACATATAACCATATGATTGAATGAATAAATAAATGGGAGGGAAGAAACAAATCTCCCATGTAGTAGAATTCCAAATAATTTATGTAAACATTTCCCACTTAAAGTGGTGTAGTGTTAATCCCCATTCCTTATATATGGGCCAGGCATAGAGATTTCCTTCCAGAGTACAGTATGGGAAGGGAAGAAATAGAGTGATTTTACGTTAGATAATCCTAACAAACATTTTCTCATCCAGGTCAACATCAACAGCAAGGAGTCATATGGATAGCCTTGACATCATGTGAGAAAAGGGCACTTTATCTGTGATCTTCCAAAACTCTATTAAAAAACAAACTTCAGCTGGATAAATCTGCAGATCTAATTGGCTTTATTAACCAATTCATGAATCAAGCAGCACCCAATCTAGAAAATTAGAGAGATACTCAAAGTAGTTGTACAAAATGGGAGGTTTTTAAAAGGAGGGTGGGGCTAGGAAGTTATTGGCAAAAGATAAAAAAAGGATTGTTTCTGGCAAGATTGCCTTCCCTTGGGGGGAAGGGCAAGAGTTCTTATCATGCAGATTATCTCCTCTTCTTTTGGGAGGTGGGCAGAGAGGGCCCAGGTGACAGATGACCACACTGGTACAGATCAGAAAATTCCTGACTGAACAGTTAGGAGTACCTTCTGGGAGAGGTTCAAACTACAATTAGGTTAGATATTAATCCATGGTTTGGTGACCTGGCCTAGCATACATAAAGCCTCCATCTTGTGACTGTGGTTTTCTTCTTAACAACCCATAACCTCAGTCTGATCATGAGAAAAACATCAGACAAGTCACAATGGAGGATTATTCTACAAAATACTTGACTGGTACTCCTCAAAACTGTCAAGATCATAAAATACAAGGGAAGTCTCAGAAACTGTCATATTCCAGAGGAGCCCCAGGAGACATGACAACTAAATGTAGGGTGGTATGTGATGAGGGAATCAAAGGCAAGAAAGATGTAGTTTAAATTAAATTCCCCTACAGCCTGTAAGCCCATTGATAGATGTCAGGACACCTGCAGCGGTGTAACATTCCCCAAAACGTTTAGGGCTGCCTCAATGCCTTAGGGTTTACAACTTAAAAAACTAAAAGCAACTTTATCTTGACAATAGCTAAATCTTCAGGTCCTATGAGAGACCCTGCTTTCAGCATCCAAAAATTCTCTTGGAAACTAACTTTATCTCTACCCCCCGTCCCAAACCTAAAAGTATACCGTCAGTCACTCCTAACAATCCCAGTGCAGCTCTTTCTGCCCCCTGGGTCCTGTACCCATACTTTAATAAAATCACCTTTTTGCACCGAAGACATCTCAAGAATTCTCTCTTGGTTGTTTGCTGGTAAACCCCACTTCAAATTTCATCAGTATGTATCCGGGTGGGATCCTGGAACAGAAAAAGGACAATTAAGTAAAATCTAAGAGAATCTGAATGAAGTGTAGACCTTCATAATAAAAAGTATCCATATTGGTTTATTAATTGTTACAAAAGTACCATACAAATTATTCTCAAACAAAGTTCCTATTTTTTAAAAGAAACCTGATGCCTGATCCCACTCGCCAGAGATTCTGATTTAATTGGTCAGCTTTGTGGCCTGAGCACTGGGAGTTTTCAAATCTTTCCAGGTGATTCTGAGGCACAGCGAGGTTTGAGAACCAGTGGATGGAAGCCAGGGGCCACCTGCTTATCAACACGTTCTACTGGCCCAAATTTAATAATGTAAAATCATATTTCTTCAACAGATAGTGTTTCCCTACTTCTAGCATAAACAGGTGAGCCCAGATAAAATATCTTTCCGTATTCTCCTAGATTAAATGGTGTAGTTCAAAAGAGCGTTCTGTGATGATGTTAATATTCTATACCTGCACTCTCCAGAATGGTAGCTACCAGCTACCAAGCACTGAAAATGTGGCTAATATGGCTGAGGAAGTGAAATTTTCATTTAATTAAATTTAATTAGTTCAAATTTAAAGAGCAACATGTGACTAGTGACTAGTAACTTGTTGGACAATACTGCTCTATAAAAACACAATCAAGTTCCTAAGAAAAGATTTCTTAATGTTCTCTTTTGGCTTTGGACTACTTTTTTTTCTCTCCAACTTTTTCTCTTCCTACAAGTTGGAGTCTCTCATTTGCTAGGAGGCATTTTTACTTTAGAACAATGGTCCAGGTGTTACCGCACTCCCTCACGTTGGCAGCAGAAAAGCTCGACATCTTCCCTGGCCATCCCTGGCCCTCCCCCACCTGCCATGCCTGCTGCTGCAGGAAGCAGCCTTTGTGCCTTTGGATGAGAGCATTTCCTCCAAGCCCTGAACCAACCCCCCTTTCTGGAGGATGACGGTTCAGTCCAACTTTAATTTTTCAATTGCTCTCTCTGGAGTTCCTTCCGAACTCCTAAAGAAGAAAGGGAAATGGAGTCTCCTGGCAGAGGGCTGCAGATGTTCTGGTATTTCTCTCCATTTAAAAAATAGCATCTCCCCAGCCCTCTACCATATCCATGAATTTCTACTATACTGCACAGCTAATGGCTACATTAAGCATTTGGAAGGTCTGCACCATGGTATCGCTGATAGCCCAGCGGCAGAATACGATGACACTATAGACTGCCTGTCTGGATCAGTAGTAGGAAGAAATAAGCATTCAGGGGGGGTGGGATACTTGGAGCTTAATCACAGACCACTCGAGGACTGACAGCTCCATATCCCGACTACTGACAGCAAAAACCAAAACCAAGGTTTGAGACATAGCGCTGCCAAGCTGGGGCCGCACACCTTGTCACTTACACATGCTGGAAGTCCAGCTGTCTTTGCTTTTTAATAGGTGTAGGGTTTGTGTGGTTTTCATGATGCCAAGAGGTGGGGGGAGGATGGGTTTTCTTAAAAAGTAACAGCTTCAGCAGCATTCAGAGGCTGTCCCAAGCTTATTTCACAGATCAGGACGAAATCTAGGTTATCATGAGCAATTAGCAGAGGACGAAAAAATTGAAATGAGCATGAGAGGTAGAGATTCTAAATTGTGAACTGCTTGACAGCAAGGCCTCTGATAATCAATTTTGCCACATCTGCAGGACTTTGTTCAGGGCCTGTGGCTTCAGGGCTTGTTTTTCTTTTTAACAGCTTCATTGACATGGCATTTAACTCCTATAAAATTCACCCATTTTAAATGCACAAGTCAGTGATTTTTAGGAAATTTGTATTTGTGCAACCATCGTCACTTTTGAGTTCTAGAATATTGCTTCCACCGCAAGGAGATCTCTCGGACCCATTCAGTCACTACGTATTATCCCCAACCTCCCCCAGACCTTACACAGCCACTGATTTACTTGGCGTCTCTATAGATTTACCTGGGCACTCCACGTAAATGGAATCAGCAATATGCAATATTTTCGGATTGGGCTTCTTTCACTCGGCATAATGTTTTCAAGGTTCATCTATGGCACAGCACGTATCTGCACTTCATTCCTTTTTATGGAGGAATAATCTCCACTCTTGTGGCTGATGAGGGAGCAGGAGGCAGGCTGAGGGCAAAACACAACCTAGCGCCCCGAACCACCCCCCAGGGTGGGACACTCCCAGCTACCCCAGTTTACCAGAAAAAGGCAATCCCATCAACAACCTAAAGTCCAGGAACTCCCTATTGTCTTAATGTTAATGCTTTGCTACAGGGGAAAACAATCTTATCTTGACAACAGCTAGGCCTCCAGTAAGTCTTGAGTGTGTGAATATCTCTTTGTAAACTCCCTCTCCCTGACTCACTCCCCAGCATTTACAATGCAGCTCTTCCTCCCCACGGGTCCTGTCCCCATGCTTCAATAAAATCACCTTTTTTTGCACCAAAGATGTCATCAAGAATTCTTTCTTGGCCATCACCTCCAGGCCCCACAAACCACCCCACCATTACCCCAAAACATCATCATGGCTATACCACATTTTGTCAATCCATTCATCAGTCGATGGACATTTGGGTTGTTTTGTTTACTATGAACAATGCTGCTATAAATGTTTAGTGAACGAGTTTTAGTTTGGACAGATATTTTCAATTCTTTTGGGTATGTGCTTGGAGTAGACTTGTCGGATCATATGTTAACTCTAGGTCTAGTCTTTTGAAGAACTGCCAAACTGTCTTCCGAAGTGACTGGGCCATTTTATATCTCCATCGGCAATGTATGAGAGTTCCATTTTCTGCACATCCTCGCCAGAGTGTTATTTCCCCTAAATATTAGAGCCATTCTAGTAGGTGTGAGGTGGCATATCATTATGTTTGGATTTACATTTCTTTAATGCTAAGTGATGTCGAAGAGCTTTTTGTGGGCTTCTAGCCATTCGTAAATGTTTTGTGTTTAAATTTTTAATGGACTCAGGTGGGCAATCTTTTTATTATTGAATTGCAAGAGTTTTATTTAGATTGTGGATATAAGTTCCTTATCAAACCTATTTGCAAATACTGTCTCCAATTATCTAGGCTATCTTTTTACTTTCATAATAATGTTTCTGGAAGAGTGCAACTTCTTAATTTTGATGAAGTCCAATTTATGATCTTTTCTTCTTTTACTAATTGTGCTTTGTAAAAAATCGTATCTAAGCAATTTTCGCCTAATCCGAGGTTAGAAAGATACTCTCCTATTTTTTCTTCTAAAGTCTTTATAGCTAACAAACTCCTGTCCTTCTACCTCAGCAAATATACCTTCATAACAACATGGAAGGACAGGTTCAAATGGAAGATTCTTGGACTCAAAATTCTACACCTAAATTTAGTGACATGCAGAATATCTGCCTCCAACAACTGACCCACCAACTATATCCCCCTTCTTTCCTCACTCTGGGCTCTCCCTCATTGAGATGGGCCTCATACATGGGCTGTGGACTTACTAGCCCATGTGTGTAAGCTTCATCCCCACTTTCCCCAAATGGCAAACAGAAACCTCCTGGCCACGCCTCAGGCACATAGGTGCCCACATCAATTGCGGGTGTGTCCCCAGAAAAGCAGGCCCCAGAAAGGAGCTTGTGAAGGCTTTGGAAAGGGGCATGTAGCTATTTAGGCAGGCAATCTCAGCTTCCCAGGTATCTACTGTGTGGTCCAGAAGGAAGCCAGTGGTCCTGTGCAGGCACATCTCTTTGTTCCCACTATCTCTTCCTTAAAGTGAGGCCCTCTGAAGCACAGGGACCAGAGTGGGGCTCTTGTATGGGTCTAAGTGTGGCTGCCAAACCCTCAGGGAGAGAAAGATAGAGGGGAACTAATGGCCACTGGCCCCAGGGACTTGCCGACAGAAAGCCTTGGTCCTCTGTGGATTCCTATCCAACACTGAAGACAGAAATGGGCAGCTAGGGCAGGATGACCAAATTAATCCATGTCCATCAAGGCAAAAGGGTGGGGGAAGTGACCCTCAGAGGAAATGACTGGGTCTTGGACCTTGCAAACCTGGGCTACTATTTACCTCCACTTTCCTGTCTTTAAAACTTAAAAGTCCTCATCAAAGAAAAAAAAGAGAAGAATTTTTTGGTAATTTTCTATGGTGACTAATGGTAACTAGACTTATTTGTGGTGACCGTTTCACAACATATACAATATTGATCATTATGTTGTATGTCTGAAAATAATATGTCAGTTATACCTCAACTAAAAAATTTCTCGGAGGCACCTGGGTGGCTCAGTTGGTTCAGTGTTGGACTTTTGCTCAAGTCAGAATCTTGCCATTAATGAGTTCGAGGCCTGCATCAGGCTCTGTGCTGACAGCTCAGAGCCTGGAGCCTGCTTCAGATTGTGGGTCTTCCTCTTTCTCTGTCCCTCCCCCACTCGCACTCTCTCTCTCAAAAATAAATAAATGTTTTTTTAAAAAATTTCTCTGAACATTGCCAAATGTCCCCTGGGGGACAACATTGTCCCTGGTTGAAAACCACTATCTTAGATGGAATATTCTACAGCCTTGACAATGATGGGTTTATAAATTATATGTAATAGAAAAAGCCTATGTAACAATATAAAAAAGCAGAATGAAAATATATATTCATAACAAGGCCACAATTATATAATAAAACAGTGTATGGATGAAAGTCATGAATGTAGTAAACAATGAATGAAAAAAAGGCAATGTCTCTTCAAATGGTGAGTAAACACTGAGACCATTGCTCAGTAGCCATTCCTCTAGTTGTGTGGATGGCCTGAAGTCCCTCCCAAAATAGAGAGCCCCAGCACATTCCTACCTTCACAATGAGCTGCCTAGTTTGAGTAGAGCCAAGAACTCTGTTTATTCATGCCTGAGCAAGCTGCTGATAGGAAGGCAGTGCAATGCAGGGAGACATTCTGGTCTGGACTGGCCATGAATTAGTGTGCTTATGTGTTGCAATTCCCTTGGTGCAGGTGGGACATATGATACTCATTCACTCAGCACCACGGGCTGGCCGGGGACTCAGGACCAACTCAGCAGCAGCAATCTGTCATCTGTCACACACCTTCTTGTATTGCCTTTCTCAGCTTGGCTGGAGCCTCTGAGCCACACGCATTTCAAAGGCTGCCCCAGACACTAGAACTCTGTTGTGGTAGAAGCTTACAGAAGACAGATGCCTCCAAGAGAGGGATGGCAACCAAGTCTTGGGGCATGCTGATACCCAGCAACACAAACTGGAAAGATTTTTGAAAAGGGAGAGGAATTGGAGTTGGCCCATGCACAGTGATGCAGATGAGTGCTTTCAGGAACAAAGAAACATACGGTTGCCAGTGCTTTGCCGAACACTCTATTAGATGCACTTATATTATAGACACAGAGACAGAGGATTGTACCTGAGAATGTGAAAATAAAAAAGGAAAGAATGTGGTGAGCCACAACATCCCAGAAATGGCTGCCTAGGTCCCATTCAGAGCACTGATTTCTATTCATTATGGATTTGGGGACATTCTGGTACCATCACTCCGTAGAACAATTATAATCAAGTTGTGGGCATCCTAATTTTTTTCCTCTTCAGGGTTCTTTCACCACTCATCTTCCTTTCCATTGCCCGTGTCCAAAAACTGTGATGGTATATGTTGTAGAAAATTCACTTTAGTAAATTTTGGGTTTTTTAATTATTCATGCATTTAACAAACACTTCCTGAGATTTACCACGTGCTAAGCCCCATGCTGGATGTTGGGACTACCGTGAAGAATGCAACAAACACTGGCCCTGATCTCATGAGATCTGTATTCTATCAAGGTAGAAGGGTAGACAGATGAGAAGCATAAGAAAAATGTCATCAAGTTGGGGCTCCTGGGTGGCTTAGTCGGTTAAGCGTCCGACTTTCGCTCGGGTCATGATCTCGCGGTTCGTGGGTTCGAGCCCCGCGTCGGGCTCTGTGCTGACTGCCAGCTCAGAGCCTGGAGCCTGTTTCGGTCTGTGACTCCCTCTCTCTCTGACCCTCCCCTGCTCGCACTGTCTCTCTCTCTCCTAGAAATAAATAAAAATATTAAAAAAAAAATGTCATCAAGTAATGACAGATGACTATGAAGACAATGTAGCAGATTGGCAAGCAACTGGAAGGAGGATGGTCAGAGAAAGCATCTGTCAAGGTAACCTTTGAGCTGAGAACTGAATGGGGAGAAGGAGGAAGCCCTGCAAAGACCTAGGGAAAAGCATCAGAGGCAGAGAAAACAACGGATAAAAATGCTATGAAGCAGGAAGGAGCTTAGGTTGTCGTAGGAACAGCAAGGAGGAGAAAGAGGAAAAGAGTAGTAGAAGATAACATTGGAGAGGCAAGTGGAAACCGGTCATCCAGGGCCTGGCAGTCCATGGTAGTATGTTAGGATTCTGTTGCAGGTAAAATTATAATTCTTGGGAGGGGTTTAAGCATCCATCCCTCCACGTTTCGGTACTAGCACCCCAACTTCCTTGTTGGAAATGTCTTCTTTCCCCATCAGGAACAGTCCAGTGGGACCGTCAGTCTGGATGTACCAGATCCTCCCTTGGCACAAGATACAAGCTAAATCAATAGAGTGCACTCTTGCTGGAGATTTTTTCCTGTTGATTTTATAACAGCTTTATTGAGATGTAATTGACACACACAGTGGTTTTTAATATATTCAGATCTGGGCAACTGTCACTCCAGTTGATTTTAGGACATTTTCATCACCTCAAAAAGAAACCCTATACCATTTAGTTCTCATTCCCTCCACCCTGTGTTATCCCTCCTCCACTCTAGGCCTAAGTAACACTAATGTATTCTCTGCTTCTTTAGGATTCCCTATTCTGGCCATATAACATGAATGAAATCATACAATATGTGGTCTTTTGTGTCTGGCTTCTTTCACTTAGCATAATGCTTTTGAGGGTCATCCACGTTGTCACATGTATAAGTACATCATTGCTTTTAATGGCTGAATAACATTCCACTGTATGGATAGATCACATTTTATTAGTTCTTCAACTGATGGACATTTGAGTTTTTGTTACTTTTTTACTATTTTAACTAATGCTGCTATGAACACTTGTGTACAAGTCTTTGTATGGCCATATGTTTCTCATTCTCTTCGTTAGATACCTAGGACTGTATTTCCTGGGCCATATAGTCACTTTATGTGTAATATTGTGAGGAACTGTCCAACTGGCGTTCACCTTAGCTGCACAAATTTACGTTACAAACAGCAATGCATGAGGGTTCCAATTTCTCTATATCCTCAATAGCAGTTGGTATTTTCCATTTAAAAAAATTACAGCCATCCTAGTCAGTGTCTAATTATGTTTAGAAGTGTCTAGAAGTGGTACCTAACTGTACTTTTGATTTTCATTTCCCTAATGCCTAGTGATACTGAGCATCTTTTCATGAGTTCACTGTCATTTTTCTATCTTTTTTGGAGAACTATCTAGTCAAATCTTTTACCCATTTCTTAATTGACTTCTCTTTCTTTTTGTTGTTGAGTTTAAAGAGTTATTTATATATTCTGGATGCTAGATCCTTATCAGGTACATATGATTTGCAAGTATTTTCTCCAAAGATTTTAATTACAGTGCACCAGAGGTTTTAATCATGATGACATAGAATTTATCTATTCTTTTTCTTTGGTTGCTTGTGCTTTTGATGTCATATATAAGAAACCATTGCCTTGGAGTGCCTGGGAGGCTCAATAAGTTAGGTGTCTGACTTTGACTCAGGTCATGATCTCATGGTTCATGGATTCAAACCACGCATCGGACTCTGTGCTGACAGCTCAGAGCCTAGAGCTTACTTCAGATACTGTGTCTCCTTCTCTATCTGCTCCTCCCTGCTAGAGCTCTTTCTCTCTCTCTCTCTCTCAAATGAATAAACATGAAAACATTTTAAACAAGATTATTGCTTAGTCCAAGGTCATGAAGATTTACATCTATGTTTTCTCCAAAGAGTTAGTTTTAGCTCTTATATTTAGGTCTTTGATTTATTTTTTGTATGGTTTGAAGGAGTTTAAGATTTCCTTCTTTGCATGCAGATATCCAGTTATTGGGATATGTTGTTGTTTGGTGGTTTGGTGACTTTTCTGAACTAATTCTGTAAAGTCAGTATTTTTTGTTGTGTGTAGCCACTAAAGTCTCTCTTTTTTTAGCTTAACAATCAGCTGATGATTGGACAAAGATTTCCTTAACCTGATAAGACACTGCTCCATCCCAAATTTTCTTAGCCAGAAAGTGACCCAGTTTGTATTGGGTTTGTGGCATCTAAACACCATTATTTTAGTCCTTGGAAATGCTGTCAATAACTTGTATTAAGATGAATTTAAGGTTCTTCTGAGGGCATTTAGTTATTTCCTGCATAGTATGGGGGAAAGGATACACTGCTGTGAAGTAGGTGGCTTAAAGGTGGTTTCCTTGTCTCCCTTTTATTAGGGGGTGACCCTTTCACCCAACATGTATCACACCTCTCCCCGTTTAGGTTCTGGTGATCTAAACACTGATGTCACACACACGCGCGCGCACACACACACACCCCTCTACGTCCTAGAATAAGAGGATTCTCAAAGGTTGTCAATTTTATTTTAATCATCACTATCTCTGTTCCATAATGCTGTTGGATCTTGTAGGACTGTCATTTGGTAGGGTCTTCCGGGCCTGACCTCAGTGATTTGAGCTTAGGCTACTACTCAATCTTTCTAAAAGGCCAAAACTTCTTGGCTTTTTTCACTCTCTTCACCTTTCTTGGAATTGTTGTACTGGTATGAGAGGATTTTTTTCTTGATTTTCCACGAAGCAGTTGTTTTATTCCCCTCTGTATCTTCTTCACCTGGAAGGACAACAGGGTGACTCCAGAAGGGCAATGGGTTGGAGGAAGAAGGTAGGGACTGAATGGAAAGGAAGGTTTCATGAGAAGGGGCACAGGCTAATGAGGAGTTTTATGCCCGACCAGGAAAGGGTGGGAGTCTTGGGGGAGGGGAATCTAAAGGAAAGTAGAGGAGGGATTTGGGTGAGGTGGTCTCACCTTTCCAACCCCTGTGGATCTGGGTTCATAGTGGTTCTTTCTCTTCTTCCTTTTTGTGCTTGGGGTTGATTGTTTTGTGCTTAGCGTTGGTCATTTCATAACTGTGCTCACTCCCTCTGGCTTCCTGGTAATTTTAGCCATGTTGAAACCTCCTAGTGGTCTTCTCCAGAGCTCCTGACCACACTGTAAAATATCCCTTAGCAATACACTGAGGAGCCACAGCCTTTGGCTTTGTTTGTTGAGTTAGGCACTTGCCCCAGCCAGTAGGAGGTGTGCTGGGTGGGTGGGTGTGAGCTTAAACATCACAAAATATCACTCTTGGCTCCTCTCTTGGGGTAGGGGTGCTGGGTAAACCAAGATGGTCTGGTTGGAGAGAGTGGGAATTTTCTTAACAACACATTCAAAAGCTTTCCCAAACTGA
>NW_027530523.1:87643-89642 GCF_008692635.1 Crocuta crocuta | reverse complement strand
ATGCTGATCCACCATCTTTTCTCATCATCTGCACACATGGCAGGCAGAGGGTGTTTCCTCCAGCCCTGCCCTTTAGTCACTCTCATTCTTTGTTTCATTCTGTTCTCTACCATATTTGAGTGTTGCCTAATATTTTAGACATCTTACCGAAAATCCTTCCAAGATAATATGACTATATTTGTCTATGGAAATGCTAATCACCCCACTTCTTTTCAACAGTTTTCTTTTATCCACCTTGAAGACCATTCACATCTTGGCTACTACCAGGAAACTTTTCCCAGTGTCTTTGTCAAGCTTCTCAGTTTTCTATTCTATAGGCTGAAATTGCTGCCTTTATCAGCAGTCTAAACAGTGTGGTACTGGCATAAGGATAGACCCATAATCAATGCAATAGAAGTGAGAGTCCAGAAATAAGCCCATATATCTAGAGACATTTGCTTTTGAGAAAAGTGTCAAGAACATTCAGTGGGAAATAATAGTTATTTCAACAGATTGTGTTTTGACAACTGGATATCCACACACAAAACAATGAGTTTGGACCCCTACCTCACATCATATACTTAGATTAACTCCAAATGGATCATAGACCTACACATAAGAGCTAAAACTGTTAAACTCTTGGGGCGCCTGGGTGGCTTAGTCGGGTAAGCGTCCAGCTTTCGCTTAGGTCATGATCTCACGGTTCGTGGGTTCGAGCCCCGCGTCGGGCTCTGTGCTGACTGACAGCTCAGAACGAGGAGCCTGTTTCAGTCTGTGACTCCCTCTCTCTCTCTGACCCTCCCCTGCTCACGCTGTCTCTCTCACTCTCTCCTAGAAATAAATTAAAAATATTTTTTAAAAAAACTGTTAAACTCTTAGAAGGAACACAGACAAAAACACTCATGACCCTTGAATAGGCTATAGTTTCATAGGTATGACAAAAAAAGGCCCAAGCAACAGAAGAAAAATTTGATAAATTGCCATCAAAATTAAAACCCTCTGATTCAGGAGTGCCTGGGTGGCTCAGTCGGTTAAGCGTTCCACTTTGGCTCACATCATGATATCATGGTTTATGGGTTCGAGCGCTGTGTCGGGCTCTGTCCTGACAGCTCAGAGCTTGGAGCCTGCTTCAGATTCTGTGTCTCCCTCTCTCTCTGACCCTGCCCTGCTCACGCTGTCTGTCTGTCTCTCTCTCTCTCAGAAATTTAAAAAAAAAAAAACATTAAAAATTAAAAAAAAACAAAGGAAAGAAATTCTGAACCATGCTACAACATGGAACCCTGAGGACATTATGCTAAGTGAAATAAGCCAGTCACAAAACGATAAATACTGTGTGATTCCACTTCTACTGTGTGATTTTCTGCTTAGAGTAGTCAAAATCAGAGACAGAAAGTAGAATGGTGGTTGTCAGGGGATGTGAGGAGGGTAGAATGGGGAATTGTTGTTCAATGGGTATAGAGTTTCAATTTTGCAAGATGAAAACATTCTAGAAATCTGTTATACAACAATATGATATTGTTCATACAACTGAACTATATGCTTAAAAATAATTGATGGCACATTTGATGTTTTCAATTTTTAACCACAATTTTAAAAAGTAAAAATAAAATAAAGCACTTTCTAAATTAAAGAAAAAGAAAGAGGGGCACCTGGGTGGCTCAGTCATTTGGGCATCTGACTTTGGCTCAGGTCATGATCTCACAGTTCGTGTGTTCAAGCCCCATGTTGGGCTCTGTGCGGTCAGCTCAGAGCCTGGAGCCTGCTTCAGATTCTGTGTCTCCCTCTCTCTGACCCTCCCCTCCTCATGCTCTGTCTGTCTCTCAACAATACATAAACATTAAACATTTTTTTTAAAAAAAGAAGAAAGAAAGAAAAGAAAAAGGGTGTGTTTTTACTGTTGGGCAACAGCAGTCAGAAGAGCTGGCTGCTGGGAAACCATGTGGTAGTCACTCAGCACTAAAGTCCATCTCTTCTCTTTATTGTTCTTGGATCAGGGTCCAGCTTCTCACCTCAAGTCTTC
>NW_027530523.1:81501-87635 GCF_008692635.1 Crocuta crocuta | reverse complement strand
CTCAAGTCCTACACAGTGGTCTTCCACCTTGGCTGTATTTTGGAATCATCTAAGATTTAAAATTTTTTGATGCCTGAGCCCCACCATAAAGATTCCAACCACCTTTGTCTAGGGCATAGACAAATAATTTAGGTGATTCTAGAATTTAGATGGTTCTAAAATACAGCCAAGACCACCGAACTAGAGATTTGGAGTTGGTGTGCAGGTCTCCCTGGGGGCTCTGGATGGAGTTTCCAGGCCTGGTGTACTTGAAGGGGCTGAAATGAAGTAGCTGGTGGGGATGGAGAGGAGATGGAATCAACTGAGCTTGGTGATGATTGGCGTGGTTGTGAGGCACCATGGATAACTTCTGGGCTCCTGGCTGGAACACAGAAAGGATGGCAGTGTAATTGCATCAGGGGAGACCTGAGGGCAGGGGCTTTGAAAGGGAAGACCATGAGGTCGGTTTAGGAGACCTGTGGAGCCTGAGATGTCTGTCAGAGGTCCGTGAGGAGACGGTGAGTAGGGAATTGGATCTTGCAGTCTGGGGCTTGGGGACAGGTCCGTGGCAGAGGTCAAATTGGGTATCACTGAAAGGCACAGGCATTGATGAGATCACCCTGGAGAGGAAGTGTAGCACAGGAATGCAGAGTTTCAGAACCAGACTCGTGAGTACTCCAATATTAGCTTGGGAAACTGAAAAAAGAAGTGATTTTTAAAACAGTAAATGTGATAATGGGTAGTATTTAATAGCAATTAATTTTGTGCTGAGCCCTGCTCTCCAAGCCTTGTTTTCAAGGCTTTACTGTTTTAACTCAACACACAATTGTTTGGTCATTGGAAATGAAGCATCCAAGTACACTGTGATTTTTGGCAGCTGAGGGCTTTCAAGCCCCATCCCTCCCCTCCTTTTGCTCCATGTCTGAGCAAGTCAGGTGCTCTGTCCCTTGGCACCAGCAGGGATTTCAAATGGTGAAAGGCCCTTCATCCACACACAAACCCCCACCCCAGCTCCACTCCTCCTGACAACAAGCACCCAAAGCTGCCGTTCCTCCCAAAAGGGAACTGAGCTCTCCTCCTCTGGAATCCTTCTGCAGGTTTCTTTGTGAGTTACCAACTATTTTAGTTTCCCACAACTGCTGTAACAAACTGCCAGGAATCCAGGAGTGTAAACAATAGAAATTTATGTTCTCACAGTTTTGGAGTCTGGAATTAGTGTCACTTGTCTGAAATTAAGGTGTCAGCAGGGTCACACTGCCTCTCGAGCCTCTGGGGAGGAATCTGTTCTTAGCCTCTTTCAGTCTCTAGCAGTTGCTGGCATTCTTTGGCTGCTGGCCGCATCGCTCCAGTCCTCAAAACTAGAGCCTTCACATATCTGTCTGCTCTGTCTTTATAGCTATTATCACCTTCTTCCTCTGTGTGCACCCCCCTTTGTCACCTTCTTATAAGGGTACATGGGACTGCTTTCAGAGCCCACCGGATAATCCAGGATTATGTCCTCCCTTCAAGATCCTTTGCTTCATCACATCACATCTCCAAGGAACCTTTCTTTCAATAAGGGAACACAGGTTCCAGGGATTAGGGCCCAAAGTGTCAAGGAGACATTTTTTTCAGCCTACCACAACACACATTGGTGCCTATGTGTCATTTGTCTCAACATCCAGAAATTCTTGAATGAGGGAGGACTCCCCAGTATCCACTAAAGGATGGTAGGCACCCCAAATAAAAAACAATAATATTATTCCCAGTTCACAGATGACAGGACTGAGGGGACACCAGAGGCTGGGAAACCGGGGCACGATGTGTTTGGTTATGTTTTCTTTCAAGAGGACCCCTCCTTCATCACCTGAAAAATCTCTTGGCTCCTTAACAGAAAACAGGCAATTAGTGAGAAGGCCATCCACAGTGCAATAAGCTGGCCTCAACGAAAAAAAAAGTTGAGGCCCAAAGGAGACTACAGAACGCTAAGTATAGAATGAGCTGATTGTACTGTTGAGCAGAGCAAATACCCTGCACACGCGCACCTTGGAGCGGGCAAGTGGCTCCAAAGCCGTAGTGGATCTTCAGTTCTATTTATATGGAATTAAAGCTACATTTGGTTAATGCCATCCTACTTTTAGTAAGCCGCAGATATTCAATGTACATTAGTAGTTACCTTGACAGTAGTGACTCTGACGTACTCTTTTTCATAATTATCAGGCTTAGTTGTTCTTCACAGTTCTTTTTTTTTTTTTAGGGTTTATTTATACTTGAGAGAGACAGAGGCAGAGCACGAGTGGGGGAGGGGCAGAGAGCGAGGGAGATACAGAATCCAAAGAAGCCTCCAGGCTCTGAGCTGTCAGCACACAGCCCGATGCGGAGCTCGAACCCATGAACTGTGAGATCACGACCTGAGCAGGAGTCAGACACTTAACCCACCGAGCCACCCAGGCACCCCTGTTCTTCACAGTTCTTTACCAGTTCCTCCTCTGGCTCCCCCTGACATCCTTCAACATTCCTCAGTGAGGTCGGATTCTGTTCAGTTTTCCCACGGAAGTGAGACCTGGGTTCAAGTCCCGGTTCTACCACTAGCTGGCTGAGTGACCGACACAGAACAAATACCTTCTATTTGGGTTTCGGGCTTCAAATCCAAAAAGCAAGGAGGGTGTATGGCCCTGCTCAAAAGCACACAGTTCTTTATGGTGGCTGAAGCACCCTAGACCCTCCCCAGAGAGAGCTGATCTAAAAGGAAGCTCCTAAACCACAGCACCGCTGACCCACACAGGAAGCTGCTGCCTTTGCAATGTCTCAAGCTGGCCCTGAATCTACTACATGGCATTAGGCAAAGAAAGGCAATCATTCTTCTTTGGAATGACTGTAACAGATTTCATTCTTGGCAATTACTGTAGGTGGGAACAAGAAAATTCTTTCATGACGAACAAAAGCTTTTGTGTCTTTTCCAAGCAGTGGAAAACTGCCTAGATGGACACACCAAACCACCCTGATGGAAGACTTTGGAATGTCTAATTTGAAAAACAGGCACGTGGCAATACAGTGAAGGCCTCTGCCTCCTTTTTCCTCCAGCTGTTTTCCTCTCCCTTGCTTGCTCCACTGTGCCAGATGTAAACAATCTCTCCTCTGGAAACTTTAAAACTTCACCGTAATCATTTTTTATTGGTTTTAAGCAAGTATAAAATTAATTAGCAAAATAGCACAGCCAAATAAGCAGCTTAATGTGCTCCCCGGGTAGACAGCCTTTAAAGAGTCTCTTTATTCCATACTGGCTAACCCATTTCCCTCTAGCATAGGACACTGGGGAAAGCATAGGCTTTGAGCCTGATAAAGTCAGGCTGGAATCCCAGCACTATTATTTCCTAACTGTATAACTTGGGGCAAGTTGTTTGCTAACCTTTCTCGGCCTCCCCTTCCTCCTCTATAAAATCAGTCTTATCATAGCTACTCACTGTGGTAAGTGGTTTACATGGATTATATCACTTTAGCCCCACAGTAGCTTCTGAGGTTAGTGTCACCTGCTTTTATTGTGAGGATTAAGTGAGATAACTCAGGTAAGCAACCAGTGGGTTGCTGAAAAAATGGTGGCCAGTTACTACTGTGTGCAACTTTGTGCTGGGTACCATGGAGGATGTCAAGTATTTACTCATCAAACATAAATTGAGCACTTGCCATGTATTTATTTTTTAAAAGTGGAGAGCAGGAACTTTCAAAAAAAGTACATGACTCGGTTTCTCAATCTTGACTGGTTCTCTTCTGTTCAGAAGGATTTCAGATAGGTTGAATTAAATTCCCTTCCCAGCTAGATGTGTCTCTAGGAGTCATGGGTTTCTCTTCTGTATTTCCTTCTTCTCTCCTCTAGTCTCCTGAGCTCAAGGTTATAAACTGGGACATAGTCCTCTGGGTTGGGGAAAGTGTCACCAGCATTGCTAACAAGGCTGGATATAGACCACACCAAAGGCAGAAAAGATTTAGAACATTCAAGTAGTCTCTGCAAGAGAAGGTAGGGGCTTATACTCCACTCCTACAAACCCTTCACAGAATGGCCACCTTCCAAGTTGGCCTTAGTCCACTGACTATCCCTCCCATTTCCCCCTTCTGTCCCACATGCTCCTTGCAGAGCTTTGCCAAACTTCCATTTTTTGATCTTCTTGACATTCTTCAGGTTATTTCCTAGGTCTGGCAGAAGACTTCAATGTCTGTTGAAATCCAACTCTTCTTACAAGCTCGAATGGCCCCTCTGGGGATAGTATCAGGAGTGAAAGTTGAGGTGCTTTTCCATGGCAGATAGTGAAAATAGCAGCTCTTTAATATGATGAGAGCTGATTTAATCCTTATTAAAGCCATAACAAATGTAAGATTAATTTTTTAAATAAAAATGAGAGTGGTATTTATTTAGTATGCATAAAGCAATTATAAACATAAATCAATTAATAAAAAGTTAGTACTACACACCAGATGTCAGCTTATTGCCAGATGCCAATATTTATAACCATATCTATCTATATCACAAACATACCCTGCTGCATAGATTAACACATAAACACTTTTGAATTATATGATTACATGTGATTTATAGATTTATATATGAGAAAACACAATTAGCCAAGGGAAAGACTATAAGGATGGTTGAGGTGCTCAATAGCCTAAATGACACAGGAATACCAAAAATGAGAATATGGTACCTAAGCATCAGTGACTTAAAGGCAGACATATAGTATGTAAAGACCTCACAGTTGTTCAAAATTATAAAAAATAAAATAAAGTAAAAGTTTGATCCACTTAATTTGATCCACAATAGTGGTTTAACTAGTGCTCCCCCCCCATTCATATCCACCTGGAACCTCAGACTGTGATCTTATTTGGAAGTAGAGTCTTTGCAGTTGTAATTAGTTAAGGATATCAAGATGGGATCATTCCAGATTTAAGGCAAGTCCTAAATCCAGTAACTGGTGTCCTTATGAGAAGAGGAGAGAACACAAGGAGACACACAGGAGAAGGCCATGTGAAGACGGAGGCAGAGCTTGGACTGAAGCAGTCACAAGTCAAGAACCGCCAAGGATTACCGACAAGCACGAGAAGGCAGGAGAGAGGCAGGGAACAGATGCTCCCTCAGAGCTGCCAGAAGGAACCCACCACACCGACACCTTCCTTCCAGACTTCAGGCCTCTAGAACCACCAGAGAATACAGAACGTTGATACAGTAGCTATAGGAAACTAATACAGCCACCTTAACTCTGATATCCAAACCTGACGAAGCACCAAAACTGAGAACTAAAAACCTAATTTGCGAATATAGAAGCATAACCTCTAAATAAAGTAATAGCAAAGCAATTCCTGAAGAATAATACACACTAAAAGACTAGTTTACTATGACTAGGCAGGTTTTCTTTTAGGCATACATGGGTGTTTGATAATTAGAAAAACCTGTGAATAGTATTCATCACATCAGAATCAAAGCTATATGACCATCTTGATAGGTGTCAGGAAGTCATCTTTTAATTTTTTAATGTTTACTTATTTTTGAGAGAGAGAGAGAGAAAGAGAGCACACGCAAAGATGAGCAGGGGAGGGTCAGAGAGAGAGGGAGACACAGAATCCAAAGACAGGCTCCAGACTATGAGCTAGCTGTCAGCACAGAGCCGGACGTGGGGTTCAAACTCATTAGCTGTGAGATTATGACCTGACCTGAAGTCAAATGCTTAACCAACTGAGCCACCCAGATGCCCCAGGAAGTAATCTTTTAAAATCCACATATAGGATCGCCTGGGTGGCTCAGTCGGTTGAGCATGGGACTCTCGATTTTGGCTCAGGTCATGATCTTGAAGTTTGTGGGGTCAAGCCCCACATAGGGCTCTGTGCTGACAGTGCAGAGCCTGCTTGCAGTTCTCTCCCTCTCTGCCCTTCCCTGCTCTCTCTCTCTCTTTCTCTCTCCCTCTCTCAAAATAAATAAACATTTTTAAAAAATAAATTCCACATACATGAGTTCCTAAAAACTATTATTTTTTTAAGATTTTAATTTTTAAGTAATCTCCAATACTCAACATGGGGCTCAAACACAAAACCCCAATATCAACAGTTGCATATTCCACCAACTGAGCCAGCCAGGCACCCCCCTAATAACTATGCTTAATAAAGTATGATTATAAAGACATTGCCTTAGC
>NW_027530523.1:80941-81318 GCF_008692635.1 Crocuta crocuta | reverse complement strand
AGCGGGCCATACAATATGCATCTCAATGCATATATGTGTGTATCTGTGTATACATACATATACTTCCCAGCCCTGCACACCGAGAGGACCTAGAATCAGTGGCCCTAGTAGTAATGAGCATACCTCGTACCCAGATATTGATTTCTAAATACCATTCTCCTTGGAGAAATATGCAGGTGCAGCAAATGTACAAGATGAGCCTGGAGCATCTTATGGTACCAGAAAGTCGGAAATGCTCAAAGAATTAAAAGATGAGGCCATGCCAAAAGGATTCAGGAGCCAACCTGAAAAAGCACTCAATGGCTAAAGTTGGAATGACTTGGGCAACAAAATAAATACTGGAGTATAACCCAATGTATAAAATAAATATCCACGAG
>NW_027530523.1:74832-80898 GCF_008692635.1 Crocuta crocuta | reverse complement strand
AAGGCCACACTAAGAGATAAATACATGATTGAATAAATAAATGAGAGAGAAAAGAGAGCTCTTTCAATTCATAAATATAGAAGGAATGATGGACATAGAAAATTACCATTTGGCAAACACCATGGTAATAATTGTTTCAAGAAAAATCATTAGCAGATGCTAAAATTAGTGGATAAAAGTATAATGAGAAACAGGATATTTACATAGTCTCAAAATATATTGCCACAAGATATTTATAATTACTGAAAGAAAAATCATAATTTCACTATGAGGAAACCTGGAAAACAATGATCAAAATTAACATCACTGGTATCAGGACATATCAATGTGAGGCACCTCTTGACATGAGGCCCTAAGAAGGGCACAACATCACTTCTATGGTATTCTCACCAAAAATGCAAAATTTGCATTTAATCAAGGAAACCTCAGACAACAAAATGGAGCAACATTCTACAAAATAATTGGCCTGTTCTGTTCAAAAGTTTCAGAATCAGTGACATAAAGACTAAGGAACTGTCCCAAATCATAAAAGACAAACAAGACATGACGACTACATGCCATGTGTGTTTCAGATTTGATCCTGGAGCCAAAAAAAAAGGTATTAGTGAAACAACTGATACATTCACATAAGGTCTACAGATTGGTTTATAATATTGCATCATGTTAATTTTCTGGCTTTGATACTTGTACTATGATTATGTAAGATGTTAGCATTTAAGGAAGATGGATGAAAGGTACATGAGAATTCTTTGTGCTATTTTGCAAATTTTTGCAAATGTGGAATCGTTTCAAACTCAAGAATTAAATTAAGAAACAAATTTAAAGAAACAAAAAATGTTTTAACTCTAGTGTATCTCATACAGTGGAATTTTATGCAAACATTAATCTTAGGTTTTTCGTAAAGTAGTAGAGTGCCAATGAGGAAATGCTCACACTATATTAAATGGAGATATATCACATTCTATTTATACTTAGGAATACAAGAGAATGAACTCTAAGAACTACTAGGATAATTCAGTTCAGGGGCTATAAAATAAATGTACGGGATTTATAGTAATTCTGTATGGCAGCAATAACAAGTTAGAACATACAATGTTAAAAGAAAATCCCATTCACAATAAAACCTTTAGAATGCTAGGAAGAATCTTCCACTTTAGTATGAGGGATTTGAAGTTCACGTGAGTGAGGAGCTTAGACAGAGCTGGTAGAATTGGTTAAAAATGAGGAAAAAAGTGAATTGGTATCTTGTACTATAGGTTCTTAAGGGAGCAGAATACGCCACCCGCAAATACACCACTTTGGCATAAGGATTATTTTGAGCTAATTATTTTGAGAAACTGCAGACACAGGAGGAGCTCTGAAAACAGTAGAAGCGACCCTTTTGTAAAGGAAATTTACATTAGAAAGGTGGCTTGAACCAAGAAGAGAGCTATTACCAGAGATCCCTTTTTCATCTTAGAGACTTATCTGCATGGCAGGGCAAATTTTCTTTACTAAACATTTTCTCTTCTCACCTTCCTTTGAGTTGTCCCTGCTCCACCCCTTTGAAACCCCAGGCCCCTATCCCTTTCCATAACTCAGGATGATGTATTTACCTCAATAGTGTGGCCACCTTTTGAGTCGCATATCTTTGTGGGGCTCCCATACGTGCATGCATGTAATTAAAATTGTTTATTTTCTCCTGTTAATCTGTCTTTTATTACAGGGGGGTCTCAGCCAAGAACCTAGAAGGGCAGAGGGAAAATTATTTTTCTTCCTCCACACCATTATAAATACCCCGTAACTGTGAATTAAATAGTTAAATGTGAAATGCTTAACCACTGGGGTAAAATAAGCTGGGAATCATTAAAGTGAATACTTAATCTCAGGGGAAGGAATAATTCTTTAAGCATAAGTAGGTAAAAGCTGTAAAGAAAAAGACTCCTAGTTTTGACACAAAAGGTTTAAATTTATTTATTTCAACCTGAGCATAAGAATAAAAGAAAAATGACAGATTTCAGGATGGAGGGGAGAAATGTAATATATGTGACAGGCAAGGCTCAATACCCTTAATAGGTTAAGAGCTCTTACAAATATACAGGAAAAAGGACCCCAGTAGAAGAAACAAATTGGCAAGAGACATGGACAGAAATGACAAAAGAAAGACAGGGGGAGAGAGCAAGAGAGAGAGGGAGAGGGAGGGAGGGGAGAAGAGAGAGAAAGGGAGGGAAGGATGGAGGAAAGAACAGAGGGAAGGAAAGGAGAGGAAGAATGTATGTCTTTACTAGTAAACAAAGAAATGCAAACAAAACACTATTTTCATCTACAAAATTGGCAAAAGTAAAAATAATTATGTGAGGTTGGTGAGTATGCAGAGGTAAGTGCATTCCGGTAATAATTGTGGATGATGATGTAAATCCGTGCAACTTCTCTGAAGTGTACTGTAGCAATATAACAAATGCCTTAAAAGAAATCCATTTGCTTTGATCTAGAACTTCCAATCATTCAGTGGATATATCAGAACTGTCTCCAAGAAAGTATGCATAACATACAGTGGTACTTACAGGAGCAAAATATTGAAAACAGTATAAATAGGCAACATCAAGGAAACGGTAAGGAAACCTTGGCTCATTTATCTGTAAGAAAAAATACCATGCAGCCATCAAAAATTATCTTACAAAACTGGGAGGATTATAAGGAAAATACTTATGAAAAAAATATATTGTTAAATAAGATACAATATAAGGTAAAGTAATAAAAAGCAGGCTACAAAATAGTACTAAAATATAATCTCAATTTAAACATATATGTTCACAATATATAAACATCTCCACCATTTCGCTTATTTCAAATGTAGTAAGTCTGTCTTGAATACGTTGGGAAACTTCTAAAAGCAAAAACTTTGAAAACACAGTGGAAATGGAAATGCTGTGATGTTTTAATCAAATAAAATTCAATTATATGATTTGAAATCATATATGTGTATATGTATAATTCATTTATTCAATAAATATTTATCAGGCACCGATTATGTGGCAAGCAGTTTAGCAGACTCTGGGGACACAATCATGAACGAGGGCACAAACTGTCCTCCCGGCATTTACGTTCTTGTGCAGCAGTTGCATTCAACATATTAATGTACAAATAAACTATGGATTTCAGTAAGTGCCTTGAAGAAATATTACAAGTGACTACTACCGCGCATCAAGAGGACTGATCTGTTAGGAGGGCGAGCATGGTTTGCAGAGCATAGCAAAAGAACTAAAAGTTGTTTTTCTAAAATGCTAAAGTGATTCTTATTTTCATAGGATCCTTAGCAATGATTGGTGATCTTTCCTTGTTATCACTTTTGCCACATTTTCCCAAATTTCAGCAATGAACACGTATTCCTTTTATAACCAAAAAACAAATAAAACCCTTCGCAATACACTTCACTATGGAGGTAAAAGACTTATACACTAAAAACCATAAGACACTGATAACAAAGTTAAAACAGATACACATAAATGGAAAGACATCTCATGTTCATTGATTAGAAGAATTAACAGTGTTAAAATGGCCATACTACCGAAAGCCATCTACAAATTCAGTGTAATCCCTATCAAGATCCCAATGGCATTTTTTACAGAAATAGAAAAAACAATCTTAAAATTTGTATGGAATTACAAAAGATTCCACATAGCCAAAACAATTTTGAGCGAGAACAAAGCTGGAAGCATCACACTTTCTAATTTCATAACATATTTCAAGCTACAGTAATCAAAACAGTATGATACTGGCATAAAAACAGACACATAAACCAGTGGAACAGCATAGAGAGCCCAGAAATAAACCCACGCATATACAGTCAACTGACCTTCCACAGGGTGCCAAGTATACACAACGGGGAAAGCATACTGTCTTCGATAAATGGTGTTGGGAAAACTGGATATCCATGTGCAAAACAGTGAAATTAGACCCTTATCTCACGCCCTACACAGCGGTAAACTCAAAATCGTTTAAACACTTAAATGTTAGGCCTGAGACTATAAATCTCCTAGAAGAAAACATAGGGAAAGAGCTTCTAATACATTGTGTTCAGCACTGACTTCTTGGATAGGACACCAGGCACAGACAACAAAAACAAAAATAAACAAGTGAGACTACATCAAACTAAAAAGCTTCTGCACACAAAGAAAACAATCAATAAAATTAAAAGACATTTTCAAGCTACCAAATGGGAGAAAATATTTATAATCCCTATATTTGATAAAGAGTTAATGCCCAAAGTATATAAGGAACCCTTGAAACTTAATAGCAAAAAAAGCAAATAATTAAAAACTGGGCAAAAGACTTAAATAGACATTTCTCCAAAGAAGATGTATGAATAATCAACAGGTATATGAAAATGCGCTCAATGTCAGTAATCAACAGAGAAATGCAAATCAAAATCACAATGACGGGTGTCTGGGTGGCTCAGTGGGTAAAGCATCTGACTTCAGCTCAGGTCATGATCTCACAGTTCGTGACTTCAAGCCCCCACATCGGGCAGTCGGTTCTCAGCACACAGCCCACTTCGGATTCTCTGTCCCCCACTCTCACTGCCCCTCCCTGTCTTCTCTCTCAAAAATAAATAAACATTTTTTAAAAATCACAATGAGATATGTCACTTTGGACCCATTAGGATGGCTATTATAAAAAAAAAAAACATAGAAAGTAGTTTCAAAGATGTGGAGAAAAGGGAATCATTGTATACTGTTGGTGGGAATGTAAGTTGGTGCAGCCACTATGAAGGACAGTATGGAAGCTCCTCAATAAATTAAATAGATCTACCATATGATACAGCTATCCCACCTCTAGGTGTATATCCAAAGGAATTGAAATCAGGATCTCAAAGAGATCTCCGCACTTCCATCTTCACTGCAGCATTACTTTCAATAGGCAAGATGTTGAAACAACCTAAATGTCCATCATCAGATGAATGGATAAAGAAAACATCAGCTGGGGATGCTCTGACAAAGTACCATAGACTGAGGGGGCTTAAACAGCAATTTCTTTCTCACCGTTCTGGAGGCCGGAAGTCTGAGGTCAGGATGCCAGCACAGTTGGATTCTGGTGAGGGCCCTCTTCCAGGTCTCAGACAATCAACAACTTCTATCCTCACATGTCAGACAGAGAGCAAAAGAACTCTCTTGGAGTCCCTTTTATAAGGGCACAGACCCAATTCAGAATCCTCATGATCTGATTAGCTCCCAAAGGCTTCACCCCCTAATAGCATCATATTAGGGGTTAAGGTTTCAAAATATGAATTTTGGGGGAGTGGGGGACACAGACCTTCAGTTCACAACAGTGATATGTACATACAATGGAATATTATTCAGCCCTTAAAAGGAAGAAAATCTTGCCATTTGTAGCCACATAGATGAACCCAGCAGACAGGATGTTAAGTGAAATAAACCAGACACAAAAGGACAAATGCTATATGATACCACTTATAATAAGGAATCTAAAATAGTCAAACTCATAGAAGCAAAGTTTAGATTGTCGACTTCAACAGATCGGTGTAGATGGTGGTTGCCAGGGGGTGAGGTGAGGGGAAACAGGGAGTTATTAGTCAAAGCATATAAAGTTTCAGACCTGTAAGATGAGTAAGTCCCGGAGATCTGCTGTATAGCATAGGGCCTATAGTTAACAATACTGTATTGCATACTTAAAGATTTGCTAAGAGGGTAAATCTCATGTTAAATGTGCATATCATAAAATATACTAAATAAAGAGAGTAGTGGGAAAACTTTTGGAGGTAATGGGTATGTTTACACCATAGATTGCGGTGATGGTTTTACAGGTATATACTTGTCTCCAAACTCATCAGGCTTTTTACGTTAAATGTGTACAGCTTTTTGTATGTCAATCAGACCTCAATAAAGTGCTTTTTTTTTAAGAAGTAAGCAGTGAATGTAAAAGAAAAACAACAGAAATAGAATAAAATAGTTTAAATATTACTCCTTAGTTTGCCAATCTTCCATAAGTCTTACTGTCTAACAAAGGTATCCTGTATATGCCTCATTGCAGTGTCCTGATAAACACATAGGCTTGCCCTGCCTGCCT
>NW_027530523.1:74632-74777 GCF_008692635.1 Crocuta crocuta | reverse complement strand
ATAAATACCCCTATTGTTGGCTTACTGCAAATACAAAAAGAAAGTCTACTTTGACTCTACTGGAAACCCACTAAGAGCAACAATTTTAACAGAGATGAAATTGAAATGCTGTGATATTTACAAAAAAAAAAAAAAGAAAATTCAA
>NW_027530523.1:60195-74440 GCF_008692635.1 Crocuta crocuta | reverse complement strand
CAATTACAGTTGACCCTTGAACAACATGGGTTTGAACTTGAACTATGCAGTTCGCTTATGTGTGGATTTTTTTAAGTACAGTACTTTAAATGTATTTTCTCTTCCTTATGACTTTCTTAATAAAATAACGTTTTCTTCTTTCTACCTTCCTTTATTATAAGAATACAGTATACAGTATACATAACATGCAAAATGTGTCTCAATTGGCTGTTTATGATACTGGCATGGCTTCTAGTCAACTATTAGTTGCTGGAGGCTATTAGTAGCTAAGTTTTGCAGGAGTCAGAAGTTATACTTGGATTTTTTTGATGGCGCGAGGGGTCGACATCCCTATCCCTTGCATTGTTCAAGGGTCAACTGTATATCATTCGAAATAATCTTTGGAGTAAACTCCAGTTATATGAAAGAGATACTAGGATGATTTGTGGATAGCAGTATCCTTTGACATTTATAGGATATAGATTCAGAAGAGAAATCTGATAGATAGGGAATAGAAAAGAGGCTGGTTCAGACAACAAAAACAGCAAAACAAAAGAAATATATTGTAGCCCAGTCAGTGCAAAGGTTTAGGAACATTTACGGTAATCTCAAACTGAGAAATGTTCAGTGAGCAAAGCGCCGGAAACCAGGAGGCTTTCAATCAACTACTGTTAAGTTGCTTCAGTGGTTAACTAGAGCTAGTTCCAAATATTTTGGTTTTCCTCTTTTCTGGGCACACACATGGTAGGATTGAAATTTCTCAACCCATTTGGAGAATTTACTTGTACTTTCCTACTTGAGTTGACCAAGTTCTGGCCTGAGCAAATGAAATATGCAAAGAAGTTAAGGAGGGGATGGTGCCATTGTGGTCATAGAAGCCGGTATTGGGATGGAGGCTCCAGCAGTGTGAACGAAGATAATGAGAATTCCTGTGAGCTGCCAGGCATGTAGCATGGACAATAAATATGTTTTCCTGCTAAGCCACTGAGATTTGATGGTTATTTGTAGCTGCATCAAGACTTAACCCCTGCTGACTCATACTATTATTAATCCAGACCATCAGCTGTCCTGGATCAAATNTAAATAAATAAATAAATAAATAAATAAATAAATAAATAAATAAAATAAATGGAAACTGGTTTAATTTTCACAAGACAATGAGAAAGAATAGCTCATAAATAGCTATTACATAGGCTTTGGGGTCTGAAAAAAAATAAGAAAAGTATGTTCAAGTTCCAGCTACTGTGCCATGGACTAGTCACTGACCTCTCTGTACACCAATTCTTTTTAATCTGTAAATCACATAGTAACAGCAACTATTTCTCAGGGTTATTGTAAGGAGAAAATTAGACAATGGATGTAAAGCACTTAGCACAATGGCCAGAAGACAGCAAGTGTTCAGTCAATGACTATCAACATCATCATTATTATTACAATCAAACCTGGGATTGCAAGTGTTCTACAAGACAAGCAAACATTTCTAACAAATTTTAACTTGATAAACGAGCCATGTCTTGCAATACGAGTAGTTCATGACATCAAATGTCACATGATCACAGCTGAGCCAATGGTTCCTGAAATTCACATTGTCTACAAGTTCTTTGGATGACAAGTCTTTTTCCAGAATGAATTACGCTCGCAAACCAAGGTTTTACTGTACCTCTCGGTATGTATTTACAATCTACCTTTTGAAATGCCATAAGATGACTAACTTGTTAACCTTGCTCCCCACAGAGATAAGCATTTATTGCATGCAAATATGCCATATTTATTGATCCCTCTGTTTCTGCTCAATGGAAGAAAGTACTGTGGGTAGAAATAAAATATCAGCCTCAACTTGTACATATACCCAAGCTCTTGTAAGTCATTACAATGTGTTTTTGAGAGTTGCCACTTCACTGCTCTATAAAAAGCTTCCTGGAAAAAGTATTAACAGATGGCCTCTTACTCTCTGAGACTGTTACTAGCACACCAGATGGCAGCCCAAATGAGAGGATTCAACTTCAATTCTCCAAACTGAAGGAAATGTGACACTAGCTTTTTAATAGGTGTGCAGCATTAGAGGTAGCAAAGAAATGATCAGTTAAGAAAAAAACTCATTTTCTCTCCTTATTTCAATGTGGAATACAGTCTCCATTGTCTCACCAGCTTGCCAGATAGTTCATATAAAATGCTGGGAATGGTTTGCCCAACACAAACAGAAATTTTATTTGAAATGACTGACAGATTTATGAGGTGTAAGGTTAGTCTAAAGAATGAAAATACAAGGCAGTACCCCAGGGACGAATGCTCTGTGCCACGGACACTCCTTTCTCTCCAGGACCAGTCATTAGTTTGCAACATTTTGCTCTTATTGTTAGAAATATTAGGTCTCAGCTCAACTGTCAAACTTTTGACAGGGAGGTAATAACTGTTCTAAGATACTTCTCATCTTTCCAGATGTCCAGCACACCTACCAGTGAATAAGAGTCTGGGCTGAGAGCTTTCTTCTCAGGCATCGCTACTACCCAACTTCTCCCAGGTGCCTTTGCATTCCAAAACAACCTTTTCCCATTAGAGTTCAAGAAAAGCCAATAGTCTTCATATTGGCTTAGGAAGTTGTCCTTCTACTACCTTAGGTTACACGAGTCATTGAAGATGTTAGTAGATATCAGAGAATCTCCTAATATCAATGTTTCAAGAGGCCATGGTCCCCAACCCCAAATTTGGTACTCAGCTATGCCATTCTGCAGGCCACTGTGGATCTTCCAATATGGAAGCCATTGGGGCATGTTGTACAGATGGGTTTTTGGCAAGGTAGCTTGAAATATGGTCTATAGCATGAACACACAAAATTGAAATATGTATATATAGCCACTGAATCAATCATTTCGGGGAAATGGTAAATCACAGCCTCCCTGACTACACAAGGCCCTCAAGGGGCTTAAACCTGGGAATTTTTTAGCCTTGGCCACTGTTGTCCTCTCCTGTCTCAAGTGCAGCTATAGCCCAGGGCTGGGGTAGATACAAAGGAAACATGACTTCCACAAACCACATCAAATTTCCAGAAGCTCCTTCCAGCTTTCTTGTGAACCCTTAGGACAGCTGGATGCAGTAAAAACCAGGGATTTGATCCAGCCCCTGCTCTCATGGACCCTCCATAGCAGTGAGCTATAAGCTAAGACTATGGACACCCTAAAACTGGAAGAGACCAACATGGTTCCAAGGCTCCAGGGAAGAGGTACAATCTAAAGAAAGAATGTGAATCAAGGGGACTGACCAACATAGGAAATCCAGTTCAAAGAAGTACAAGTTGTCACATATACTCAGCATTATCTAAGGGAGAGAAATCCTTGATCCATGGTCATTAAAGACACGATCTTTGCTCTGGGACAGAGATCACCAAGCTCCCTCAGTGCTGGAGTAAAAGAGCTTACCCTCAGGCCACCCAACTCTCTGAGCAATATTTGGCTACATGATTCTGCTTCCCAAGTTTGTGGATACAGAGGAGATACAAAAGCATTCTGGCTACTGGAAAGATGAAAACCTAGTTATAAATTATCTCACTTTTTGCTTTATACATCACTGTCCAGTGTTTCATTTAGCATGAGTATATGCTCATTTCTGATATCCTGACACAGTTCGAGACTGAGAAGCAGAATGTGGAACTGGAATTCTTAACCTGGGAACCATTATCTTCTCAAATAGGTCTTTGGTTCAATGAACTCTGCGGAACCGTATGTATCACCATGTGTGTATATGTGTGTATAAGCATGTGAGGATATGAAGTAACCCATGGGTCCTTTCAGATTCCCAAAGTGGTCCATGACTCAAAGGTAAAAACCACTTGTCTACCTGCCTCATTGGTAAACGTGGAGGTGCCAGGAGGGTGGCATGCCTGGAGAGGGCATGGAAGCTCCGTGCTGCCCCCACCCATATAAAACCTAGCCTTGTGCAGCTTTTCCATCTGCCTCCTCCTGAGTGGTACCCTTTGTAATAAACCAGTAATAAGAGGGTTTTTTTTTTAATTTTTAATGTTTATTTATTTTTGAGAGAGAGAGAGAGAGAGAGAGACGTAGTATGAGCAGGGGAGGGGCACAGAGAGGGAGACAGAATTGGAAGCAGGCTCCAGGCTCCAAGATGTCAGCACAGAGCCTGACACGGGGCTTGAACTCACGAACTGTGATATCATGACCTGAGTTGAAGTTGGACACTTAACTGACTGAGCCACCCAGGCGGCCCTCCAGTAATAAGTTTTTTGAAAACACTTCTCTAGAATGTGGTGACCCAGTCAAGGAGTTGCTCTTGAGAAACCCTGCCCGCCACTCACCATCCCCCATGCATGGCCCCTAGGTACCTAGAGGGCATCATTGCATCCCTCTAATTACAAAAACACAAAGCCTAAACTACAGCAGGTGGGTCATTTCTTTTATCCCTAAAGAATGTCAGAGAAGGTTTTGTCACTGCTCTCAGTTATAAGCCAAAAAAACTGTCCTCAAAGCAAAAATTATTCCTCTATTATTTGCTACCAATTCCTCACCCCATAGATAAGTTTGTCTTTTCTGTGCTGCTAAGTCTTTGTATAATTGGCCCATCTTCGAAGAATTAGAAGAGAGGTCTGGAGGAAGTCTAGTTCTTCTCAATCCAAAAAAAAGTCTGGATTTTTCTTTACCATGTGATGTGATAGGGCTCAAAAAGAGGTTACATTGATCTCATAATAATTAAATGAAAACACAATTGCCAATGAACAGCAGAGGACAATGTACAATCTTGCAAACCACACAGATATCCTCTCAGACAAAGAAAGCATTTATATAAAGTCAAATATACTGATAATAACATCTCCTATTTATCATGGGGGTGGATATAGGCAAATCCCACAGAGAAAGCCTTCCTTTTGGCTTCAACATTGGCTGCCGTCCAAAATTCACAGACTATAAACAATGAAAGCCTTTCCAACAAGAAAGTTAGGAGTGGAACTCACTTGGGGTCTCCAACTTTCTAAGGAAGTGCTCAAGCTATAAGTCAAAGTAACATTTTCATCAGCCCAAGGTGGCAGGCAGAATAAATGACCTGGCCATGAATGCACACGTTGAGAAGGAACTGAGGGGCCCTCAGGAAATACCTGCAGAGCACTGACGCCCATCTCAGCGGGCCTGTGCTGGAGAGGAAGGCCCCAGTGAAGGTGTTACACCACAGTGGGAAGCTGAGCTCCTCCAAGCCTGTCTCCCTCCTGTGAAACACAACGGCTTCATTGTTGACTTTCTGGGGAAACAAGTTTGTGGTTTTACAAGCGGCCTAATTTGAGGAACGTGCTGGCTGGGCTTTCATGTGACACAAAGTTAATGAAGGTTGAAGATGGGCCTAAGTCAGGTCATGGATGTGAAAGCCTAATGTGGCCTTGTCCAGAAGACTGGCATTTTCTCTGTGACTACTGCTGCCCCAGGTGAGCATATGTCCACATTATTTTACCCCATATTTTCCTGAGGTGTTGACGTTTTCCAGCTTTGAAAAATGTAAATTTGTGATGTGTGAAATGAAAAATACAGTACCTATTTCTTTGAAAACCTGAAAGAAAAAAAGTCATTTAGAAAAAAATTCTTTCCCTTTGAGGTCACTGGGTTGATTTCACCTCAGGCTGATTGTTAGCAAACCTCATTACGAAGACTTACTTTCTAAATATTGAAGTTTCTGCACATTGAAAGAAGAGGGGGAAAGAAGCTGGGAGAAAGATGGGATGATCAGAGCTCTCAGCAGCTGGGCCAACTGGTGTCCAGACCCCAAAGAAGGAGTCTATTGTTGCTGGAAGGCCTAGATCATTGCTCTCAAATCCACAAGGAGCTTGAGGGAATGAACCCTTCTTATTCTTTTTCCAAGTGTTAAAATATCTACAGGGTGTTCTGGAGATACAGAGCGGGGAAGAAATCACCCCCTCCCACCTTGTGAATCGCAGTCATGCTCTGCACCTCTTCCCAACCAGGGTCTCTCACTTGGGGAGAATAGGAAGTTGGAGATTCGATGATGGATGCCTATGCCTCCCAGAATACTTGCAACCAGAGAGGACTCTAACACATAGATCCCCCACAAAAAGAAGTATCATTGGGGAATTTTTTGTAGATCTTTAATTAGGGCATTCTTATGGGCAGTGATGGAAAGAGATGCCTAAAATCATGTAGANCAGAAGATGCTGGATGTAGGGTTGGACTCTTTCCCATGCACCAAGTTCCCAGTGCCTCCATCAGAGTTACAAATGGCTCCACGTTGTGGAATAATCCACATATAATAATCACATGTGCAAAAGCCAAATATAAACTTTCCATATACTGAATATGTAAAGTGTCTGGCACAGCTGAGAAGGGTGGACACATCATAGATATTGACTGTTATCACATGATTCAGACTTTGACCAAGTTCTACCACTTGACTGACTTCCCCAAGGGCAGAGCTCTCTTGGGATCTCCTGCACTGTTCTTGGAAGATAGTGTCAATGCACTCAGTGCCCAGTTCATGTTTTTCAATGAATAGAGGAATAAAACAAAGAAAGAGTGAGTGAATGAATAAAAGGAAAAGCACTACATAGGCATTGCTTGAAACAAAGAACTTTCTCTCATCCTCCATATCAAATCTATACTGCTGATCTTACCTCCCAACATCCTTAAAACCATCCCTTCACTTCCCTCACCACTGCCCCTACTCTGTCATTAATTCCAGCTTGGTGTCTTGGAAAGTCTCCTAGCAGGTCTCTCTTCCACGTATCTCAACTCTTCTTCCAATTTATGCTCCACTCTGCGGTCAACAGGATCTATTTAAAATTCATAGCTGGAAATCTGGGCACTTGGGTGGCTCAGTTGGTTGAGTGTCCAACTTCAGCTCAGATCATGATCTCACAGTTTGTGAGTTCGAGCCTCACATCAGGCTCTCTACTGTCAGCACAGAGTCCACTTTGGATCCTCTATCCCCCTCTCCCTGCCCCTCCCCCAGTTGCACTCTCTCAAAAATAAACTTTTTTTTCAAATAAACAGATAGATAGATAAAATTCAAAGCTGATTATCATGTCAACCTCCTTCTTAAAATATCAAAATGGATCCTTTGGACTTGGGATAATGACCAAACTCCCTACCATAGTCCAGAAGATTAAAGATGTAGGCTGAGTTTGAGCCATAGGAAAGTAGACCTGTATGGTCACAGTCATGGGACTCTCAAAAGCAAGGCACAAGACAGATGAATTCCACTTCCAGGTAACAGTACCCATTCCAGGGAGAGGGAGCCCGGGCAGCAGCTGCTGAAGAAAGTCCCTCTCCTTCCCCCCAGATATGGAGGACACCTATGACCCAGACTGAGCAGAATAAGAAATTTGAGAGAATAAATTTTGGACTTCAATGTCTTTGGAGTTAAGAATTCTAAGCTGTGATCTTCACTTACAAGGAGAAGGGATTTCAATTTTGGAACTTAACTTCTTTGCACCTTAACTTATAAAAACAAGATTTAATTTATTTTTGTTTTCCAACATTTTAATTTTTTAGAAATAGAGAACAAACAGGAGAGAGGGATGGGGTGGGGGGATGTTAAGCAGGCTTTGCAATCAGCATGGAGCTCCATGGCAAGATTTCATTCTTTTTATGGCTGAATAATATTTCATTGTATATATAAACCACAACTTCTTTATTCATCAATTGATGGACACTTGGGTTGCTGCTTCCATAATTTGACTATTGTAAATAAAGCTGCTATACACATCGGGGTGCATGTATGCCTTTGAATTAGTGTTTTTGTATTTTGGCCTGTAAATACTCAGTAGTGCAATTATTAGATTGTTAGTTTGTTCTATTTTTAACTTTTTGAGGAACCTCCATACTGTTTTCCAGAGTGGCTGAACCAGTTTGTGGCCCACCAACAGTGCAAAAGAGTTCCCCTTTCTCCACAACCTCGCCAACATTTATTGTTTTTTTGTGTGTTTGATTTTAGCCATTCTCACAGGTGTGAGGTGATATCTCATTGTGGTTTTCACTTCCCTGGTGATTATGATGTTGAGAATCATTTCATGTGTCTGTTGGCCATGTGGATGTCTTCTTTGGAAAAGTGTCTATTCATGTCTTCTGCCTATTTTTTAATTGAATTTTTGTGGGCTTTTTGGTGTTGAGTTGTTATCTTGACCATTTTTAAGTTCATAGTTTAGTTATAATATGTACATTAATATTGTTGTGCAATCTTCACTACCATATATCTCCAGAACTCTTTTGTCTTGTAAAACTGAAATCCTGTACTCATGAAACACTAACTCCCCATCACCCCCTCCCCTCAGCTCCTGGAAAAGACCTTTCTAATTTCTTTTTCTTTTCTTTTCTTTTCTTTTTTTTTTTTTTTAGAGAGAGAGAGCACAAGTGCAAGCAGGGGAGGGGGCAGAGGGTGAGAGAGAGAATCCTAAGCAGGCTTCATGCTCAGCACTGAGCCCAATGTGAGACTCAATCCCATGATCCTAGGATCATGACCTGGGCCAAAATCAAGAGCTAGACACTCAACCAACTGGGCCACCCAGGTGCCCCTCTTTTTTATTTTTTAATCTCCCCTCTACTCCCATGCCCTAGCCTCTGGTAACTATCTTACTCTGTTACTATAAATTTCACTTTTTAAAAATTCTACATTTCAGTCTTTCTTTGTCTGACTTATTTCACTCAGCATAATGTCCTACAGGTTCATCCATGCTGGTATAAATGGCAAGATTTCCTTGTTTTGTAAGGCTGAATAATATTCCGTGTGTGTGTGTGTGTGTGTGTGTGTGTGTATTACATTGTCTTTATTCATTCATTCATTGATAAACATTTATGTTGTTTCCATATCTTGGCTATTGTGAATAATGCTGCAATGAACACGGAGGTGCAGATATCTCTTTGAAATGGTGATTTCACTTCCTTCATATATACACTCAGAAGCAGGAATGCTGAATCGTATGGTGGTTCTATCTTTAGTTTTTTGAGGAATGTCCATAATGCTTCCCATAATGGCTCTACTAATTTAAATGTCCACCAACAGTATAAAAGGGTTCCCTTTTTTTCCACATCCTTGCTAACACTTGTTATCTTTTGACTTTTTGGTAATGGCCATTCTAACAGGTGTGAGGTGATAGCTTACTGTCGTTTTGATTTGTATTCCCTAATAATTGGCAGGGTTGAACTCCTTTTCATATACCTATTAGCCACCTGTATGTCTTTGGTAAAATGTCTTTCAAGTCCTTTGCCCATTTTTAATTATTTGTTTCTTTGCTATGTAGTTGTATGAATTGCTTATGTCTTTTAGATATTAAGCCCTTATCAGATATATAACCATGTCATGTTTTGGTGGAAGCTTGACGAACCAGCACATAATGCTCAACGTTCCTGCCCCCACCATGGTGATGATGAAAGCAGATGTGAACAAGAGAGCCTCCTCCAGCCCACATTCCGAGTGACTATGAAGAGCAAAGCCCCCTGATCGTCTGCATTGGAGAATTTGTGTGAATGAGAAATTGAACTTAGTGGTGTTACTCAGTAAAATGTGAGGAGTTGTTTGTTAATGCAGCATAACCCAGTCCATATTGACTGATACAGACTATGTTTGATGAAAGAGTTTTCCTAGGAAATTAGTAATATAAACATAATCTCAGGGGTCTATCTATATAAGGATGTAACTTTCTTCAAGTGCTTCAAGAGCGCCCAATTACTTAACAAGAATTGCCATGTTGATAAAAATCATTATTGTCTCTTCATTAAAGCAGGTTACCAAAGATACTTTCTCATCCTCGTTTGAGTGATATGAACTTATTTTATGGCATTCATCAATTGTTAATGAATTCTGGGGAAGGTTTTCTGCCACATTCCTGTAATCTTTTTGGTCAAATGTTTATTGAGCCCCTACTCAGGTACTTGTTTCACATACTTGTTCTAGATATGGGGGTATAATAAACCAGAAAGACATGGCTCCTTCCTGTACAGAGCTGGGAAATGTTCCAAAGGAGAAGGATAGGGTGCTGTGAGAGTGTATATAATAAGACCTGACCTAGCCAGAGGGGACAGAGAAGGACTCCTGGAAAATATAACATTCTCACTAAGACTGGAAAGATGAACAGGAATTAGCGTGATATGGCACCTGTCAGTACATCTTGATCAAATAGAATATCCAAGAAATAGGGTATTTGGGTTAAAGTTCTAATTTTTAATGAAATAATTAATTATACCTCATTTATAAAGACAAAAGTTCCAGTAATTTCTATTTTCTCATCTTACTGTTACAAACTCTCAATGGGGGTGGGGGGGGGATAGGTTTTGCAGAAATTTTCTGGCCCCACCCATGTCCCTTAGCCCTTACCATTTCCACACATACTGGCCCAACTTCCAACTGCCAATACCTGAGTCTCTTTGCCTGAGTGCTGTGTCTGGCCACTAGTGTCTGCCCCACCTGTCCTCGTGGCAGCCCTGAAGGCTGAGGAATTAGCCACAGCTCTGAGAAAATGGCAGGTGGGAGCTAGTGTGTGATGTGTGAATGACCCAGCTCCTTTGCCCCTTGGGCAGGACAACTCAGAGGCACATGTCCTACTCTGGTACCTAGAGGTCTCCATGATTCAGCTCCTGCCACCCTCAGTGGTGGCTGACTTGGTAACATACCCTTTACTGGCCACTTTCCTTCCCTGGATCATGTCTTCATTCCTCCACAGGTGTTTCCCGAGATCACCTCTGTGATAGTGAATTTTGTGAGTCAACATGGCTAGGCCATGATGCACGGTTATTTGGTCAAACACTCATCTGCATGTTCTATGAAGGCATTTTTTTAAAAATGTTAATGTTTATTTATTTTGGGGAGACAGAGAGAGTGCAAACAGGGGAGGGGCAGAGAGACAGGGAGATTCAGAATCCAAAGCAGGCTCCAGGCTCCAAGCTGTCAGCACAGAGCCCAGCATGGGGCTCGAGCCCACGATGCATGGGATCATGACCTTGGCCAAAGTCAGATGCTTAACTGACTGAGCCACCCAGGTCCCTCTAAATGTGATTAATAATCAGTAGACTTTGAGTAAAGTGAGTTATAAAGCAGATGACCCTCCACATATTGGAGGGCCTCCTCAAATCAGCTGAAGGCCCTAAGAGGAAAAGACTGAGGTCTCCCAAAGAGCAAGGAATTCTGCTCTAGACAGCCTTCAGACTTGAACCACAATATTAGTGCTTTGAGGGTCTCCAGCCTGCTGCCCTGTCCTGCAGATTTCAAATTTGCTGGCCCCCAATTCCTTAAAACACATCATGAATCTGTCTTACCTCTCTTTGTCTCCCTTTCCCTCCCTCTCTCTTTCTCTCTCTATATATGAATAAATATTCATACAAATATATATAAAAATGTATATACAAAAATACACACACACACAAATGTATAGCCAAGTGACTTGCTGAAGTCACAAAACTAGTCTGATGTAGAGCTCTCATCAGAAGCCCCATCTCCTCAATAGCACCATTTCCACCCATGAAGACTGGGCAAACACTTGCCTCAAACTCCCTGTGTTCATGGCAGACATCATGAGCTGATCTTTCTTTTCCTTAGAATTTTTCTCAGACGCACCCTAGGCAGCCTTCCACAGTCAATAGGGCTTGGCATGGAAAGAGCCTGGGTGACTGTATCACCATGCTTTCTGAATTCAGTAGCAGCTGACAGTGTCTGCCTCTTTTTCCCACCTGTAGGGGTTCACCAGCCCCTTGAAGCTGGAGCCAACTGTACCTTCCAGCGCCTTGCCAGCGCCCCAATGACCACGTAGGTGCTGAGTCAAGTCTGCTCCATTCCCTGCCGGGGCTGCAGAGACCACCCCTCCCCGCAAAATCCCACACACAGAAGACTGGAGCTGGAAAAGAAGGGTCACCCCTGGAGCCCAGACCTGCTGGCCCACCACAGCTGAGTCTGGCACAGGCCAGGCCGGGGGTAGGCCAGATGCTGTGCTGATGGGCCGAGAAGGGGGACACATGAGTGAATGGACACCTCCAGGCACGGTGAGTTATTTCAGGGTCTCTCTTTCCAGGGACCTTTAGAGGAGCTGGCCGAGGAAAGAACAAAGAGTCACAAAACTCTTCCTGTCATTGTCAAGGCCCCACACATGAGCCTAGAGCTCGTTCACAGATGTGCCAAAGTGCTCACAGATGCTGCAATCTCCCATGAGGATCTGAAGGCCATGGTTTGCAAGATAGACGTGGAGGGGCTGGCAAGCCCCTGTGGGGCAGGAGCCGCTGGTGTGGAGCCCTGGCATGGCTGGAACCCTTCCGACCAGCTCCGGAGACCACGTGGTCTGGCGACACCGTCTGGGCAGCCCCTAGATGATGGAGCCCCCCATTAGCTCCACTTGGGGCCCTGGAAAGGCTGGCCGTCCCGGTGCCGGGCGGACGCGCCCGCAGCCCTGGAAGCCAAGGGAAAGGAACGGAAAGACTCGAGGCTGCCGGCGAGTGGGACACGGTGATGGTGACGGAGATGGAGATTGTTGGAGCCTTCCACAGAGACAACGCAGCAACCCAGGCCCGGCCTCTGCACCCTCCCCACTGCGTGGGATCAACCGTCCTGTCAGATCACCACGGCAGACGAGGATGCGGGAAAAGAACAAATCCGAGGGTCCCAACTCCGAGGGAGAAAATGGTGTGTGGTTTGCCAAGTTCACTTTGATGAGGCCACAAACAGTGAAGCAAAAGCCATCTGATCTGCACAAGGGATTAGGAGACCAGGGTGACAGTGTAAGCATCACCACCAACCTCCAAGGTGATGCACCCAAGGTCAGGGGCTAGCAACATGCAGGGTGATATTGCAGTAGTTCAAGCGGTCTGATCAAATCCTTGAGAGCTTGTTTGGAGGTTCTAGCAGAGGAGCGCAGCTACTCCTATACCCTTGACCGAAGAACGGTCCTCCTCTATTGGGGAAGGTCATCCTCTTCGACCGAGCGCACAGCTTCGAGAGGGACACACATGGAGCGGTGAGGGAGGAAGGGGACACCCACCTAGCCACCCAGATCAGCCGAATCAACCCTGGCAATCAATGGGGTGACAGATGTCACAGCCAGATCGCCCTCACATCCTGGTCTGATCAAATCCTAAAAACAACCTAGTGATATAGGTAGGATGTATCAATCCGTTTTCCACATGAGGAGACCAATTAAGGCTCAGAAAGGTTAATGCACGTATCTAAGGCCACACAGCCAGTCAGGGGTGGAGTCAGAATTCACACTCTAAAATTAGGGCCCATTCTCACCTGTGATGGTTTCTCTCACAAGCCCTCGAACAGTGATCACAAAGCAAGGCAACACATACTTTTCAAACATCCATGAGGCCCTGTGCTGAGAAAGCAGTGGTAAACTAGATAGTACAGGTTCTCTGGATAGTTCTCTGGATCCCATATCCTAGTGGAGGAAATGTACAATGACACATTAACAAGAAAACTCAACTTCAGATAAAGGTGGGTGCTATGAAAAAGTGAAGACCGGTAACATGAGAATGATGCAGCAAGTCTAAAGATGGGTGGTCAGAGAAATGGGCACTACCATTCGTATTGGGTCTGGCTTCTGAAGGTAATGACCTCCAGAGTAACCCCATGTCCCCATGCCCTCTACCATAAGTGTCTCCCAGGCCTGGTCCCCTACCCTAGAAATGGCCCTCAAGCTACAGACTGGCCCACTAGCATGCTGGTCTTGGCACACTCATGTGTGTGGGTTTGCTTTGAGATGAAACTCATCCAAGTATAGTATATTTTTTATGTTTACTTATTTTGAGAGAGAGCGAGAGAGAGAGAGAGACTGAGAGAGAGAACGTGAGTGGGGGGGTGACCAAGAGAGGGAGAGAGGGAATCTCAAGCAGGCTCCACACTGTCAACACAGAGCCGTACGTGGGGCTCAGTCCCATGAACTGTGAGATCATGACCTGAGTCGAGATCAAGACAGACACATAACCGACTGAGCCACCCAGGCATCCCTCATCCAAGTCTAGTTTATAAAGAAGGAAAGAAAATAAACCTGTGAGATGTGTATTGCTACTCACAATGAATACCACTCCTGTGTGGAGAAAAACTGGCTTTTCCCAAGACTCCAGAGTATGACAGCTGGAAAGGATAGCCCCTGGACGGGGAGACCCATATTCAGGAAGGAGATTTGCCCCAGGTCACCCCATGGGTCACTGTCAGGGTCAGAGATGGAAACACAATCCCTAACTTCCTCACAGGTCCTCGTAGCCTAGGCAAATAATGAAGAAATGTTCCAAATAATTGCTCCAACCCTGACACTTGCAAATTAATAATTCTGTTAACT
>NW_027530523.1:54284-60156 GCF_008692635.1 Crocuta crocuta | reverse complement strand
GCCTGGGTTGTGCAGATTAATCACTTTCAAGAGGGTGCTGCCTTTTCCACCTCATGGAGTTTAGGAAAAGAGAAAACGACAGATGCCAGACACAGCCCGGGTGTGATATGGCCTTAGGAGCAGCTTACTGAAGGTTCCCAGCCCCGAGCGAGAGGAGCTCTGCCTCTCCATGTTCTCCTGAGGAAACAGGTCCAGAGAGGGTAAGTGCCTTGCACAAGGTTGTCCAGCTCTCACATGGCAGAATGGGATCAACCCAGGCTCAGGTTTCCCCTGAGCCACCTGAAGTTCCAAGCAGACTCAAAAGTGGGGACCAGAGAACCAGAGATTGGGGGCTCCCCAGGAAACCTGGTTTATTCACCAAACCAGAAAATAGAAATTGGGGGATTGCATGTCTCCAGTGAGTCCTGAAGACCTCCAACCAGGTGGGACAGCCTGGTGAGGAGTCAGAGGAGGTCAGCAATAATGCACTGGGACCTCAGGAGCCCCACATTCAAAAGGTCTGATGTGCCACCCATGCCTTTGCTGGCCTCCCATTCTCTGGCTGCCCGGAGTTAAATCTACTGCCGGTCTTACCTGCAGTCCCGGGCTCCTTTATATCTCTCTGTGGGGAGACCACACAGGGGTGGGGCCTGTGTCAGTGCAGCCTGTGTGGACAGGGCCTCCCAAAGCTGGGACATGGTGACCACTGGATGCACCCAGTGGGGCCTGGAATAAAGTCCCCCAAAGCTGGTGTGCCTGTGTAGGCGTTAGGGCGAGGGCAGTAACCAAAAAGAGAAAAGTAGAACATTACCTCCATTTGCTGCTTCTAAGGAGCAAATTCCTTCCTCTGAGGCCTCTAACCGCCAGGCAGGTCTAAGAGACTATTTGTTCTCTGTCTGAACATGTGGCATTTATTACCACCCACCTTGGATTAGGACTTTGTGCCCAGCTTCAGCCCTGACCACCCTGAGTCTCCCAGTTCCCTCAGGCAGCTCATTGCTACCCAACCCGAGTCACCCTTCCTGTGTAGGGTGGCCAGGGTTTGCAAATCAAAACCCAGGAGGCCCAGTTAAATTGGGATTTCCGATAAACAACAAATCTTTGTTTAAGTATGACCCACACGATATCTAGGACATACCTAGAGTGAGCAATTATTCATTGTTCATCTGAAATTCATATTTAACTGCGCGTCCTGGATGTGATCAGGCAGCCTTATTCCTGCAGCCCCTTGGTGGTTGACACCTGCCGCCAGTACTGGCGGATGGAGAAAACAGTGTAATATCCTGCTTTGCAAAAGTATGTGGGGATAAATACTACAGGCTGCCGCCGCGACATTTCTTCCTCTTGTGTCATTTTTGGAGGACGTCTTCGCCATATAGAAAGCCTGCCTCTTGTGGGATGCAAATGAGAACCATTCCCAGAGGGGGGAAATGAGTTAGAAAGCAGTTAGAAAACAACCCCAGGGGATCTGAGACCCGCGCTTCATCTGCCGAGTCTTTTATTCTCGTTAATTCATAACAGTGTCTTTTAAATCCTGGACTAGAATTCGAGAACAGTCGGCGGGCGGCGTGTGAGTGTGACAGTCATTACTCCTAGGAGACGCCCCCTCCGCCAGCTGGGCGCCCTCCGCGCGTTCTTGGTGCCACAGCGGCCTCCAGTGGTCACTTCGGGAACTGCACGCTGACTCCACCAAGAGGCGAGGGACAAGAGCCGGGTCTCTTGAGCTGTGGAAAACTGAGGCGTCCCTGGGCCGCCCAGCGGTCTGGGCTGTGTGGAAAGATCACAGCCCAAAGACATAAATCCAAGTGCGCCACGTCAAGACAGCTCTTCCCTGCTGCTGTGAAGCTCTGACCAGCCAGGGTTATATTTCATCTTGCTTGGCAGTGTAACATTGCTGACCCAATTTTACAGATGTTCTCTTCAAATCGGACTTGGCTTTGTGAATAGTCAACTCTCAAGCTGTAGTGATGAAAACGTCAAAAAAATGCTTTAAATAGATGAGAGGCAGTTGGGCTCAGAATTGATTTTTATTCTACCAGTTGGTTATGCTTAAGTGGATAGCTGGGGGGAGTGGGAAAGGTAAAAGCACCAGAATGAAGACCCCCACTCACACCCATTGCTTCATACCTCCAACTAGCAACAGTCTCTCTTCATTTCCAAGAAAGGGAGGCACTACCGACCCGTTATTGAAAACACACACGACTCCAATAACCTTGTTCATTTTCATATAATGTAGCTCGGAGCAAGAGGTTCTCTGCCACAGCCTCCCTTTGATTTGAAAGCAATACAAAGAATAAAGGAAAATGAAAACTATGGCCACAGAGAGGCCAGCGCTTGATCCATATGCACACATAGACACACACACCTTCGTGCCTTCTGGTTACAAACAAAGGGAATTTGGGGCGCCTGGGTGGCTTAGTCGGTTAAGCGTCCGACTTTCGCTCAGGTCATGATCTCGCGGTTCGTGGGTTCGAGCCCCGCGTCGGGCTCTGTGCTGACTGCCAGCTCAGAGCCTGGAGCCTGTTTCAGAGTCTGTGTCTCCCTCTCTCTCTGACCCTCCCCTGCTCACGCTGTCTCTCTCTCTCTCTCTCCTAGAAATAAATAAAAACATTTAAACAAACAAAGGCAATTTTCCAAACGGGTGGCACCAGCCTTTCCCCTTTCACAAGTTGGTCTTCTGGCAGCTTCACAGCTTTTGGTTGGCTCATTTGCACATCATTTCAGCCGAAATCTCCCTCTTCAGTGGGGACACCCAGGGAGAGGAATGTTACCCAGGCAGCAGCCCTGGCAGCAGGGCCCTGGGGAACTGGACAGGGAGGCAGCCGCAGAATAGACGTGGTAGACTTGGGTCTGAGGTCTGCTCCACTTGGCTGGCTGCAAATTCTTGGCTGAGCAGCTTCCCTTCTCTGACTTTCAGCTCTCCTCCTGGAATAAAGAGCTTTGTGGTCGTCCTCCCAACCGTGAGTCTCCGATTCTAGCGATGACACCTTTGGTCAAACTCTTAAAAAGAATTCTTTTCATTCATTCATGCAGTCCCTCACTCACTCATTCAGCAAACAGGAGTGCTTAAAATGTGCCACACACTGGCTTACAGGCTTAGCATAGAGAAATTAATAAGGAATGTCCCCTTCTTGCAAAGTGAACGGAATTAGAAAAGAGGTATCAACCAAGGTGCCGAGTGCCCTGCTGATGACAGTGTAAATTTGTGCAACCTCTTTGGAGGCCAGTTTGGCATCAGCTCCCAGACTGTCGAATGCACACATTACATCAGTCAGGAGCCCTACCTGCCTGCCTGNTTTTTCTTTTTTTTTTTTTTTTTTTTTTTAAGTTTATTGAGTTGTTCCAGGGAACCCAAGGGAAGGCTGAAGGTTACAGTCTCAGACCCAGATAGGGACAAAGGTGACCAGGAAGGTGCCATGACCGCAGCTGAAGTCCTACTACAAAAACTGGCAACAACAGTGCCATTGCCACTGCCAGACACTGGCAGCCACAACTTGGCCCTGTGCCATGCCACCACTGCTTTCCGCCATCAAGATGGAATTGCCATGGTTCCTGCGTTACAAACTCTGGGATGGAGGTTTCTGCTTAGCTGGGTCTAGGTGCCTCTACAGTGGCTAGTGGACTCTGCTCCCCACCTCAAAGCAATGGCACAGTCAACGTCCCAGGCAGAGGAAGACATTTATGCTGCTGGTGGCTGAAATCGTGACAAGTGTCCTCTACACATGCCTTTGACCTGGAAATTCCAATTCCACAATTTCCATTTCTGTAGAGGTCCGTTAATACTTACACAAGTGCATAAAGATGTTTGCACAGTGTTGTGCTCTGCAGAGAAACAAATCTTGAACAACCTTAAGAGTCAGCAGTGGAGGCTTAGGGAAGTTATAGACAACAATGCTGCCATTATAAAGATCGTAGTCATCCATTCTGCAAACATTTGTCGTGGCTGTTACTATGTTCTAGGCAAGGGGAGACCATGGCACAAAAACAGACACTCCATGCCCCCATGGAGCTTACCGGGGAAATAGATAACAGAGGAAATAGTCACAGAAATGAATGTGAAAGTACAGCTGACCTGAGGCTAAGAATGGGTATGGGTGCGATGCCACCGGGAGCAGTCAAAGGCATCAGGGAAGGATGGGGACAAGGTAGGAGCTGGGACAAGGAGTTGCAGCAGGTCCACAGGGCCCAAACCACAGACGGACCGTATACACAAAGGCCAGGTTAAAGTGTTTTCTGCTTGCCCTCATTTCAATGGGAAGACATTGAAATATTTGAGGGTGGGGGAGATGCGTGCAGTGCGTAGTAATGGCATCAGATTTGCGGTTTTCAAAGATCATCTTCAGAACCACGTGAACTGGATTGTAGTGCCGCGGGAATGCAGACCACTTAGGAAGTGGTTGCACATCCAAGTGATAAGAGATGGTATCACAGAATGCTACCGGTAGACATGGAGACCTGGAAGGGTTCAGGATACACTCACAGAGGTAAAAGCCACATGGTCTGTGGGTGGATGTTTCTGCCCCACAGAGTTGTGAAGGACAAGGCTGGGTGAAGCAGCAGTCTTGGCTTGAACCTTTGTAGAAACATTCACATTTATTAGCTGTCCCAGAAGAGAAGGAAACCCTGTGGTTTCTGGGTTTGTCCTTCGGGAAATAGTGTCACATACTCCCAAGGAAATGCTTCAGATTTCGGTGTCATAGCACATTGGAGTTGGGAAAGCCCTTAGAAATTCCACAGCATGAAAAACAGGTTGTAAAGTAGAAGAACACATGGGATGTAGAATAGGGCCCAATTGTTTAATATATTATGCATAGGCAGGCTATGCCAAGTAATGGTGGTGGTAGATTACTGCCTTTGCTTTTGTACATTTTTCTAACTTTTCTGTGATAAACATGTAAAACACTTTCCCAATAAGGGAGGAATCCAATATAGTTTTTTCAACGAAATTACTTAGTATATACAATTCCTCTTCTGGAGGGGGAGCAGACTGACATGGGAGAGTCTCTCTGGGTGGAGAAAAAGGAGAAATCCAACCAACTATTACTAGAGAAGTGTTTTGTTGTTGTTGTTGCTTTAAATTTTTCATCTTTATTTGAAAGCTCCTTGCCCTCTNAGGGGGACACAGAATCTGAAACAGGCTCCAGGCTCTGAGCTAGCTGTCAGCACAGAGCCCAACGCGGGGCTCGAACCCACGAAGCGTGAGATCACAACCTGAGCTGAAGTCGGACGCTCAACCGACTGAACCACCCAGGTGCCCCACAGTAAGTTATTTTAATAGTTGAGTGTGTTGTCTCCAAATCAAAAACGTCTCAGAGACAGAAGGAGTTTTAGTAGTTAGTTATGCTCTGGCAAATGATTGCCTGTGTCAGAATCAGAGTTTCTTTCTCTCTCTCTCTTTTTTTTAGTACAAAATGAGTTTAATCTGGTAAAAATTACATGTAAAATTTAGAAGCACATTGAACTTGTTTTTAATTTATTTTTTTTAAATTCAAGTTAGCTAACATACAGTTTCAGGAGTAGAACCCAGTGACTCATCACTTACATACAACACCCAGCACTCATCCCAAGTGCCCTCCTCAATCAATGCCCATAAGCTTGGGACCATTGCCATTCAAGGCCAGATGGCTGTCTGTTGTGGGGGCTGACCTGTGCATGCCTGCTATCATTTCTGGCCTCTCTCCTCGACTCCAATAGCAATCCTCCTCTCAGTGACGACCACCGAAAATGACTTGTGACATTGCCAAATGTGCCCAAGGGCAGCATTGCACCTGCCCCCAGTGAGAACCACTGGCCTAGGTGATGCTTACATATGTCAGGTGACAGAGTCCACCATACCTAGGAGTGGGCTCTTCCAACCATGAGCTGCTGTTAAAAAGCACACCCTTCCTCTCAG
>NW_027530523.1:48195-54278 GCF_008692635.1 Crocuta crocuta | reverse complement strand
AGACTCTTGCCTAGGATGGTTCTGCAAAGATTTCAAGATTGTGCCATCCTCTGCCCCTCATTCCTCATCACCCCTCACCCACTCCTAAGTCTTTTCTCCTCCAGGTTGAACATTCTTCCTTCCAGTGTTCCTCACATGACAGGTCGGGTCTCCCGTTTGTGCACATGTCCGTGACGGCTCCAGGTCCTCAGCTAAACACAATAGTCTGGGTGCCGGTAGAGCACAGGTGGAGCAGAGTGCAGAGGGAGCACCTCCCTCCTCCCGGATGCCTGTTCATGCAGCCAGACATCCCTTTCACTCCAGGCAGCAATGCCCCACTAAGTCTCATGCTGAGCTGTTGACCAAAATGTTGAAGGTTTGCACATGGGACGCTGCTCCCTTGGGTCACCCTTCCTTGGCACCTTGGTCCTGGGGCCCAATTATTAGGTCTGTATTTATCCTCCAACTTCACCAATTCACAAGAAATTGGTGCCCATGCTTGCCTCTGAGGACACAGAGATGGGTGGCGATGGGACAGAATAGAAAATGACTCGTCACTGCACACGTGTGCTTTCTTTTTCAACTCTGTGCCAATAAGCCTTGTATATTGCCCAGTCGCAATAAATAAGCCAGCAAATAAATACACTGGGCATACTTCACCTGCTTAGATTCACCCAATGCCCTGAGCCTGTTCTGATCCATTTGGAAACTTACGATGTCTTCCAGTGTCCTTTCTTGCCCAAATATGAGAAGCGTGCCATCCAAATCGTCACTCAAAGCCATCCATAAGGAATGGCAGAAGAGACAAGCCAGCATTTGTTAAGGCACTAAGTGGGGGCTTCTCCAGCGGGCACTCCACAAACCCACCCATTTCCTTGAAGAAGACAAGGCAGCTCTCCTTTCAGTGGCTGCTACTGCACATCTGGTTTCCCTAAACAGAGGCCCACCTGATTGGTCACTCCACTTTCTCCTTCTTTCTAGGGAGTCTCTAACTGCAAGCTGAGAGAAATAGCACTGCCCAGAAAGGCGCAAGTGCAACTTACCACCTACCGCCAATAATTCAGCTGCTTCACAAACCCCACTGCACACCTGCCCTGGCCTCACATGGCTGGGGGCAGGCTGGGTTCTGTGAGGGGGCAAAATCATACGATGGGATGGAGGGCCATTAAATGGCTTCACTTATTTTAAGGCCGCATCAAGCAGTCCCAAAACAGCAGCAAGAATTGCACACACGATGATAATGGCAAATTTAATATGATTTATTCATACAATAACTCATGCTGCACTTAACACAAATACAAGGATACCTTTCTCAATAGTGTGGAAGAGATGAATTCATAAAAACCTGTTATGTAAATAATGAATTTTGAATACAAATCACCTGCAAAGGTTCTTTCCAAAGCACACACGAAACGACAATAAATTAGGGCAAGGGTTTTGTAAATGTCAGCCTCAGTCCTGCTCTAAACCATCTCACCTGCATAAATCACAGTTCCTACCTTTTACACATCCTAACTCTGGCTTCCCAGCAGGGGCCAAAGACGCCAGAAATGGAGCCTTTGTTCCCTGCTGCCAGCAGGGCTCCCTTCTGCCTGGGGTGTGCCACATTGACCTCTGCGTACACCCGCAGGTGGCTTCCCAGACACCACACCCAGAGCCAACCGAAGCCATGTCTGTTTTTTCCAGCCTGGAATCACCCCTGTCAGAGGCCTACGACCACTATCCAGAATCCAGAGTCCAACAGTGATCTTGGGTGGGACATGGAATAACAGCTAGGAAACTCTGGTCCCCAAGAAAAGCCCTCAAGGATGGGCTCTCCACCACATTACATTGTCTGTATTTTAGCAGAAACTCGAGAGGAGAGCAACACCTGCCACACCATGTGGGTAAGTGGGTGGGACACCAGCAGGAACACCCGCAGAAGCACATGGGAGGCAAGTCCTGAGAGCTGTGGGGGCTCTTACTCATCATGGCAACTTTGGAGGCCATCCCAGGGCACTGGTTAGTGACAACCCTCTCAGCTTCAATTTTCATGTGTAGAGGAGAGACTGCCTGGGAGAGTTAAGGGGGAACTGAGTGCATTGGGGCAGGAGGGGCTAGGCTGACAGCAGGTCCAACCACAATGGGCCTATACGTAAGAACAAAAGAGACAATGGGCGGAGCCAAAGGGGGCACTCGGTTCTATTTCAATGTCTGATCCCAGGCCAAATTCAAGAGACTCTGCAAAGGAGCTATGATCTGCAGGCTGGACTTGAGCAAGGAGAAGGGGCTGAGCTCCCTTTGGGAACTGATAACGAAAGCCCCTCACACAGTGAGGAATGATGGCTTGGTAATCCTGGCAGGCACCAGTGAGGTTGGCCCTCTGCCCTCATTCAGAGAAATCTTACCCGCTGTAGCCAGCGTGAGGCTCCTCCAGCCACGTTAATCATCTCTCAGCATACACCCCAATAATTTAAAGTGATTAAAGATGAATGTAGACTGGTATATACTCAAAAATAATTAAAAGCATACGGTTATTTGAACAGATAACCGTATACCCACGTTCCCAGCAGCATTATTCACAATAGTCCAAAGGTAGCAACAACTGAAGTGTCCACCAGGGGACAAATGGAGACACAAAGTGTTGTCTATCCATACAATGGAGTATTATTCAGCCTTAAGAAGGAAGGACATATGCCACAACATGGACGGACCTGGAAGATATTCTAAGTGAAAGAAACCAGACACAAAATGACAAATATTCTATGATTCTGCTTCCATGGGGCACAGAAAGGAGAATGGTGGCTACTGCAGCTGGGGAGAAGGGCAGCTGGGGAGCTGGGGTTTCATGGGGACAGAGTTTCAGTTGTGCAAGAGGAAAACATTCTGTGGATGGGGTTCCAGTAGCACAACACTGTGAATGGACTTAATGCTACCAAACTGCACACATAATGGTAAGTTTTATGTTATATGTACTTTACCACAATTTTTTTTTATTTGAAAATTTCAGTAAACAAAGATTAATGTAGGAAGGGCAGTACAGTCATCATGACTGCTTACCAAAAGCCATTAATGATGTAAAAAAAATTGCTAATGTTATTTCAGATCACAAAATGGGTCACAGGATTGGACGTGATAGATTTCATCTAAATACAGATAAAAACGTCCTCATCTGTGCATGTGTGTGGGGGCAGGAAAAAGACTAAAGAGAAATGCATACATGTCCACAGTGGCTATGTTCTGGACAGTGGTCATCCTCACCATCTTCCTATATCTTCCAAATTTTATACAATGAGCATACATTACTCTGATAACAGGGTGAAGAGACAGGGTAAATTATGTATAAAAGCAACCACAAAATCAGGAAAGGAAAATGCATATTTATTCAATCTCCAGATTTGGAAGGATCCCTGTGTTTACCAGGAAGAAAAATCACACAGGAAAAGAGTAATTTGTTTATTTTCAAAAGTGAAACCCATAACCAAAATTTAAAGGCAAATTCACACAACTGGAAATACAAATGCCCAACAATTTTACAGAGAGAACAGTGTTCAAGGATGGTAATAAGCAAAGCGTTAGAAGATAAAACAGGATGCCACTTGCCACCTGTTATCATTAGGGGTGGGGTTTGTTGGGGTTTTGGGGGTTTTATGCTTTTTATTATTTGTACATTTGTTTACCTTATTTTTAGTTTTACTACCCTAAGGTAGCAGGAGAGTGGTGAGAGGGGCCAAATCAAGAAGCTTTTGACAATTTGTCACCAGGAAACTAGACTAGGGGAGTCATTTGATGTACGTAAAAACATTTTATTCACAAAGTTGTTCATCACAGAATTATTTACAATACTGGAAATTTGGAAATAAGGTAAATTTTCAATAATTTAAAAGAAGGTTAAGTAAATTATTTTAAAAGTTCAGAATAAAATATATTATCACCATTAAAAAGTATCAGCAGAAATTTGTAGTAACCACATATAATATTTAGTGAAAAAAATAAGAATATAAAACTGCATGATAAAATACAGAGCATGATCACCACAATATAAAACATTCATACCTCAAAGAAGACAAGATATTAAGTGACCATCTTGGGACAAAATACTGATGCATTTTCTTACACTTTACTATATTTCTGTTTTCCAATTTTTCAACAATTAACACATTAATTTTGTGCTCAGAAAAAGATACCCTGTTTCAAAGCGGCCTTAAGATTCTTTAGTGATGTTCCTGTTCATTTCATGCCACGACACACTCTAGAGTCACAGACCATCAGCTTTTTGGAGATGGGGCGAGGAGTGGGTGTGAAGAATGGTCATGAATGGATGGGGGGGAGGACAACCTAGGGGTGGGCAAGGAGGTAGGGATTGGCCAGGGAGAGTCAGGGACCAGTATGCAAACTGGTCAGCCAAGGAAAGGGGCTTTGTGGAGTCAGGGAAGACTCTGACTGCTCAACAAAGGTCTGAAGAGACCCAGTAGTAGGCACTGACGGTGTTTTCAAAGGGCAGGATTAAAGAGGGAGTTCAGGAAGACACGTGGATTCTTCAGGGGCGAGGGAGGAAAAAGGAGGGGGAGGTAAGCTACTTGGGAAGGAGGTGAGAAGGGCTGGGGAGATGGCGATGGCACTAGTCGTGGGGGAGGAAAGAGCTGACCACCAGAGGGCACTCCCGGTGCTACACTTCAACCTGACATCCTTGGCTCGCCTCCAAACAGGTCTTTACACACAAACAAATAAAGTGACTGCAGAACCATTAATAAACACGCTGAGCTCAGTGAGATCAGAGAAAGGTCATGTGGAGCAACAAAGATGTGCTTACTCTAGGCCAGGTCAAGATAAGGAAAATGGTCAGCTTGGACATCTGAAACCCAGAAAGCGGCTGTTCATCCCAAAGTGTGCCAGAGACGTGCAAAAGGAAAGAAAAAGTGGCTCTAAATTGGGTTCGGTGTCAAAAATAGAAAGAGCCCACAACCTGTGAGATGATGTGCATATATACCATCAAACGTGAAATGCAGCCTTTGCTTCTAAAGGGAGAGGTCTATAAAGGGAGGGCCAAGAAAAACTAAAAGCTAAGGGGCACTCTGATGCCGCGCGCTCACGTAGGAAAGACGAGACAGAAGCACTTCCGGTAGAGACAGCTTGACACACAAAGGCGCCCCCAACACGGACCTGGCTCTGGATGTGGCTTTGGTCACCCTGAGGAATTACTGGCCAAAACAGCAGCTGCACACCCACTGTATCTGTCACTTTATTCTTTTCTGGCGCAGTTTAGCTAACAACTTCAGCAAGAGCAGAACGTGGCGATTTTTGACATTAAAGCTGTGCCTCAAGAAATAGAGCAAGAAAAAATGAGGAAGTGTACATACTGCAGCTAACAGGCGCAGCACACGGATGTGAGATAAAGGCCTGTGTTCAAACTTATCACTGTAACTGTGGAGGAGGAGATGAAGCTAAACATACTGAACATATGTCATGAGGAGTTTGCAGACTGGATTGTAAAAATCTTCATGGAAGTGATTAGAGTGGTAAAGAGGACAAAGGAGAAATAAAAGGCCCAGGGAACCCATCGGCAAGTAAAGCGGAGGCTTCCAGAAGAAAGACGAGCTTCAGGNTTATTAGTAAAAAAAAAAAAAAAAAAGAAAAGATAAAAGAAAAGAAAACTGTCTGAAGTTACTGACTTGAAGTAATCTGTTAACATAATATCTTGCCTTTTTTGTTACATTTTAATACACGGAAGTAACTTACAACGTAATTTGCTGAAGTTTGTTTCACAAACATTTACCTTTGAAGCACTGACACACTTATAAAGAGAGAATTACTAGAAATGACTCACTTTGACACAGGACTACACAAGATGTTAATTTAGAATGTGGCTGACTCCTCTGATGACTACTTATAACTGATCAGCTGCCACTGTATTAATAGGAGTTGTGACGATCCCACCCTCTTTAAGATGATGTAGGCTAAGCTTATTACTACCACCTGCCTTCTCATTACTTTCATGTTTAGGGAATACAGAACTACATTCTGGGGGATTAGAAATCACCTACTATTATGCTAATGAAGTTTTGAAAATTCTCAAAATAATTTAGAATTTAATAAAAATTAGTGGTCTTTAATCTTCAACTTAA
>NW_027530523.1:38928-47989 GCF_008692635.1 Crocuta crocuta | reverse complement strand
ATATCTGCAACCAACCATTCTTGAAGAAGCAGAACACTTTAGTTTTGAGTGACTCAATTCGTGGATACAGTTACCCTTTAAATCTTTTCCACTGTGAATAACAGTGCCTTTCAATAGGTGATCTCTGAGGTCAAGGGTTATTTGCTACTTGCTATTTGTTACTTGCTAACAAATTATTACTTGGGCCAGACATCTCTGAACATTTTTAACTGAATTTTCCATACATTTCATGCCTCTGGTTTACTGAGGATTACACATTATTTGATGTAGAAATCCCACATTAATCACTTCATGCCTATTTTATCTTCGGATTTTGAAAATTTGCAATCTTAAGAACAAAAATTAAAGATAAGACTTAGGGGCGCCTGGGTAGCTCAGTCGGTTAAGCATCTGACTTTGGCTCAGGTCATGATCTCGCAGTTCATGGGTTCGAGCCCCACATCAGGTTCTGTGCTGGCAGCTCAGAACCTGGAGCCTGTTTCAGATTCTGTGTCTCCCTCTCTCTCTGTCCTTCCCCCTTCATGTTCCATCTCTCTCTGTCTCAAAAATAAACTATTTTAAAAAATTTTAAAGGGTTAAAAAAAAAAAGACAAGCTCATCTGGCATTATTATTTAACATTTTAAAAAGAAACCTGAAATACTGACATCATATTTTGAATATATTGGGCAAACTAAGTTATTAAATTATAAACAAAACAACCAGGAACTTTGTGTTAAACGGAATGTGATATATGTTACTTTTTGAAATGCACTAAATTCTGCAAATAATTCCGGTATTTTTTTACTATAATGTTAGGTTAGGTTATTATGTTAGGTTAACCGTCAAGACGACAGCTAAAAGAATGAACATTTTCATCTGCTCGCTTTATACTTATCCATTCAATAAATAAGCTATGATTGTTCAAAATGGGAAAGAATGGTTCAGTCCAATTACGAAGTATAAATCAAGACTCAAGTTAATAAAGAATCAAAGGCTTGGGCTATTACATATTCTTAGGCCAAATTGTTGATGCATGCTTTGATTGCCTACCCATCAGGTTGCTTCCAATATTGTGGATAACCACCAAATAACCAGCTCTAACTCCTCTCCCCAGCTAGAAGGGAACACATTACATATGCCCTCCTCAGTGCTTGGCAAGACTCAAGGCATCAATGATTGGAGAAGATCTCTGCCCTGAGAGTCATTATACATGTTGTGGTCCTGCAAAGGGTCAGAATCAACAAAATAGAGTTCCCCTGCATGGACATCAGAAAAGTTAGCCAGAAATTCATGGGGATTGAAGCCAACCCACACAGTGTACCTATAGTCTATCGTGCGTATGGAATAGCCCATGACCCTTATATCTTTTAAGCTTGGCTTGTCGGAATTCCACTGAGGATAGTCTGCAGGCCGGGGGTACTGGCTATAGGCAACAGACTCACGGGGATTACCACGAAGGTACGGGTCCTCTTCCAGGTCCTGGAGTCGAAAATGCTTCCCGAGGTTCTGGCCTTCTCGACACAGCTGCACATGAAATGAGGGAACAGGGCAGCGAGGTGGGACATGCAGGCCAGCAAGTCCCGCGAGTGTGGGGGAGAGAGAGAGAAGTTCCACCAGGTCCATGACTCGCCGGCCTGAAACAGGAAGTGATCCAGCTGAATGGACTACTTTACAGAAGGCTGCCAGCCCCTAGGATGAGGACAGGAGCCCATCTGAGCACCACGCATTGTCTTTTGTTCTTTTACATTTAGTTTTGGCCCAAGAGTTTAGGAAGAATGCCAACTCGGCACCTCACCCAGTTGGAGGACACACAACAAAGGTGTCCATGACCACCTGGCACTTTTAAAAACAATGTGCATTTTCGAGCCACCAGTGTAATAACTGATTCAGGCAAGGATCACCCACAGTAGCCCAAGCCACCAAGTAAAAATTTGTTGCGGGACAGGATATTCAGAGTCTCAATGGTGTCACCCTGTAGATGACTCCTTCCTGGATGTCAGCACATCTCCTTTAGATTGTGCAAGAACACAAACAACATCAAATTTACCAACGACCCATGTTTTAGCGTCCACTTCAGTAGCGTCACAAACATTCACCCTGTTCTGCAGCCATCACCACCATCCAGGCCCAGAACATTTTCCATCTTCCCGAACTGCAGTCTGTCCTCATTAAACACAACCTTCCCTACTATCTCCCTTGCTCCCCAGCCTGGCACTCACTGTCCTATTTTCTGTCTCTATGACTTTGGCTTCTCTAGGGACCTCATGTAAGTGGCATCACATAGTATTTGTCCTTTTAGGACTGCTTACTTCACTGAGCATCATGTCCTCAAAGCTCATCCACATTGTAGCAGGGGTCAGAATGTCCTGCCTTCTTGAAGGCTCAATAACATTCTGCTGTATGGGGAGAGCACATTTTGCTCATCATTCATCCACCAGTGGACACCTGGGGTGCTTGAACCTTCTGGCAATTGTGAATAATGCTATGAACATTCAGGTACAAGTTTTTGTTTGAATACCTGTTTTTAATTCTGTGGGCTGCATACCTAGGAGTGGAATTGCCAAGTCATGTGCTAAGTCTATGTTTACCTTCTTGAGGAACGGCTAAACTATTTTCCACAGTAGCTGTACCATTTTACATCCCCACCAGCAGTGTGAGGGTTCTGGTTTCCCCACACCATGCCAGTGGTAGAGTTTTCTGTTCATTTTGAAAATGGGTAGGATACGACACCTCACTGTGGTTGATCCATCTTTAAAGTCTCAATCCTGTACTTTCTATTGATTCCTGTTAAAACCTATCTGGGCTTTGGAACATCGTTCTGGCCTTTCTGGATCTTTAAGAACTTTTTTGATACTGCCCAATTTTATTCCAACACATTTGATTTGTAAGGTAAATAAAAAGAAACAAAGAAGCTTAAAGAAAGACACTTTTACAAAATGGTAAGACCTGGCCAATATGGCCACCTTAATCGGGTTATCAAATCTGGCATCACTAACAATGGCACAGGCCACCACCAAGTATCCCGCTGTGACACAACAGAAACACACAACCTCATGTGTGTGTGCATATGTCAAAAATGTTTACACTGAATCTAGTCACAAGGAAGCAATGACACAAATCCAGACTCTGAGCCACTGCCCAAGACAGCTACCCAGGATACCTGTTAAAAGGTGAGGTCAGGGAGAAATGGGGGCCCAGATCCCATTAGGACTTGTCGGCCATTATAAGGACTTTCACTCAGCGAGGTATCATGGGAGACTCCAGAGCAGGGCTGTGACACCACCTGACTTGGGTTTTAACAGGATCACTTTGGCTACTGTGAGGAGGAGGAACTCCAGGGGACTATGGGCACAAGCATGGAGACTTCAGCAAGCTATTGCAGGAATCCAGCAGGAGATGGTGGTGGTGTGGCCCAAGGTGGCAGCACGAGCCAGTGAGAAGCAGTATGGACAGACTGAATGGACAGCAACAGGCTTGCTGATGAGAACTTCGTATTACATATGGAGGATGGGAGAGAGGCAGGGGTCGGGAGGACTCTACAATTTTTTGGCCTGAGTCAGCACAGCCATTCCCTGAGAGGGGAAGAGGGTCAAAAGGGTCTTACAGTGAAAGGCCTGAAGCCCAGCTTGGGTATGTCAGGCTGGCCAAGTGGAATAGGCCATTGGAAACCCAAGTCCCAAAGTTCAGGGAAGAGACAGAGGCTGGAGATAAAATTGGGGCATAAACTGGAAACAGTGTAGTTACATGAATTTACAAGTTGCTGAACACCTCCCCAAAAATGTTTCAAAAACACATTCTCAACCTGTCAGATTTCTCCATGAAAACAAAGGGCTATAATCATGTATTGAAAAGGTTTAACCTGATCAATGACTTGAAAGAAGGCAAAGCATGCAGCACAGAAAAATCACGTGTAGAGAAAATAAAATTTTCTGTTGTTTATAATTGCTATTTAAAGCAAACTAAGAAAGATCCAGAAAGGCCAGAATGATGGGCCAGAATCAAGAAAAAAAAATTTTCAATAAAAATCAACCAAGATTTAAATGTTAAATGGATTTAGATGCATTTAATGAAGAAATAAGTCCAGAAAGGGAGCAACTTAGCTTCTGAGAGTTCATGAAAAAAAGTACCCCTTATGAAGCAAATGTCATCTGAAGTACACAACTCATGTCTGTGCTGAGCAGATCAACTCAGGAAATAATTCACAAAGAACGTGCACAGGTTGCCCCATGCGGTAGCAAGGGCTATCTTGTTCAAAGGACATTTGTTCAGAGGCCAGGATAACCACGGGCCTAACACTACCCTGAAGGAACCGTGGCAAGCCTGGAGATTTCAGCCTAGAGAAGAGAGGTATCGGTATCATTTTCAAGACTGGGATGGACTGGCACGTGGAAGTCAGAGTAAACTTGCCCTTCATCGTTGGGGAGTGCAGAAGCAGAGTCACCTGGCAGACTTTATAGATCTAGTGGCTCACTAGACTGGTGAGCTGCCAAAATGGCAAACATCTCCCTCACAAAGGGCTGAGTCCCTGCAGAAGTGTGTAGGTAAGAGTTATGCTCATCTGCAGGGGGCGGCCCCAGCCCTGGTGCAGTCTGCCGCCCCCTTCTTCCCAGCTTTGGAGCATGCTGTTGTCACCATCATGATAGTCCTCCTCATCCTGGGGATGCCACCTACTCCTTTATCACTCCCCATCTTCCAGGCTCCTCGTGGACAGGAGCCATACTTGGCTCTGGCCCTGCCACCCCTTCCTGATGCAGAGATACTCAGGAATGCCAACACTGGACAGGAAAATGGACCGGGTAAGCCCTGGGCTCTGAACTGGTAAGGTGATTTACATACAAACTAAAGGGAGTTCACTATCAAGCAATATCACTTCAGCATATTTTATACCTGGCTCCATCAATTCCAATACAGAATCAAAAGGGTCGATGTAAGGGAAAAGCTTCTCTCCTGCCTCCGGAAGTGGGGCCGTCCTCCCAGGAACATAGAACATCAGGGGCACGCGCGTCGTGATGTCAAAGTTGCTGTATTTGGCCCATTCTCCATGTTCACCTAGAGCCCACCCTGGGTCATAAAAAGCACAGAGTGACAGAAAATGATTAATGATATTGCAGCTTGTTCATTTTAGATACGGTTTCATTTCCTGTTGTAAAAACCAGAGGAAGCAAACACTCATCAGAAGAAATTCCTCTATAATGACCACAAAAAGGGTGGTTTCCCCTAAATCTAAGTGTTGTTTATTTGAAGTTAGACATTTGTCCTGAATGAGGAACCTCTAAAAGGAAAACAAATACTAAATTATTAAACAAAACTATATACTCTTAGCAAACAACTAGCAATTGCACCCCGGTTGGGCACTGAGGGACCCCTGGCCCGGTGCAAACACACCCCAGCTGAGAGGGGTTCCTCATGCCTGCACGGGGCCTCCGACAGCCAGCGCTGCCACTGCTTGGCCCTGGGCTGGCCTCCCTTGACGCAAGTCCCGCGGGCTCACATCTATACCTGATGGCATGCCACTGAACAGTGGGCTGTGACACTGTGGCACTATCACTCACGTTTTAAAAAGTACATCTTATTCAATTGTTAAAATATACCACAGACCAAACAAATATAACTTGACTCTAGATCCTTAACTTTGATTAAAAAACAAAACAAAACAAAACCACCATGACAACACAACCCTCTTAACCCTGATTTAAAACATCCATCCCTTGCAAAAGACAGCTTGAACACTCCAAGCTGGAAATTTCTAACGTCTGCAGCAGAGCACCCGTTTTGATATATATAAAAAAAAAAGATTATACGTTGAGAATTTTATGTTACAAAATAACCAAAGACACATCAAGCTGCCATGTATGGACTGGCGAAGGCTACTGTGGTTGGGAGGTGGGAAGTCTCAGGAGGGCCATCTGTCATCAATGCAGCTGCCTCGAAGCAAAGAGCTTTCACACAGGCCTGGCCTTCACAGGTGCACCAGGTTGTGCAAGCACTGGAAGAGGAACTAGGCACCAAGAAGAGGGGCCAGAAGGAGATGGCAAACCATCAGGGAAACAGCGAAAACTTAGGATGCCTCCAGAGAAGACAAAATGGTGTGGGTCTTTACAAGGCTTAAGGCGGGCCTGTGAGAAATCCCATGGAGAACCGTCTGTGACATTAGGTGGGAAAAGCAAACTATGCAATAAAACAGTTTACAAGCAAAATCAATTCTGCCTTGTTCCATGACTATATATTAAACACACACACACACACACACACACACGCACACACACACACACACCCCACAGCCACATATATATGCACAACCAAAGGCTGGCAAACGGATCCCAGATCTGTCAGCACCACTTAGCCTCAGGCATGTGGGGTAAAATGGCACGGTGCCCTGGCCCTACATTATATGCTCTGTACGTTTCCTTCTTTTTACAATATGTACTAAGATCTAATATTGTCCCATTGCATAGTTGATGACACTAAAGGATTGTTTCCTGTTTCTAAGTATGATAATGGTAGTATGGTTCTACTTCAAAAGAGCTAAATTTTTTAGAGATACTGCTCAGAAAACTGAACAACCTGAGATTTGCTTCAAAATAATTTGGGGGAAGGGGAGGGGTAAGGATGAGATAAGACCACTGGGAGTGGGTAACTGGGGAACAGGGCTATGGGGACTGGGGGTTGTTGTTTAGCCTCTATTCTAGAGCATGATAAAAAATTTCAACTTAAGAAAAGAGGTTTTAGGGGCGCCTGGGTGGCTTAGTCGGTTAAGCGTCCGACTTTCGCTTAGGTCATGATCTCGCGGTTTGTGGGTTCGAGCCCCGCGTCGGGCTCTGTGCTGACTGCCAGCTCAGAGCCTGGAGCCTGTTTCAGTCTGTGACTCCCTCTCTCTCTGACCCTCCCCTGCTCACGCTGCCTCTCTGTCTCTTCTAGAAGTAAATAAAACATTAAAAAAAATTTTTAAAAAAAAAGAAAAGAGATTTTAAATAAATTGTCTCCATTTTGGGAAAAAGTAGGAAACTGCCTTAAAAGACATAAAGCACTGGGAGCCTCAATCTCTTGGCAGAGAGAGCATTGGGGCGGGGAGTAGAGAGGTGCAGTCAGGTCTGAGGGCCATGTTGGGCCCTGCCAGGATTGTTCTGGATCGTAAGATAAACTAAAATCCAACAACAGTCTAGATTAAAATCATGGGTTCAAAGCATTCTCCACACAAACAGAGGGTTCCTTCTGAGTTCATCAAGAAAAGAAAAAGGTTGCTACGAGATCCCCCACCCAAGCATCCAAAATGCTCCTTGACCCAAAAGAGGCCCCGCCTCCATGGAAAGAGGTCCCAAGACTAACAAGGCAATCACAGAACCACCGCAAGACCCCAGACTTGGGGCACTGCTGCTTCCCAAAAGAGAACACGTCTATGTTTAAGGCAGTCTAGAAAGGCACATTTCACAGAAAAGTTCACATGTTTTGAGTGACTGATTCACCAGGGCATTTGAAAATGCTTACCATGATCTGAGGCAAATGCAATGACTGTGCTATTGGCCAGCTGGAGATCATCCAAAGCACTCAAAAGGTAGCCAACCTGAGTATCCAAATATGAAACAGAGGCAAAGTAGCTCTGGCGGATTTTCCGCTGCACATTAAAAAAAGGAGAGTGAGTGCAATTTGAATCACAGTGGGGCACACAGAATAGTGTCACCTGAGCGCTCCTCCACTGACTCCTTTAACTCTCTCAGCAAAACCATTGCTCATATTTCCCCACCATTCATAGCCCCTTGCCCACATAGTCCCAGTGAAATCCGGGGTCCACAGCAGATCCAAAAGGAAGATTCTTTCCTAAGCAAATCAGATTTCACTTTAGGGCACAGATCACAGTGGATGGATGTGCCACTTACTATCCCCTTCTGTCTCCTTCACATACTCTTATGGGTCCCAGGAGATGGCCCAGTATACTGACACTCATCCCCCAGGCACTCCAAACTCCACTGAGGATGGCCCCAAGGACCCTACCAAAGCTCTATTCACTCCCAAAGGACCAGAAACTGGGGGACTCAGACCAGTAGAAATGTACTGTCTCCCAGTTCTGGAGGCCAGTCTGAGGCCCAGGTGTTGGCAGAGCCAGGCTCGCTCCTATGGCTCTGAGGGAGGGGCCTGCCTCTTCCAGCTTCTGCTGGTGCCTGACATCCTTGGTGTCCATGGGCTTGTGGCCACATCACCCCAATCTCTGCCTCCATTCCCACACGGCCTCCTTCCTGTGTGTCTCTCTCATCTTACAAGGACACTGGTCATACTCTGTATGACCTCATCTTTTTTTTTTTTTAAGTTATTTTTGAGAAAGAGAGAAGGGGAGAGAGAGAGAGGAAAAACACACACAAGTGGGGGAGATGTAGAGAGAGAAAGAGAGAGAGAGAGAGAGAGACAGAGACAGAGAGAGAGAGACAGAGAGAGAATTCCAAGCAGGCTCTGTGCTGTATTGCAGAGCCCAACATGGGGCTCAAACTCATAAAACCACAAGATCATCACCTGAGCTGAAGTCAGATGCTTAGCCAAGTGAGCCATCCAGGTGTCCCTCCAGTATGACCTCATTTTAACTAATGACATTTGCAATGATCCTGGTTCCAAACAAGGTTTCATTCTGAGGTACTGAGAGGGGTCAGGACTTTAACATTAAGTTTTTGAGGAACACAGCTGAGCCCATAACAACAGCCATGGGTAGGTCTTTCCTCTGACTACTTTTTAATCCAGCAGAAGACAGCAACTGCTTGTCCTCACAGGTTGTGGCTGTCATGTGAGGCTCATGTCTAACGGACTCCCAGCAGGCGAGAGAAGAGTAATGGAGGGACAAGACAACAGGTACCCTCCATGGTCTCTAAATCCTAGAGGGAGTTCAGGAGCAGCCAGTCTAAGCACTGGCATAAGAGTCACGACCACCTGTGGGCTGACTCTCCTCCCAACCTTGTTCACAAATACTAAAGAAAAAGATGAATCCCCCACCAAGGGTGAGAAACAAGGGAGTTGCTGACCTATCAGACCAGCCCCAGCTTCTGCTGTGTGCCCAGCCCATCTTATCAGCCAGATCGCTGGCTTTTTTTTTTTTTTTTT
>NW_027530523.1:33274-38802 GCF_008692635.1 Crocuta crocuta | reverse complement strand
GAGGACAGTCAGAGATTCACCTACTCTCCCCTTGTGGCAAAGATAACAGATACCCCTCCAACCATCTAGAATGATTATGCTGAAGGCTGGACTACTACTTTCTGGTAGAGGAAGTCTTCAGTCTGCTGTAACTTGGGGAACTTTGGTCTTCCTGGGGACCAAAGACACCTGTCAGGGTGACTGTGTCCTATTCAAGGGTATGATCTCCTTCCTATTATGGTTCCTGGAGATAGGGCAAGAAGCACATGTGGTCCTGGCCCTCAATGAGTCACTCATCCAGTGAGAGCACAGGCGTGAAGACAAGAAAATGCACATGCTATTGATGGGACCCAGGGACAACACAGGAGAAAGCCATTAGGCTGGGAAAATCAGGGAAGGCTTCACAGAGAAGGTGGCATTTGAAAAGAGGTGCTGGCAGTCAGACAGTGGGGTTGTAATACTCTAAGCAGTGGCTGCACATGGACACTGATGTGGAGTCACCAGAGGGCAGGGCATACTTCAGATCAAACGGCAGGGCCACGGAGTGGGAGAGAACACTGGAAAGACACATCAGGGCCAGATAATACAGACCATCCAAGGAGTGGAGGTCCCATGCTGGAGGTCAAGGAAGGCACAGAGGCTATTCAAGGAAAGTGGATGCAATCTGGGCTGCATGTGAGTAAGAGTCTGACAACAGCCCAGAATGCATTCCAGGGGCTCAAGATGAATGTCACTAAATCAGTGCTGGGTACATAGGAGGTGCTCAACAGACACCTGTTGAATGAACAAATCAAACCCGGCCCCGCTGCAGTGGTCCTGAAAGATGTGCTGAAGGGGCAAGAGGGCAGTACGGATTCGAGAGGAACTTAGGGAGATCAAGCAGTAGAGTGGGGAATGGAGGGAGCAGGTAGGGAAGAAGATGAGGGCTCCAAGGGTGACCCTAGCTTTCCCTTTAAGCTGGTGGCACCGCTCACTGGTATGGAGAGCACAAAAAGAGGAGGAGGAGGGAGAAAAGGAAGAGCGGGAGTGCTGGCATGGTCCCACGGGGCCTACAAAAGAGAGGTCTTCATGACACCGGCCTGGCGAAGGCTCTCACAGGCGAGCGGACAGACATGTCTGAAATCAGCAGCAACACTGGGGCGGGAGGAGTTCCAGAACCCAGCTGCAGAGAATGGGCAGAATAGTTATGGTGGGGGCCCCGGGGCTGACCCTGGGAATGGCGCACCTTGAGCAGCAGACACAGAAAGAGGGGTGTGCCATGCGGAATGGGACAGAGGGGGCCCAGGAGGCTGGACAAGGAAGCCCGGGGGAAGACATGTCCAGGAGGAGTGGGGCCGGGCAACAGTGGGAGAGCAGCAGGGACTTAGGGAAGGTTAGGATCTACGAGGATGAATTCTCACTGTCGAGGTCAGTGTCGACCCAGGTGAGGGCCAAGTGGGCTGGGGCGGCAGAAGGCTGGGCAGAGGTGGATGCAGGACGAATGGGCGCTGAGGCCACATCTCATTCCTTCTGCCTTGAGGGGCAGGTGAGCGAGTGGGAAGGGAGGAGCTCGCGGCAATGGGACGAGTGGTTGGGGTGGGGGCGAGTCCCTGCTGCTCCTCTTCTGAGATGAGGGAGACAGCCACAGCCCAGCACACGAGCATAAACGATTCTGGTGACTGGTGAGGGGCACTGCCGACGGCACTGTTTACCAAGTATTTGCTGGGTGCCACCTAATCCTCAGAGCCACCCTTTAAGATGAGCGTTACCATTCCCATATTATATGGGAAGACTCCAGGGCTCGGAGAGGTTAATTAACCTGCCTGGAGACACACAGCTGGCCAGGGGTACAGCCCAGGTCTGTACCCACATGTATCCTGGGCGTCCCCTCCTTGGGGCTGTCCACCAGCCTCCATTTCTGTAATCCAAAGTGGAGTCATCTGCTAAAAGACAGAGCATAGGGGTGTAAGGGGCAGGAGGAGTGTGGCAAAGGTTCCGAGCAGCTTCACAGGGCAAGGAAGTGCTGAGCAGCACCCTATGGATGGGCTGCTGGGGCTAGAAGCTGGGCCCCTGAGTGTGTCTCCATCTCATGGCTGCACAGGTTCACTCCAACAGCCTCAAGACTTGCGTTTCAGAGCAGAATGGGTGGTGGGAGCATCGTGTGATCGGAGCACTGCAGGTGGGGCAAGGATCAGTGCACAAGTGTACTGAGGAGCTGGCACAAACAGTAAGCAACCTGCCCAGGAGTGGAGTCCCAAGGGGACCAGGACCCAGGGGGAGAGGAGACAGCCACACTCACAATCCCCACGAGGCATGTGGGGCAGAGGGACATGGAGTGAGGGAGCTGTGAGAAGAAGAAACTACGGTCAGCATGGTGACTGAGCAGGCACGGGCCAGGAAGGTGGCAAATACCGAGTGTGAACCCTTAGGTCACTGGCACATGTGGAGCTGAGTAAGAGGGCTGGAGGCTTAAGAGGGCAGAACTGAGACTCTCAGGAGTGGAGTGAGATGCAACCTGAGCACAGACATCCAAAGCTGCAAGAGAAGAGTAAGCAGGGCCCAATTTTAAGGTGAGTTTGCGGCAGGGAGCAGCACACAAGCATACCAGGGAGGTCCTCTGGGCAGCTGCACCACCAGCAGGCAGAAGTGTGGGGAGGGGAGGAGAGCACCTGAAGGAGCCCTCACACTGTCTTAGATGCTTTTGTATGTCCACTATGCTCCCTGCTGAAAACCTTTCTCCACCTTGTTTCCATTTTACAGAGAAGGAAACCGAGGCTCAGAGAGGTAAAACGACTTGCCAGAGGTTGTACAGCTGGTCTGGGGCAGAACAGGAATTCAAACCAACACTGTTGAGAAGCAACACAACCAAGCAACACAACCAACCATGGGGCTCTGGCATCACACATCCCTGGGGGTATATTCTGCCTCCCCTTGGCACCAACTGTGTGGTCTGGGGCAAGTCACGCCCCTCCGCCTCCAGTTTCCGCAGCTGGACAACAGTGACGGAGGGTACCTCACTAGCTTCCCATGTGGACCAAAGGAGATAGCAACATAAAACACTAGGCACCCTTCCTGGGACACAGTCCCATTTTAAGGGACATTTTTAAGTGGCTGTCACTAACAAGGCATCCAGGTGCGGCCTCAGAGCTGCAATCTGAATAGCCTAGCTCTCAGAACCCTGGCATCAGCAAGTTAGGAATGGGACCAAGTGATGAATCCACTCCTCTCCAAACCCTCACCACTGCCCTCCAAACCTCAAGAGTCCAACAGAGGGGCACACATCCTTCACGCTTTGGTGGTGTTTGGTACTAAGCCCTATAGCAGTATGTCCAAACCTCTGCGTGCATCAGTATCGCCAGGTGTGCTTTTGCAAACGCAAGTTCTCAGGCCCCACCTCAAGCTCCCAACTCCCTAAGTCTGACTGGGACCAGGACTCTGCGCTTCTAAGAAGCCTCTGCGGGGATTCTGATGCAGGCGGTCTGGGAAGCAGCCTTTAAAAACTCGGCCTTCTACCTTCCACTGTGGACTGCATATTACTGTATTCACATAGTAACAGAAGGGCTGGGCTGCATGTGGAATATTCCAGCATGTTTTCTGTACTCCAGGGGGAGGGTGACTGATGAGTCAGCATGAGGATTCTAACTCTGCTGCTCCACCCCCACACGATGGCAAAGGAACATCAGATGTCACAGCTGGGCGGCACTGACCACGTCAGTGCCCCAGTTCCCTCTGTGTCAAGGCCCTACTCACCACACCACTGCCTGAGAGTGATGGGTGCCTATATAGACTTCCCCACAAAGGGGCCCTGCAAGTGCCAGCAAACTGAACATTCTGGGCTACACAGAAGCTGCCCACCACCCTATAGCTGATGAACTGTCACCTGGACTGAACAGCACCTCCATGTGTTAGTGTTGGTTGTCCAGGCCTCCTCCCTACCCTGGTGCCTACATCCAGCAAATCACCCAATCTCCAGATGCCTCCTTCTTTGGAAGTGGAGACAGGGATTGGGAGACATCATCCTCCACTCAGCAACCCCTGCATCCTAAGTTCCTCCAGACCACCCCACCTCCAGCACCTCACAAGCCACCTAGCACAGAGAAGGTTCTTAGTAAGACGTGATGGGTAGAGTGGTGTCTACTGAGAAAAGTGGTGTCACCAATGACGTCACACCAGGAATGCCCAATAATTCCCTCAAATATGTCCTTGGTACCTGAAAATCCACAGGAATTGGGCCATAGGGTACACTGAGGTTCAAGGCTCGGACGTCCTCCCGCTGCCTGATGTCCATCCAGGGGTTGTAGGCCACAGGAGGGAGGCCAGCAGGGACCTGGGGATCGGGAGCCAGGGTGATGTTCTCCAAGGGATACAGCTTCTGAAATTCCTTGGGGGAAAAGCACACAAAGACACCAGGCTGCCATTCTTTTCTCGCAAAGGCACAAGGCTAGGACTCTACAGATGTTTATGTTGCCTTTTTAAGCCTGTGATGCATTTACACAGTGGCTCACTGACACTACCTGAAAGTCAGGCCTGAGGTCACACTCACAAGATGCCAAGGATAATGAAATCACACCACTCGTTTCCTATAAACTGCTCCCTTTTCTCATACAAGTCAATGCCCTCCTATTCTGGTCCCCACTTCCCACCTCTCGTCCAAGTGGAAAAGGTGTAGAGAGGTGTTTCCCATTCCCAAAACCTCCCTCAGGTTTGGCAATGCCCTGGGAATTGCTCAAAGAACGTGCTCAAGCATGCCCATGGCTGTGCCTGATGACAGTGAAAGGGCACCAGACACAATCAGCAAAGCCATGTGGGCAACCAGAGAGACCAGGCACAAGCTTCCAGAAACCTCTCCCAGTGAGGTCACACAGGATGTGTTTAAATCTCCCAACAGGGAGTGGTGTGACAACCCGTGTGAAATGCTGCCAGCACAGAAGCTCGTTGAAGCCTCAGCACATGGGCTATTGCCTGGGGCTGCTCACCCGGCACCCTGGGCCCTCACATACTCAAACTGCAGACTCCAGTCCGGAGACCAGGGGTTTGCATCAACAGTTTGGGCACATAGAGCCACTCATCACTCTGGGAGCAGTGCAAAGTCCAGGTTCCCAGAGGCCAGCCAAAGGCAAGCCCCACAAGCAGGCCTTTCTAAGGAGAGCAGCCAGGCCTGCCAGGTTAGCCCCTGTCCACACAAGAGGCGGAAGCAGGGAGTCTCACCCCAGCTAGGAAGGCCAGATCCCCTGTGCCAATCAAAGCATCAAAGAGCATGCCTTTTGCTCTCTACATCCATCACTAGCAAGGGGCATTTTTTATGAAGTCAGAATGGGCTATGTAGGCCCAGGGAAGACACAACAGAGAAAAACTGAAAAAGATTTTTAAAAAACTGAGACTACATGCTCTGAATGATGGACCTGCAAGCAGAGCATTCAAGGTCCCAACAAGCAGTGCAGTGCTCTGTGTTGAAGGGGGTCTGACCTGCCAGGCTTGGGGGAGCGCCAACTACTGAACATGGCTTCACATTCCTTGGAACCATGCCACCAAGGACAATCCCTTCCCAAGGGCCTTGGCAGCCGGCTCTG
>NW_027530523.1:25596-33249 GCF_008692635.1 Crocuta crocuta | reverse complement strand
TCAGTGGGGGAAGCCGAAAACCAAACATTTCCAACAAGATTCTTACATGCCCCAAGTCTACTTCTTGGCCTTGACCTCTGAATCCCATCTCCACACCACTGAATACAGTAGTGCCATCATGCACCCTGGTGACAGGGCCGGCAGGATGTGGCCACCCTCACTACACAAACCCCTCCTTCGAGAAAGGACACAGCTGTCACAGCCATGCTAGATCAGCCCTCAGCTAGATGTTCACCTTGGGATATCTGAAGGGAATGTGCGGCTTATGATACCCAACAGCCAGGAAGAAAGGACTGGCCGATGTTTTCATCTTTTCCAACAACCGTATAGCTTGCTCGGTGCTTTGTTTGTCAGGCAAGGTGCCCTCTGGCACATCCGTCACATCCACGGGACAAAGCAGGTTGGCATGGAGTTCTCCATCTGGCCCCCTGCATGTCTTTCAAAACAAAACATACAACACCATCAGCTCTTTAAATGCAAGAAACAGAAGTCATGAAGGTTGCACACACAGAGGATTTAACATTCCTATCACTGGCCTATTAAGGCTTCGTCATTCAAACTGGTCAGGCACACACAAAGTAGAACTAAACCAGAGAAGCATTTCCTCTTTTCCAGGCAGGGCCCAGGCCAGAAATCCAACAGCACTTAGCTTCTTGCTGTTAATCTTCTGCCTCCAGGTCTTAATTAATTAAAGGAAATCCATGTAAACGAATGATCAAAACAAATCTGTCTCCAGTTCAAAAAAAAAAATAAGCCAATTAAAAAATGGACAAGGTACTTGAACAGAAATATCTCCAGACAAAACAGGTAAGTGGCCAAAAAGGACATGCAAAGACGCTTCATGTCATTAGTTGTCATGGAAACAGAAGTGAAAACCGAAATGAGATACCACTTCCCACCCACTAGGATGGCTAGGATTTTTAAAACTGGACAATAACAAGTGCTGACAAGGATGGGCAGGAAGTGGAGGCCTCATACATGCTGCTGTGGATGTGACATGGAACAGCTACTGTGGAAAACACTCAAAGGGTTCCTCAAACAGTTAAACAAAGAGTTAGTATGTAACCCAGCAATTCTACACCCCGGTGGATACCAGGAAAAATTAAAACCCAAGTCCACACAAATACTTGACCTAGCAGTTCTACCCAAGAGAACTGAAAAGTTAAGCCATACGAAAACCCATAGGTGAATGTTTATAGCAGTACTACTGATAGTAGCCAAAAAGTGGAAACAACCCAAATGTCATCAGTTGTGGGTTCAAGACCCATGTTGGGTAGAGAGGACTTGAAAAGAAAATCTTTTAACAAAAGGTAATGAAGTTCTGATACATGCTACAACATGGATGAGCCTTAGAAACCCTATGAACGAAGCCAAACACAAAGGGTCATATATTGTATGATACCATTTACACAAAATGTCTAGAATAAGCAAATCCATAGAGAAAGAAAGTAGATCAGTTGTTGCCATAGGCTGAGGGTTCAAAGAAAACAGGGAGTGAGTGGTAATGGGTACACACTTACTTTCCGGAGTAATGGAAATGGTCTTAAATAGATTTTGTTGATAGTTGCACAACCCTGAACATACTAAATATCACTGAATTGCATATATTAAAAAGCTGACTTTTATGATTTATCAATTATATCTCACAACATTTTTGTAACCAAAAAAATCTATCTTCAATTTAAAAGACAGATGAACACTTTTGAGTGACAAGGTCCCAGTGAACTGGATAAGGTCATAATCTGTGGAATTTCCAGATCCTCAACTATGGCATGCACAGAATGGAACCTATTGCTTCATTGCCCAAAGTGGTAATATTGCCCACAAGACCAATGTCAGTTCTGACCATGATTTTGGGCCCACAAAAACCCAGCTGCTGCTTCCTCATTTCAAAAAGCAGTGTTCTTTCACAGGCCAACCTTGGCCACCCTGCCCCCAGGCAGGACAGCCTAGCACCTGCTCACCCTCTAGCTACACATGATCTGCAGCACTTATGGGGGTCTGGGACAGTCAGACCTGCTGCCTTGAGGATGAAAGTGGGGGGTGAAGACAGAAGCCAGCATTTCTAAGTGAGGTTACTAAAAACTCTCAAGACAGCTTCAGATGATGAAAGCACTGAGACGGGGCTTTCCAGTGGCACTCTGGTAGTACTCAAGCCATAGGCCAAAAGCCAGAGCCCTCAGCTCTTGCTGTATTCTGAAATGGAAGGTTGTCAAAATTTTGGAATACTCCCCTTGCCTCCCCCAAATCCACGCCCTCCTCCAGATGAGGTCTTTAAATACCTCAGAGGAGCATGTCCTATCTCAGTTCTCCAGCTGCTTTTCTGAAATTTTTTAAAATTCAGAATTAAATTCTGAATTTTTTAAAATGTGGTGGTTAGTTTCATTTCTACATTGAAGGTTCCTCTAAACTAAGATTAAGGTTTTATAGACTCCCTTTTCTTTCATAATGGTCTAAAATTTTAAACCCCCATCAAAGGTCTCAGCACCTGATTCCATCCATTAGGCCTGAGACAGAGAGACAGACATATATATGTACATATGCCTTTCTCCCAATGTGGACCAAGGCCCCTGGAGGACAGGTCACTCTTCTCTCTATCCACAGTAAGCACCCAGGAGCCATTAAATGAGTCTTACACACTAGAGCATAAGGTTCTAGAACAAGCCATATCCATCAGCTTCTAAAACGAAGCCACCTCTCCCAATGGATCTAATGCTAAAGATCCCAACAGCTGTCTGTGTCAGGTCACAATCACAGACTTAACTGTATAACCAGCCTGAAAGAACATGCAACATACACAGCAGTTAACCCTGACTTGATAAACAGGAAAAAAGCAGTTCCTCTACAGAACAGCATCTCTTTCACATCCTTACCTTGGTGTTTTCATACTTTTCAGAGGAGGGATGATAAGGTGGAATAGACCAGCTATATGGAGAATCATCACTATAATTGGAAGATATTCCTTGAGGGGGAGGGGAAAAGAAAATCATTACACAAAACCTGAAGGGTCCTTCAAAGCCTTCCCCACTCTAAATTAAAACTTGGTGAATGAGAGAAGTATCATCTCCCTTCTTTTGGCCTCAGTTTCCTCATCTATAAAATCAAGAGCTTATGCAGATGATGAGAACTCCCCATTAAAGCCATCTCATGAGGTTTCTGGGCATCTGTGGCTGAGTTGGTAGAGCATCTGACTTCAACTCAAATCGTGATCTCACAGTTCATGAGTTTGAGCCCTGCATCGGGCTCTCTGCTGTCAGTGCAGAGCCCAGTGTGTACCCTCTGTCCCCCTCTTTCTGCCCCTCCCCTACTTGTGCTCTCTCAAAAATAAACAAACATTAAAAAAATGTATCTTTTTTTTTTTTTCTAGGAGAGAGAGAGACAGAGTGAGCAGGGGAGGGTCAGAGAGAGAGGGAGTCACAGAGTGAAACAGGCTCCAGGCTCTGAGCTGGCAGTCAGCACAGAGCCCGACGCGGGGCTCGAACCCACGAACCGCGAGATCATGACCCAAGCGAAAGTCGGACGCTTAACCGACTAAGCCACCCAGGCGCCCCAAAAAAATGTATCTTTAAGCTGACTCACTAGGTTTCTATTGAGTACTAACTATCTGACCCTGTAGTCCCTTAAGCCTTGGTTATTCATGCTAGGCCCTGAGGAAGGCCACCAAAAGGGTCAGGTCAGCCAGCCTGCTGCAGCAACAGAGCCCTGCAGAGCCCTTGCTGGAGCCTCTACCCTGCCCTACAATGGAAGAGCAGAGGCAGCAGCACCGCCATGGGCCAGGTGGGGAAGGGGAGGCTCAGGGAAGGTCGGTGCCTTGACCCATGCCAACCAGATATTAGAGGAGTGAGCTGGGACTCAAATCCAGGCCTTAGGACCCCAGGTTCAGTGCTCATTCATGAAGCAGAAACCCACCCCTAAGCTCAGCAGCCTATAGTCTATTTGGAAAGAGAAAATTACAGCAAAACCATGGAAGGACAGCTAGCTGTCTAGACAGTAGAAGTGCTGTGTAAGTAGAGAAGCCACAGACACGAAGGGTCAAGTGAGGTAGGCAGTGGGGCATGTGTGGGATCTGACCGGAAGTGCTGCCCAGCGGGGCGAGACAGGAGGAGCAGGGAAGGTAGTGTAGGCAGAACCACAGGGGAAAGGGCATCCCCAGCACAGTGACTCAGGGCTCCAGCAAGGAGCACCAGGCAAGGCAGGACTAGACGGAAAGGGGGCAGTGGGTGGAGGGCTCATCGACACAGCAAGCACAGTGGAGAGAGCAGAGGAGGCCAACAGACCTGGGTTCAAATGTCATCATCGCCCCTTATTACGCATGCAACCTTGAGCAAGCCACGTGACTTCCATTAGCCTCAATTTCCTCCTCAGAAGATGATGACAATGATAAAAACCCCGTGTGCTCACTCCTGAGGAAAGGATTACAGGAGTGGCCAGCACAGGAAATGGCACAGGCCTGGCCATCAATCAATGGTGGCTACTGTCTTCCTTGAACAGGTCTTTCCCTCACGGAACAAGGTCTTAAGCACAAAGACCCAGATGAAAAACGGGTTTCCACAAGGACTGCAGGCAAAGCTCTCGCTCTATGGCTAAGACGTGCTGCTTCCATCCTGATTCCACAATCTAATTACCAGGAGGAATGAGGCCAAGCAACGCCACTTGGGCCTTAACTTTAGCCTCCCTTTCTGAAGCACAACCTTCCCTCTGTTCTAGTTCCTCTCCTCCCCAGACTTGTCTCTCCCCTCCAGCTGTGCTCAGACAAGGGGTAGCATGAGGTAACCACTAAGTGCAGCAAGTCCTGCTGGTGGGCCTTTGGCTACACAACATGATTCCTGACACATTCTAAAACCGCGCCCAACTTAGCCCAGCCACACATTATCCTCAACCTGCACTGGCCAGTTGGATTCCAGGAGGCTGCTGAGTCTGCCTGTATAACCAGCAAGTGAAGGAAAAGCTACTGAAAAAGTTCAAGTTGTAGTCCCCAGCTATAAACATCACTGTCGTATAAAGGGGGCTTTCAACACCCTTTCATGCTCCTGAACTACCTGGACTGGGTTGCTACTGTGGGCAGTGATAAAGGGAGCTACAACTCATTTGCCAGAGAAGGAATCCGAAGCTCAAGGAGGAAGAACGATTTGCCCAAGGTCAACCACACAGCTCAGAAGTGACAGAGCTGGGACCGGAACGTGGGAGCCCGGATCCCTGGTGCCGCTGCCCATCAGTTCACCCCATGTGCAGAGATGTTCAACCTAGGGTTCCATGGGACACAGAAATCAACCTGGATGGAAGCACAGCATATCTGCACGAAGGGTAGCTATGTGAGGAAGAGTTTACATTTAAAACATTCATAACATAAACCTATCTGTACAGGAAAATCTCACATCAGAAAAATAATATGCCTGGAACAAGGGAGCCTCAAAATATAACCCTCCTTAGTGTGGTGCAATTATAAGTAATTCATATCTTTTACTTTACACTTTCCTTTCCTCCCCCCAACTTTCAGTCAAATAATCATGCATTACCTCAGTAAGTTTAAAAAACGTTTTAAGGTTTGTGCCTCAGCCTTCTCATTTTGGCATTCAAGAGAGACAGTTCATCCAGCAGTGTTGAAAATCAGCGCTGGTGGCCCCTGGCACTCTTTAGGTCAAGGGAACCAGCTTATACTCCTCCTTCTGACCTAACTCACAGGTGGTGGGCAGCAGCACCACCAAAGCACGACCTCTTCCCTAGACAAATAAGCATAGCTGCCCTGGTCTCACTTTACTGACAGGATCCAGAGGGTCAGAGGGTCAGGCATAAAGCTGGACTCATACCCAGCATTGCCACCTCCCCAGCCAGTGTCCTTCCTTCTGCCTGAGAAGTTGAAGGAACCAAACAGCATTATGACTAATTTTTGAAAGAAGAAAGTCCTACTGCCCTTTTTCACATGTGGTGAGAACAGGAAGCTAAGGTGAGAAGTAGGAGTTTGTACAGAGACAGTGGTGACTAATGAGGGGTCCACCCAACCCATACAGTCCTCTGGGAAGACAGCCCCAGCCCCAGCAGGGATCCCGGCCCTCAGGCATGGAATACAAGAGAACCCAGATTTTGGACAGCAGGCAGTACCAGGATGAAAGACTTTTCCAACCGACATGGTCACGTAGCCATTCTCCTTGAAGTACTGGGGGATGGTAGAGAAGTTTCCAGCATGTACCCTCCAGTAGGAATTGAAGTCATACAGGCGGGTGGTGTCTGGTCTCCTCCCAGTGAGGAAGGATACACGGCTCGGAGCACACACTGCTTGCTGTAAGGAAGCAGAAGCAGAGGAAAATGTCCTCAGAGGAAAACAGAGTCTGGATGCTAAAAGGTAACCAGGCAACCTCAAGAGTCCTCAGTAAACAGCTTGGCAGCTGAGTCATGCAGATCTCAGAGCCAACCAGTGGGATCTGGGCCTCACCCAGACACCAGGAATAAGTCTTCCCAGAAAGAGGCAGGGGAGAACTCAATCCCTCAAACCAGCAGATGATTGTGTCCTTCTGTGTGATGGCATCTTATAGGTGCACAGAGCAGGAGGCTCTGTTCCTTTACTTTACTGTCTTGATGACAGCCTTGTGAAGGGGCTCAGGGAGAAGCACCACCAAGGCAAGCTGCATGGTGCCTACCGAAGTTTGGTCAGCAGACCGGAGAGTGGCATTCTGCAACGCCCCTTCCTTCTCAGCACCAGACAATCCTCTTTGGGGAAGCAAGCTGGGCAGGGCCATCCTGAGCATGTTAGGGCCAAGGGACACCCTCTGCCCAAGCTTGAAGGCACAAACTCCTTGCCAGTGCACAACCAGGTTTTCTCTTCTGCCATTTTCCAGACTATGCTCCCCTCTAAAAGAAGCCTGGCACCATCAGTGTCATTTAAGCATAGCTGAGAGGCCCCCAGCCCTCAGTGCACAAGGCATACATCCACACCTAGAGGTCCCCAGACATACCTGGGCAAAGGCATTCTGGAAGAGGAGGCTGTGGGATGCCAGTTGGTCAATGTTTGGGGACCTCACAAGCTTGTCCCCGTAACAGCCCAAGGAGGGGCGCAGGTCATCCACGATGATTAGAAGGACATTCAGAGGACCTGCATGGGAGGGAAAAGCTTCAGTGAGATCGCTTACACTGACAATGAACCTCCACCCACCCATGGGGGGTGCTAGGGTACTGAGTGGCCCTGGCCCCTGAACCCGAGACAGCCAGGCCAACCAAACTAGGAAGGGAGCGATGAGGGTTGTGCTTCAGGGAGGGTGGGTGTGGGTGCACAGAAGCCCCAGTCCTGGGTGACAAGATTAGGCTCTGGGCATGGCCTCAAGCCTGGATGAAGGAAGGAGAGAAGGGAGGGAGGGAGGGAAGTATAGACGAAAGGAAAGAAGAATTTAGGGAGGGAGGGAAGGATGGAGGGAGGGATGAAAGCATAGTTGGAGAGGGACAGACAGGGAGGAAAGTAAATTTGGATATTAGAAAGAATAGCAGGCGGGCCGGAGACAGGAATTTAAGGACAGATGTAGGCAGGGAAGGAGATACGGAATCCAAAATCTGAGCGAGAGCCAAGGCTGCACCTGTGGTCGAGTTGCTGGGCGCCACAGACTCCAGGGAGTCGCAGACGGAGGCCAGGACTAGGACAAGCCAAAGCAGGCACCGGCCGGCTGG
>NW_027530523.1:25338-25535 GCF_008692635.1 Crocuta crocuta | reverse complement strand
CGGGCTGGCCGCGGGCCCCGCCTCACCTGCGCGGTCTGCGCGAAGCGGCCGAAGCCGGCCCCACAGGCCCAGGCGCCGACCCGAAGGCTAGTGCGCCTGCGCGCTTTGTACCCCGCCCCGCCCCTGGGGGCGGGGCTTAGAGCTGCGCGAGGCACCTGCGCGTGATCCCGGCCTCAGGGGGCGGGGCCGTGGCTCAA
>NW_027530523.1:17331-25222 GCF_008692635.1 Crocuta crocuta | reverse complement strand
TCGAGCGCAGAGCCGGCAAGACCCAGCTGCCCTGTCTTCCTGCCCTTGCTCTGGTCCTGCGACGGAATTTTTACAGATGTGTCCAAATATTTGCGATGCAGCCACTGTCCTTAACCAGCAGTTTTCCGCTTCTTTGCCTTTGTTCCTGTTATACCTTCCACCTGGAAGCCCTTCCCTTCTGTCATCACTCCATAAAAGTCACAATTCCTTGGGGCGCCAGGGTGGCTCAGTTGATTGAACGTCTGACTTCGGTTCAGGTCATGATCTCACGGTTTGTGGGTTCGAGCCCTGCGTCGGGCTCTGTGCTGACAGCTAGTTCAGAGCCTGGATCCTGTCTTTGGACTCTGTGTCTCCCTCTCTCTCTGACCCTCCCCTGCTCATGCTCTCTCTTTCTCTCTCAAAAATAAATAAAACATTTTTAAAAAGTCACAATTCCTTGCAGCCCAGCCCAATGACATTCTCATTCAATGCAGCTCTTTTTTTTTTAATCTTTATTTTTGAGAGAGACAATGCAGCTCTTTGAGAAGCTGCCTTCTTCCATCTAAAAGGTCTCCCCTTTTATGCATTTGTTCAACAAGTACTTATTAAGTATCGCAGATACGTATACCAAGCACTGTTGGCGGCTCAAGAGTTCGAAGTGCCTGCCCTGGTGGGGCTTGCAGACCTGAAATAACCAAATAAACCAAGAACGCCAGTGAGCATGCACGGTCTGGACAAACATAAGGCCAGGTGGATTTGCATGCTATTGTTGATAGGGTGGTCAGGCAAAGCTTCATTAGTAAAGTGACACTGGAACTAAAACTTCAGGGAGGTGACGGAGCAAGCCACGTGATGTCTACAAGAAGGGTACTCCAGGCACAGGGAGCAGCCATGGTGGAGAGCATGTATGACAGTGTTGGAGGACAGCACAGAGGCTGCTGTGGAGATGGGAGATGGGGAGCACCAAGGAGATGGGAGGAGTGAGGGTCATAACTCCTTCCAAGACAAAATCATTCAGTCTGCCTGGGGATGAAGGTTGCAAAAGACATCACAGTCCTCTCTCCTAGTCTCTGACTCACTCCCACCTCCCAGTGAAATAACCTAACATAAATGCCAGGCAGAGTGCAGACCTTTTTTTTTTTCTTTTTTTGTTTGTTTGCACGCAGGAATGCATAAATACTAGTAATGTTATCAGAGGCTTCCTATAACTCTATGCTAATGGTCTCCTCACAACAAGGCTGTGAGCTAAATGCCCCTACTATCATTCCTATTTTACAGATCCAGAAATTAAAACTCAAAGAGGCTATATCACTTAACCAAGGACACACAGCCAGGAAGCGGAGGAGCAGGGAGGCTCTCCATAAAAGGCCTGCTTCCTCGGGAGGTAGCCAGAGCACAGTCAATGCACACATCTGCTTTGCTATTTCCTCAAGCTCTAGCATGGGTGGCTGTTCTGATTGGAGCCCAGAAGCCACGCTGCAGCCTCTGTCTTCACTCTTCAGGCCAGAGCGTACTGAGTTCCTCAGGGTGGGCCAGCTGCAGCCAAGGACCCAAGCTGTCAAGCTTCAGTTGGCACCTTACCTGTCCCTCCTTTCCCTCTCAAGAGTATGGCCTTAATGTTTCAGGAAACTCTGAGCCTGATGTCAACCACGACTCCAATGAATGTTTAGAAAACTTCTCTTACCCCTATTTCCTCTTTCTTTGGCATCTGTTATACTTTCTCATAGTAATAGATGTCTCCTGGAAGCTTGTGAACTAAGGACCTAATTAGATCATACTTGTCCTTATCAAAAAGCCATTAATAAAAAGGAATTCAGTAAACCCCAGGATTAACCAAAGAAGGGAATGAGGCAAGTTGCATATAATTCTGCCTCTAAAAATGCCTGCAAGCTCTTTTGTGGACTCCCTTCAAGTTGGCAAACATTTCCTGAGCCATCCCATCTAGGCCCAGGGCAAGGATAAATGAGGAATAAGGAAGCAGACTGGTCCTTGCCTGCTCCCCACCCCCACCCCAAGGAGTGAACAGTCTGTGGGGAGGAGGACAGCAGCGTAACCCAATCACCTTCATACAAGTGGACTTTTGATTTGTGAAAAAGAAAAGTCTTTCCAGAGGAAGCATTCAGATGTGAAGACAAATTCACCCAATCCAACACTGATTCAAGCACCCTCCGACACATTGCTATGATGCTGGAGGACATCAAGAAAGGGCAGCTGGAAGGCCTGTTCTGGCAGATGTGAGGGACCAGACATGGGTCTAAGATGCATTTGAGATGCAGTCTCACCTGTATCTTTCTGGAGAGTTTATATTTGAATAACAGTGAACAGCTAGCATTCATTGACAGGTGCGGTGGACACACCCTAAGGTGACCCCCCAGTAAGTTGTGTCCTTTGGGCGTGGGTAGGACCTGTACTTCTACTTCTAACCAGTAGAATATGGTGAAGGTAAGATAGCATTTCACATGGATGACTATGTTATGATGTATCTATGAGTTCATCTTGCAAACACACACTAGAGGTATTCTCCTGCTGGTTTTGGAAAAGCCATATTGTAACTATCCCTGGAGAGGGCCACATGGCAGGGAACTCTGAATGGCCTTTAGGATCTGAGGGCGGCCTCCAGCTAACAGCTAGTAAGAAGCTGAAAATTTGGTCTTAGAGCTGCAGAGAAATAGATTTGGTCAACAACCATATGAGCTGACCGAGGACTCTGAATTCCAGAAGGGACTGCAGCCAGGGTATGTGATGACTACCCAGTTCTGGGCAGAAAAGATAGCCTCTCTGTCCTCAATCTAGCTATGACCATAATGAAAGAAAAGATCAAGGGAGAAGGGGGTCTCTTGAATGTTCCAACAAAGCCCAAGAGGCCACAGACACGGCTGAGATTGAACTTGCAGGGCAAACAGAGTGGCTTGAAGGAAGAAATGCAGAAGGAGAGGGAGATGACGATGCACAAGAAGTGAGAGCAAAGCTGAAGACTGACTTTTTTTGGCCATGAAGTCCAATTTAAGGAACAGAAAGCAGATATTTTTCCAAAGTACTTACATACTCAGCAGACCAGAATATGAAACGCCCTCCTTAATATCAAGGACATTCACATGGTAGCTTTGGCTCACTGAGAAGTGTTTAAGGGAGTAGCCTGGTTTCACTAAAGACTAAAATATTTAGCTGAGAGCATTATAAGAGCTCAGGCCTCCAATGTCTCAAGATAGCCACCACCTTGTAGGTTGGTGCCTGCATGAGATTTAATAGGGGCATCCAAAGAAAACAGTTCCAATCTTTGTACATAAAGTATATACATAAGCAAGTATTAGATAAGCTTTTGGAATAGTTTTTTAATTTTTTAAGTTTATTTATTTATTTTTGAGAGAGAGAGAGAGAGAGCACGAGTGAGGGAGGGCCTGAGAGAAAGAGGGAGAGAGAGAATCTCAAGCAGGCTCCATGCCACCAGCACAGAGCCCAACATGGGGCTTGAACCCATGAACCCATGAGATCATGACCCAAGCTGAAATCAAGAGTCAGCGCTTAGCCAACTGAGCCACTGGGGTGCCCTAAGTTTCTGGAATGTTAAGGAAATCACTATTGGTCCCACCTCCAGTTTAAGTTAATGAGCCAGACACATATGTTTATTGTCCTTTATGGGCTGTGTTCATCCGAAAGCCGAATCTAAAACAGAGTAAAGTGTGCAGGATGTTTAATCAGTGAGTGCCTTTGGGAGAAATACCTGTTGAAAGGATGAGGAGGGAGCAAGAGTGGAAAGAGGCAGCAGCTGAGCTGTGATTCAGGCCCCGGCTAACCCCATGGGGTCTCAACTTAGGCCAACATGGCCAGATATTTCTACATCACCCTATCAAGTCACTGAAGGCAGCTATACCCTAGGAGGGGTCCGAGCATGGGCAAAGTGGCCCTCTGCAAATGAGGAGGCCCTGATGGGGTGGACAGTCCTGAAGGAGGTGCCCTCTCAACAACTGGGGCAAGAAGGCCGCCACTGAAAGGGGGCTTAGGTGACACATCTCTTTGTTCACTACCTCTTCCTCCCTTTAAAATAATCATCAAGGAACAAAAACAATATAACATGACAGCAAGAAAGAATGGAAAAGTATGCTCAAATTCATTAGTTACTGCAGAAATGTAAATTAAAACCACAAAGAAGTAGCACTTCACACCCACTAAGATGACCACTATCAAAAACTTTTAAAACACAAGCGTTGGTGAGGATGTGGAGAAAAATCAGAAAACTTGGACATTGTTGGTGGGAATGTAAAATGAGTCAGCTGCTGTGGAAACAGTTTTGCAGTTCCACAAGAAGTTAAACATAGAAATATCATGTGACTCAGAAGTTCTGCTCTTAGATATATACCCAGAAGATTGGAAACTAGTGCTCCAACAAGTGTTTATACGTGTGTGTTCATCGCAGCACTATTCACGATAGACAAACTGGCTCAAATCCATTGCAAGATAAATGAATTGTGGTCTAGCCACACGGTGGAATACGACGCATCCATAAAGAAGAAATGGAGTCCTGATGCATGCTGCAGTATGGAAGACTCTTGAAAGCACTGTGCCAATGGAAAGAAGCCAGACATAAAAGATCACATATTGTATAATTCCGTTTATAGAAAGTATTCAGGATAGGTACATCTACAGAGAGAACACAAATTGATGGCTGCCAGGTGTTAGAAGAGGAGATGGAGAGCAAGTGCGGAACATGTATGGGTTCTCCTTTGACGATGATGAAAATATTCTGGAACTAGATGAAGGTGCTGAATGTACAACACTGTGAATGCACTAAATGCCACTGAATTGTTCACTTTAAAATGGGTAATTTTATCTTCTGTGAATTTTTTATAAGTTCTTTTAAACATTCTATTTATTTTTGAGAGAGACAGAGCGCCAGCAGGGGAGGGGCAGAGAGGGGGGAGACACAGAATCCGAAGCAGGCTCCAGGTTCTGAGCTGTCAGCACAGAGCCCAACGTGGGGCTCGAACCCATGGACCGTGAGATCATGACCTGAGCCGAAGTTGGACGCTTAACCTACTGAGCCACCCAGGTGCCCCAGAAATTTTATCTCAATTTAAATAAAGGAAAAAATGGGAAGGGACCTGCAATAGCTTAAAAATTCCACCAGATTTCTAGAATCTGCCACAGTGGAGACCAATGAAGCCACAGCCTAGAATACCTATAAAGGGAATTCAGCTAAGAAAGAAACAAACTTGGCCTAGATGGTCTCCCAACTCACAGAGAGTAGGTATCAGAGGGAAGAAGTAAGAAATGGGATTTAAATCAGAGAGGTTAATTGAGGGTTTCTATATGGATATTAAATCTCCCCCAGAAGGCCCAAAAGCCAGTATTTAACTCAATGAAAAAAGAAGGGTTTGTCTCTAAAGTAATTGAATAAACTGTCTGGGAAAGACTAAGAAAGCTAGACTGGGTGTGGAAACCACCAAAACAAACAAACAAACAAAAAATCTACCTCTCCATATTGTGACATTCTGGCACTATCTCCCCAAAACTGTCACCTCAGTGTCTCTTCATCTTATAACAAAGCCTACAAATCAGTAAGTCCTGTGGCCACAGAGCTGCCAGTCAGCCTCTTTCTTAAGCATAACCAGACAATAAAGAAAGGCTAAATATTTGAGGATGGTGTACAAGATGACAGAGAAATATCAAGAAAAAGAAATAGCAAAGCCAGCCCTACAGGAAAGATTAAGGGACAGAAAAGAATAATTTAAGAAGGAAAAGCAAAAATACATTTTTGGGGGGGGGGCATGTGGCTTGCTCAGTTGCTGGAGCATGAGACTCTTGATCTCAGGATCCTGAGTTTGAGCCCCATGCTGGATGTAGAAATTGCCTAAAACAAAAAACAAAACAAAACAAAACAAAAAAAGAACTTAGGGGCACCTGGGTGGCTCAGTCGGTTAAGCATCCAACTTTGGCTCAGGTCACGATCTCATGGTTCATGAGAATGAGCCCTGTGTCGGGCTCTGTGCTGACTCTGTGCTGACAGCTCAGAGCCTGAAGCCTGCTTTGGATTCTGTGTCTCCCTCTCTCTCTGCCCCTCCCCTACCTCTCTCTCTCTCTCTCAAGAAAACATTAAAAAAGCTTAAAAATTACCTTTTATTAATATCCTCGGAGAGACTTGAGAAGACATTACAAAAACAGATTGCTATTAAAAAAAAAGTACTAAAGAACATGAATGATAACTTGAGATTAAAACTACAATTGCAAAATTAAAAATTCAGTGAAAGAACTGAAAAACCAAGTTGAGAGGAACTTTAAAAATATAAAACAGGGGTGCCTAGGTGACTCAGTAGGTTAAGCATCCAACTTCAGCTCAGGTCATGATCTCGCAGTTTGTGAATTTGAGCCCCACATCAGGCTCTGTGCTGACAGCTCAGAGTCTGGAGCCTGCTTCCAATTCTGTGTCTCCCTTTCTCTTTACCCCTACCCTGCTTGTGCTGTGTGTCTCCCTCTCAAAAATAAATAAACATTAAAAAATATATAGAACAGAAATACAGGAAAGGACAGCACCCAGTGCTGACAAGAACATGGAGCACTTCAAATTCTCCCACTTGCTTGTAGCAGTGCTAATTGCTACAACTGCTTTGGAAAACCTGGTGGCAGTATTTAGTAAGGCTAAAGCTGAATGCGTGTCTACCTAAGAAGCAGCGATGCCACGCCGGTGCATATACTCATATACTCAAAATGTGTGACTGTACTCATGGCCACCAAAAGACACATACAATTCACAGTAGCATTATCTGTAACAGCCCCAAACTCAAAGCAACCCAGAGCTCCTTCAACAGTATGCAGTGATTTGGATGGACAAACTCTGGTATAATCACCAAATGGAATACAGTGCAGCAATAAAATAGAATGCACTGCCAGTACGTGCAACAACACAGTTGAATTATAAAAATATTTTGTTTTATTTTTTAATTTTTATGCTTATTTATTTCTGAGAGAGAGAGAGCAAGCGAGCAAGCAAGGGAGAAACAGAGAGAGGGAGATACAGAGTCCAAAGCAGGCTCCAGGTTCTGAGCTGTCAGCACAGAGCCCGACGCAGGGCTCAAACCCACAGCTCATGACCTGAGCCGAAGTCAGATGCTTAACTGAGTGACCCACCCAGGATCCCCAAAAATATTTTGATTGAAAGTAGCCAGACATAAAAAAAGTACATGGTATGCAATTACATATATATGAAGTTCTAGAATAGCAAAACTAATCTCTGGTGATAAGGTTAGAATGGTGGTTACCTTTGGGGAAGGTGCTGATCAGGGGGTGGGGCATGAGGACATCTGCAGGGGTGCTGGAATGTTCTAATGTTTTATCTAACTAGTGATGACATGAGTACATATGAAAAAAAATACGGTCTACACTTAAGATTTGTACACCTCACTGTATACTAGGCCTCAATACAATAGATAAAATGCAGCCTAGGAAATATTAAACAGAGTATGAGTCAGTTATGATGACCAACACCTTCCTAAATTATAGAAATGGAAAAGAAAAAAAATGGACAGGAGGGAATTATTAAACACATATTTGAAAAACAACTTCATAGCTAAAGAAAAAATTGGACTGTTATGACTTCTTTGAGTTCCTAGCACAATGAATGAAAACATAGTTTTGTACGAGTTCAGAGCACCAAGGCACAGAAAAGATTCTAAAAGCATTCAGAGATTTAAAAACTACATCAAATTTCAGCATGAAGTTTTATACATAGCCAGAGTGTCAGAAAAGGGAGAGAATTAAGATTTTTTTAGACATGCAAGAATTCAAAAACTTATCTCCTACTCAGCCTTTTCTTAGAAGGCTTCTTGAGGATACACTACAGCAACTGAAGGAAGTATAGAAGAACACTACCATTAGTACCACGACCATATCTGATAAACATATATATATATAAAACTAG
>NW_027530523.1:17012-17286 GCF_008692635.1 Crocuta crocuta | reverse complement strand
TTTTATTGAAACAGAAGGTTAGAGACTCCAGGAGGAAAATTTCCAAGAAATAAATAATTTTATGAAAATAATTTCATCTAGTAGATAATGTAACTGAGACAATGGAAGAACTCAAGTATATGCCAAAAGCATAGAGTACCTAAAGCAAAACAAGTCTCTAAAAGTCTCTGCCCAGATATTAAGCAAACAATTCAAACTGGAAGTCAGCGATCTTTAGTAAGAATTGGAGGGATTTTTAAGACATATATAGAAGAAGAAATTAAAAGATATAAGG
>NW_027530523.1:10532-16898 GCF_008692635.1 Crocuta crocuta | reverse complement strand
ACAAAGAGTAAAAGATATAAAAGAGAAGACTCTATTTGAACATTGTCATTTGAGCAGCAAGGCGGTCATGACTAACTATAGAAATGGAAATGGAAACAAAACAAATGAACAAACAAATGAAATAAAAACTGAAACAGTGTCTTAAATACAGAGAACAAACTAGTGGTCACTAGAGGGGAGGGGGTGGGGGGTAACATAGGTGAAGTAGATGAAGAGGCACAAGCTTCCACTTATAAAATAAGTCACAGAGATGAAAAGTGCAGCATGGGGAATATAGTCAATTATATTGTAATACCTTGCATAATGACAGATGGTGACTACAATGATCTTGGCAAGCACTGAGTAATGTATAGAATTGTCGAATTTCTATGTTATACACCTGAAATTAATATAACATTGTATGTCAACTATACTTCAATTAAAAAAAGAAATGGAAATGGAATCCTAACCCTACATTGCACTGTAATGAATAATATGATCATATTCATAATATGCACAGCTGTTTGCTTTCCAACTTTGAGAATCAATCTGTAACAAAGCCCAGAAGACTTAATTATGGTTAAAGAGCAATGGACAATGGAAAAGTACAAACACATCTGTGGTGGTGCTGTGATGTGCTGCTCAGAACTCCCTTAAAACCAAAATTCTAATTTCCCTAGCTGGCTTGAGGGCTGTCAGTTGCTGTCAGCCCTCCTTAGGAATGGCGTGGGATAAATACAGTCACCTCAACTAAGTCACATCAGTGCTCGGGAAGCCCACATCCACATCTCTGCAAGGCTACCCCAGCTTCGGAGCTCTCCATGGTAGTGGCCAAAGCCTCTTTTGAGACCACATCACAGCACACCTTCTCCATCCATCCAATCTCTTCCCTTCAACAGGTGTTGATCCTGGGAGAACTCCCTAAGAAACCCCTGCAAATTAATCTCCATATTAGAGCCTGCATCCCTGGAAACCTGACCTGCAACAATTGCCAGAAAGTTGAGAGTAGGAAGGGAGGAAGAGAAGTGGAGGGAAGTATAGGCACATTAATATGACCATTCCAAAGTAGAAAACCAATAGCTATTGTCGCCAGTTGATGGGAAGAGAAAGAAAGGTATAGGGATATTATTTATAGATAAAAAGTACCCAATAGAAAACCTAGAAATAGTGACATATCTATACATTAAGAGAAGGGAAAATGGTAGGGAGGGATGAAATTGGTCATGAGTCAATAACTGATAAATTTCAGTGATGAGCACTGAGCGTTAGTATACTATTTTATGTACTTTTGCATGTGTTTGATCAATTACCATAGTCAAAAGTTTAAAATATGTACATAAGAGGAAGGGATGAGTGAACTATAATCTCATCTATCACAGCAGGAAGTCAGTTGAGAATGTCTAACGTTAACATAAAAAGTTGATATAGATATAAGCATAGTGTTTACACAGATATAGGCAAACTACCAGAAGAACTGAAACTAGTAACATTGAAAATGACAATACGAGTGATGAGGGATATGGCACAGGCCCTCTGCCTTGTATTAAATGCTTTTTGTTCTCTTTGACTTCTGTTATGGGTTGAGTTTTGTACCCCCACACCCACCCATCCCACCAAAAAAGATCTGTTGGAGTACTAACCCCCAAGATCTTAGCATATGACCTTATTTGGAAATAGGATCTTGATGAGATAATCAAGTTAAAATGAGGTCACTAAGGTGGGACATGATCTGCCTGATGTCCTCACAAAAAAGGGAAATTTGGACACAAATACAGGCACACCCAGAAGGAACATGTCCGCATGAATGTGGAGGATTAGACTGGTGCATCTCCAAGCCAAGGAATGGCAGAACTTGCCAGTATGCCACCAGAAGCTGGGAGAGGCAAGGAAGGATCCTTCCCTACTAGTTTCAGAGGAAGTATGGCTCAGCCAATACCTACATTTCAGACTTCTAACCTCCAGAACTGTAAGACAATAAATTTCTGTTGTTCTAAGCCACCTAGCTTGTGGTACTTAGTCACAGCAGCCCATAAAACTAATACAATTTAAGCACATTTCAAACATAATGAGACTGATAGGCTGTGCAGGTCAGCTGAGGTAGAAAATTACACACAGCAGGTGACACAATTCTGGTGTGTGTGTGTGTGTGTGTGTGTGTGTGTGTGTGTGTTGTGTGTGTCTGCGCGCGCGCTCACGCGCACATGTGTTTTGTTGGGCAGGAAGTAGCAGCGGTAGGACAAAAGGGACAACAAGTGGAGAGGGCTGGCAACAGAGCAGTTCAGGTGACAGTGGTTAAGACTGAAGGTATAAGAGAACTGTCTTTGGTTACACTGGGATCCTGAAGTTTAAGATGTTGAAGTGAAGCAGATTCTGATGACAAGAAAGCCTAGGATACGGCCTTGCATATGGAAGGAGGTGCAGAGGAAGAGAGGTTGTCAGAGGTGAGGAATTAAGTCCAGGGTCTGCAAGGAGCACAGGCTGGCCAGGTAGACACGGAAGTCACCCAGGATGATAGCGGGACTCAGGGTGCTAAGCAAGCCTATGAGCTGAGTGCCTGAGTCCTCCATGAGTGAGACAGAGGGACCAAAAATGCAGGGCAGCGAATTACCATAACCTTAGTGGCCATAAACAGCACTCATCTATTACCTTGTAGTTTCCATAGGTTAGAAGCCTGGGTGCAGCTTAGCTGGAACTTTTGCTCAGAGTTTCACAAAGTTGCAGTCAATATGCTGGGGCTGTATTCTCATCTGAGGCTCTGGGTTCCCTTCCAGGCCCCTGCTGTTGGCAGAATTCAGTTCCTTGTGGATGTAGGACTGAGGTCCCGTTTGCTAGCTGACCATCAGCCCTGGGCCACTCTCAGACATTAGAGACTGCTTACAGTTCCTTGCCAGATGACCCTCTCATAGGTGCTCTCACAACACGGTAGTCTACTTCAAGGCCAGCAGGGAATGGCTCTAATTTCAGGGGAGGCCTGGCCCTCTTTTGAAAGGCTCATCTGACTAGGTCAGACCCACCCAGGATAATCTGATTAACTAACAGTCAACTGATTAGGGTTCTTAATTATATCTGCAAAATCCTTTCACCTTTGCTATATTCTGTTGTTTATAAGTAGTGAATTTTGTCCATACAAGGACCAAGGGAGGCGATTATACAAGGACATGTACACTACAGAAGTAGGAAGCTATATATTGAGGGATATTTATACCTCTGGCTACCACAGAAGAACCCTGTCTTTCTTGAGCCTTAATTCCATAACAGAGATCTTAACCTAGTCAATTCCACATTTTTACAGTTGTTTTGGGATTTTCTTACTAATTACCAAATATCATTATCAAGCAATTCAGGATTTTCTCCTTCTTGTCCCTAGGCTATCACCTAAATTCTGTGAGGCAGAGTTTCATGGCATTTGGAGACAAAGCGAGGAAGCACATTTGATCCTTGTCTTTGGTAACTGTCCATGTCAGCATCCATTGCAATGTGCAATCACATTTGTCCCTGAGACAGCATTCCTTCATGCTAGCTTCCAAAGAGGCATCAGCCTAACCTGGTATGCAGTCCAACTACTTTCCACTGTGACATTCACTGGAGGGAGCCTCTCTCTCTTTCTGTCTGTCTGTCTCTCTCTCTCTCACACACACACACACACAATTTCCATGCCCTTCTTAGGGAACAGGTATATACAGCCACTTTTCCAGGCCACTTTAGTGCCACAGGAAGCTAGGGGAGGGGCTGCCTCAGGCACTTCTGCAGCTGAGCCATGCAGATCCAGTGTCGGGGTAATTCTAGGACTTGGTGCACTTTCCAGGGGATAGTCCAGCAAGAGACCACAAGTCCCTTGCCCTTGGGCTTCTACTGCACTCCCACCGTTGACCCTAACTCTCGGGGCTCAGGGCAGCACATATCATTAAGTTGGTAAATACTACCCAATACCTTGGCACAGCCCAAGGGTGAGGATTCAGGGGAGAGTTCAAGGCTTAGCTTTCATTCCAGACCCAGGACCATCAGATGGGCACTCTTTGAGGGCAGGCTCTGCCCCTTCTACTCACTGCTGTATCCCTGGTGCTAGCACTGCTTACTGGGTTTCAGAGGATGACTGGAATGAGAAGCATGATCAGAATTACCTGGATGAGGGNCAGTGCTCAGAAGTGGCAGTCTCCAGTATGAGGCAGTTCTGGAAGTCTGTTCTCCAACGGCCCAAGGAGTGCCAGATGGACAGGGATGCATCTGGGCTGCCCTGAGGTCTGTGATGCAGTGGCAACAGCCTGGCTCCTGGCTGGGGGCTCAAAGGGGTGAAAGTGAATCAGATCACAACCGACATCTGTTTCTGTCAAGTAGAAGCCCTGTGGAGCAAGTGGGGTAGAGGAAGGGCTGGGCATCATGGCAGCCTTGACAGTTGCTGAGCTCTACCCTGGGTCACACTCTGTGCCAAGGACTGTACAGTGAGTGGATTCTCTCATATGGAAGGGGTTAGTTACAGTCCCATTTGCCTCTGGACATCTTGCATTATCCTGTAAGCAAGCTTTCCCTTCCCTCATCTTCCCTCCCCTCCAATCCCCCTTCCCTCTCCTCTCTATTTATTTTCAAACCCAGACTTTTCCATCTTGCTATTCACTGATCCCACCAGCTCAGCCCCAGTTGGGTGGTCAGGCAGGGCTTGGAGCAAGCAACCCTCCTGCTGTCAGAGCCAGGAAGCAGAGCATTTCTAAAAGCTTCCACCAGGTGTCGCTCAAGTACCAGTATTGGCTAGCACTGCTTCCTAGGTGATTCATTTCCTCAAAAGTATGTATTTTTTGTACAGCATGAGCTTAAAACAAGATAAGTAAAACAGAAATGCTTAATCAAACCTTTGTAAGCATCGTTTTACAGTTGAGATATGACTGGTTCTTTTTTCATTTGTGTTGCATTCATCTAGATGAGTTTACATTTGGTCACTTCCCTTCCTCCCTTTTCCTGGTTCCTCTTAGATTTAGGGAGGATTTCTGCTCCCAGATCCAGTTTTACAAAGAACCTCAGGGAAGGGAAACAATGAAAGCTCTTTTGGAATAAAAAAGGACTCTCTTGGTAGAAGGCCTTCTGTGCCAGGGGAGGCACTTCTGGTCGCTGGATCTGCAGGCAAAGCCCCGATGTCACCAGGCATTGCCAGCTTGCACTCTCAGGCTCTGACAAGCAGATGCTTCTTGCAAAGGGAGGCCCACAGCTGGATTTCCAAGACAGCTCCCATCGCCCCCTGTACTTCTGAAGTCAAAGCCAGAGGACAAGTCAGAGTGGGAAAGAAACACTGTAAGGCTTTGGCGGTGTGCCTCAGGGGGCCCTTCTCCTGGTGCCCTTATGAAACACCTCAGGCGTGAATCGATGCATCAATAGAAGGAACAGCTAAAGATGGCTTGAAATATGTTTTATCAAGGGATAAAAACAGAAACATAGAAGAAATCTTCAGAGTTGCACCCAATTACCATGTGCCTTGTTAGACAAATGCCCTTATGAAGTTAGGAGCTGACATCAAAAAAGGTAGTAAGAGAGCAACCTTGCTCGTTTGATGAGGAGAACTAGCCTTTGTTTGCTATGACACAAGGGCAGGTACTAAAAGGGATGACCTGCTTACTAAGAATTTCAGTTCTGTCTTTACCAAGACATGATGTTCCTCTATGCCACATGCAGCCATCTGTTTTTTACTTGACGAGATGTGCCATTTGGGAAGCAGTGGCTGTTATCACTTGTGGAACTGGTGTGATGCGATATGTCTGTAACATCATTACAGAGTCTGTCAATCTGAGAAACTTCTCTAAGGGTCTCTAAGGGACCAATAAAAACACTCAGGGGTGGAAGGCATACTTTCAAAGGGGATTCTTAAAGGATATGTGTTGTTCACATTTAAAGTTTTCAAAAGTCCTCAAAGTTGGGATTTCTTTCCATTGAGTCTTGGAGGCCAAGGGCAGCCTTTGAATCCTGGGCAGGGGCAAAGCCTCATAAGTCCCAGTCCTTCCCCTTGAGTGACAGTGTGTTGAGTGGGCATAAGACGGGACAGTCGCAAGAGCATGGGCTCTGCCATCAGACAGAGCTGACTTCAATCCCAGGTCCACGGTGTAGACCTAGCCCACTGCTAACCTTCCCTGGGCTTGCTGGAAGTGCGAATCCCACAGGGACCAGCTGGTGCCCCTCCCCAGCCTCCAGCAGGCACTCAGTGAACAGGGACTGTGTGTAGCAGGCTACGCTTGCCTGGCTGGACTCTAGCCCATGGAGGCCCAGATCCTGGCCTCCCCCAGCTCCAGCCCCGATGGGGCACAACTGCAGCAATCGCTGGCTCACCTGAGCCTCATACCATGGCTCGTGAACTTCACAGAGATGCCATCTGGGCCAGCAAAACATTTCCAGTTACAAAGCCACAGC
>NW_027530523.1:0-9213 GCF_008692635.1 Crocuta crocuta | reverse complement strand
CAGCCAGGCTCCAGGGAGCACATGTGGCGTTTGCCGCGTATGCCTTTCATGGTACTAAGATCAGGGGAATCCTGGTTTTCCATTTCCTGTGTAACTGGTCTTCAACCTCCACAACAAGCTGCTTAAAGAGTAAGTTCCCGGGGCGCCTGGGTGGNTTGGCTGGCTGGGGGTCAAGTCAGACAAAAGATGCCAGCACCACTGTCTTGCATCTCTTTCCCATAACAGCTTTGTGCACCAAATCCATTTGAGCCTTTTTAACTCATTAAGTCCTCACTGCTGCCCCAGGGATCGTGCATGCTTTTTATTAGCTCCAGCACACAGATGTTCAGACAGAGGTTTGGAGAAGGGGCTTCACTGTCTCAAGGTCTCACAGCCAACAGGGCTGGAACTTAAACTCTGGTCTCTTAGCCATGATGCCACACTGCCACAGACTGACCCAGGCCAGGGCCCTGGTCTGGGCTGCTGACTGAGCCTTGTGCTGTGAGGGTGATTATTGCATGTCCTCACAGGCAACGAGGGTACATGGAGGGTCACTGAGGCACAGAAGCTGCATGGGCAGGCAAGAGAGAGCTTCCAGATGTTGGGCTGGCAGAAAACCCTAATTTTGCTCAGGGAAAACATGGACTTGGGAACTCAGGGCCCAAATGAATTCCAATGATAATATCATTAGTCACTGAATATGTGGTGAGTGAGAATTGTATGGCACTGCCTGGAGTTTATGTCCCAACAACGGGTGTGGGTTCTGGTATCCTCACTTTACATGAGGAGGAAACGGAAGTGAGCTAAGGTCACACAGCTTGTCACTGACAAAGACAGGACTCCAGACGTGCTCTCTCACTTACTGATTTGGTGAAGAGGAAGACAACGAACAAACGTGTGACTGCGAGGCATTCCCCTGTGGCAGGCACTCACGCCACGCCAGGCCCCATGCTGCCTGCTTCAGCATCCATGGTGCCTGGCCTCACCTAACCTCCTTGCCTCCTTAATGTTCACCTATGTCAGCTGCAAGACATAAGGTCGCTAATCAAGACACCTCCAGGTGATGGGGGAAAAAATCCTTCAAGAAAAAAATGGAGACAATGAACGAAAACAAGACTACTGAAGACCAGCCTCAGCAAGCTGCTTTCTGGCATCTCTTCATCCTGTCCAGAGAGAACCAACGGGCTCCTTGGGCAGAGGCTTGGGCAAGAGTAACCAGTGCAGGCTGTGTGGCATCCTCTCTGCCCCTCTCCTCTAGCCATGCTTCCCTGTTGATGCTGGCAAAGAGCTGTGGAGGAAGCACTCGGGCATCTGCCTTGGTCATCACCTTTCTCTCAAAATCAGACTCCGAATCACACTACCCCTGAGTCATGGGAGTGGGCCCAGGCTCTGGTGGCCACACTGTGAGACTCTCCTGAAGCAAGATGGCGGGCAGACTGTACATGACATAAACGACTAGTGTACATACATGCTTGCCACGGGGCCTTCCTATTTTGAGCTCTGCATTCATCCCATTTCCACCACAGAAAACTGTGCTTGGTACCAAATGAGATTTCCCATCATGGTGCAGTATGGTAGGAGGTGAGGTATCCAGCCATCCAGGTTGACCCAGGGAGGGCCACAGTCCTGGGAAGGGCGTCCCTGCTGGCTGAAGGCTGGAGGAAGGACATACATCCAGGAACTCTGGCCCCCTATAAATCCTCAACAAATGTTGCCTCTTACTGGTGTTAGTATCACATGTGCACAATGCCTCATCAAAAGCCTCGGGTCAGATGAATATCAGAATTCAGAAAGGTGACAGGGCCACAGACCATTTGTCAGTGACACCCTTGCAAGGGGTAGCAAACACATGGACGTCAGTGTAGGAAAACATGTGACTATTAATACCCAGGGTTAATAATAAGACAAATAAAGAATAAAAGAAATAAAGAAAATTCAGGATTCTCTAAATAGCTTCATGCCATCCATTTTTTGTTTTACCACCAGAAGAGTTTAGGTCAAGCTTATGGAAACACTTCCAGTTACCGAAGCTTTATGGGTAACAGAATTGTGGGTAGCAGATCTTAGACCTGTCTTACCTGAGGCAGCAGGCTGACATTGACTCCCACACAGCTGGAAAGAGGCTCCCAGCTTTATGGATTCCCGGCACTGATATAGCCCTCAGTTCTCAAACACTGTCAGTCCAAATAGGTTCACAATACCTCTCCATTAGTCCCAGGCACCACTATACATCTCCAGTCAAGATCCACACACAGCACCCAAGACCCCAACCAGGCCACATCCTATAGAAGCTTTAGGACTGGGGGCCAATGGTGTTACTGCTCTTCCTCCTCTTTTACAAGCTAGGGAGTTTTCAGTGTCTGCCCATAGCCTATCACCAGGCTTCAAGCCACAGGTCAGCAGCACCCCCACACTCTTTCTTACTTGGCAAAGCCTTCTTGGGAAGAGATGCCTCTTCAACTCCTATTACTAGCAGAATGCTTTATGGTTTACAGATTGCTCTCACATTATTAGCTCGTGTCATCCTCATCCCCATGAGGTAAACTGGAAAATATTACACCTTAGGGCTAGATTTTTATATTATACAAATCTTTTGGATGAGGAAATTGAGGCTCAGAGAGGTAAAGTGATTCTCTTGGGCTCACACTGTAGTAGTGGGAGTGTCACAGATCAATCCCAGCTTTGTAACCATAGGACAGACACTGGACTTCCTGCTATGTTCCCTCCGTGGAGGACAGGAGCCTGACCAGCCACATCTAGGGAGCTTTACACATGCCTGCACGTGCGCACACAAACACACACACACACACACGCATGTGCACACACTTCCCTCTATGAGCATTGAATGCCACTTCACAGCGTATCAAAATCTCTCAAACTCCTATGCCAAAAATTGTACAGCAGACCTCAATTGATGGTGCCAGGCTGGAGGTGCTCCATAAATGTGTCTGTTCCAGCCAAGAACCTTCTTTCAGTTCCCAGCAGGTATCTGGCCCTTTCCAGCAGCCCTTCTCCCACTTCCTACCTAAGAAGCCCCTATCTGCCTTCAAGACCCAGCCCTTCTCCCTAAGTTAGTAGTTTCTTCCCATTCCCATTGACTGCACCTCATTCTGCCTTGTTTCAGGCTCCAGAGCATACAGGTCTGCCTGGAAGTTGCCTCCTCTCAGCTCTGAGTAACACACAGTGCACACTTTCAAGGAGCCTCTTACAAAGTGGGTGTCTACTGATTTATATGTGCTTTGCCTTCCTATGTTCTGTACCCAGATCTGCTTTCTCCCATCAGCCTAGGTTTACACCAATCCTAACAGATACCTGGTTAGCAAAGGCCCTTCCTAACTCAGCAGGCATCTGATGTACAGTAAGAGGCCAAACCACCTATGACCAAGCCAGCCACAGGGTAGAGCGTGGTGGTACCTGGGCAAAGGCAGATGGTACCCTACATTGCTTAGCTTACACCCATTCCTCAGGCACTATTAGGTGTAGACTCATCCATTCAGTGTGGGTTTCATGGCCTCAGGCACTGTGAGAGCCTGACCACACTGGCAGGATGCTGACCCTAGAATGATAATCCTTGCTCTGCAGCTCCCTGGTGGACTGGTAGACTGTCAGGTGGGCATCCCATCTGAAGGAACACCCTGCCCAACCCTGCTTCCTCTCTATTCCTTTAGTGGGTGTTAGACCCCAATCAGTCTTTGACATTCCTAACTTCCTCTTGGGGTCAGCTCCCTGAAGGACTTAATCTGACACTGTTGGTTCCAGAGTGGTCCAAAAAGAAGGTGGCAAGATGGGGTCTAGATATGGGATTACTCTTCACCTGCCCCACTGGTAATGAGGACCCATCTCGGAGGACAGGTGGTGTGCAGATAGCCCCAGGCACAAGGAGACAGTCCAGCCACTAAAACTTTCACCTTAGAACTTTTTGCTGAGCTGGCAGGTGGAGAGTAATTTCCTGGCAGGTGAGAAGATCCAGGTATGTGGAATGTATGAGAATGACAACCTTAAGGATGATGGGAATGGATGGAGGTGACTCCTCTGCACTAGTGGCTCACAGGTGATGAGAAGCTTAGGGTGATTAACAAGCTGAAACTGAAGGGGGAGCCCCAGAGTTTCCTTGGTAGCTTACAAAGTAGCCCCCATCTCAGGCAGTGGCCAAAGGTCAAACTCAGGATATGATAGGAATGGCTGAACTTCAAAGATGGCTGGAGGCTCAACTAAGGCAGGCCTGTCACACCAACATCAGAAGCCTACTTGGGGACACCTGCATCCCTAACAGAAGAAACAGGGAAGGGCATTTAGGGGAAGAGCCAGACTCCACAGAGGTCTCTGAAACTTACTTTGGCAGCAGCCCACCCTTTCCCATAATAAAGAGCTAGGACATCCAGCATAGCTCCGAGGGAGCAAAACATTACCCGAGTCTTTCCCCAGAGGTGCCCTCCGTCCTAGGAGGCATGGTGACCAACCATCTTAGTTTGCTACAGAATTCACCATGCTCCAACCAGAAGAGTCCCAGGAAAAGCAGGAAGAGATGGGCAGCCTACTGCTAGGCCCTCAACCAGAGTGAAGCCACCGTACAGCACAGGCAGGGCATATCAGGCCTGGTCAGGGAGGAAAGGGAGTAACGCTCCCACCCCTCTGCCCACCAGGACTGCAGCAGAGGCCTTGGGGTGGCATCAAATGGCCAGAAGCCAGGGACTCATGATCACAGACATCACTGACCAGGAGGCCTGACCCACAGAGTGGTGGAGGTGGAGACCTTCCTAGCAACATAATGGATAGGCAACTGGCCAAGGTACACCCTCAAATGGAATTGCAAACGAGCAAGAACAGACAGTAAGAGGCTGAGTCCAGCCACCCCAATAAACAAGTCATGATCCCTTGCCCCAATTCTGCCCCTGAGCCAGTTCTGAGACTTGAAGCTGAGACAGGGAAACTGAAGGACTCCATAAAAATCTGCTTTTTCTCCTTTTCCTGCTTCTATTCTTGCTAGGACCTGTGCCCCAACTTTACACGTCTCATAATGCAAACAGCGTATGTCTTCCTTGTAAGAGACAGGAATTAATGATTTCTCTAGAGTAGGTAACATGCAAGGAAGTACCAGACGACAATGACCAGATGAAGCTGCCATATGCCTGTTCCAGACCACCAGTGCTAGACATCTCAATGCCAAGGCTCCTGGGTCTAAGGAATGACACTTGGACCCTTTGTTCTAATGGGTTCCTGGATGCCTGAGGGGACACATACACCAGACCTCAATAAAAACCCCAGACCCCAGACAAAGACAAGACTCCCTCCTTTCCTTCTAGAGTCTCCCAAACATTCTGTTCTTGCACTTTCTATCTTCAATAAACTCTGCTTTCACCTCCTGCTAGCTCACATTTGATTTCTATTCTGCATGCAGCCAGAGATCCTCCTGGCTAGTCCTACAGGATCCCTCTGAGTCCTCATACTTGGCCTGCTGGCATCAGAACCATGGACTAGGGAAGCAGCCAGGCCACCAGATGGAAGGACACCACAGCACCATGGCAAGTAGATACTGGAATGAGCCCTTCCCAAAGGGACCTCTGGCTATGCACTGGGTGAATGAATACTGGGAAACAGGATCACCACCGTTCAAGGCTATTGGGCACAGTGTCCAACCTGAAACTGATATGAGAGACTCAATAAACTCTGTCTCCAAATCTGCTTCAGGAGGAACCCGTATGCTGGACCTTCTGAGCAGAGAATGTCATTGGGTCCAAGGTATGCTGGGCTATCCCTGAGCATCTGTCAGTTGGTCTTGAGTGGGGAAAGTCTGGAATCCGATATACTCCAGGATGAGGTGCAGAGGTTAGTGAAATGTCTTCTGAGGAACCTTTCAGAGCATGGAAGAATACTTAATGTTAAGTGAAAAAAAATACAAGACAAAATGGTAATACAGCATGAACTCAATGGAGTACAGAAAAAACACAGAGAAAGATCTAGGAAAGTGTGCCCAAATTATGAATCTTCTTGCCTCCAGGTAATGCTGAAGAGCTCAGGAGTGACGGAAACTTGGAAATGAGCATCTCCCCACCCCCAATTAAAGTTGATATAATAAGCTGTAATGTAAATACAAGGGTGGAGGATGCCAGAAGTTCACACCAACTCCCAAGGTTCCAAATGGGTTATGTCACATTCTGTGTGCAGGCCCCAGACCTAACCAGTGACATCAAAGTAGCCCACTGGTGTTGGCAGGTTCCCCAAGGTGCAGCTTCTTCCCATGGACTTGGAGTGTCATTTAAACAAAACCAACAGTAGGTGGTTCTCAGGCAGGCCCACTTGATCTGGGCCATGTTGAGAGGGACACAGCCAAACAGAGTTGCCCAGGGGCAGAGAGAAGGGGAGCTAGGGGAGTGTGTATCTTGGAAACAGGACAGATGAGGATCTGGAGGTTAAAAAAAATCTGGGGGTGCTGGAGCAGAAGAAATAAGGCTCTCTGTCTTTCCACAGCCACACAGCTGCCCAAGTGCTCGGTCTGTGTGAGTCCAAGGCATGGAACTAAAGCCAAGCAGTAGCCAAGGAAAGTACAGAAGAAAGAAGGAGGCTTTTCTCATATGGGCAGAGTGCTGGACACACTGGCACCTCCTCTTGGGGGCTTCTTATCTCAGGTGGCAGGGCTGGGGGTGGATGGCAGCCCCTAGCGGGAAGTGCCCTGGGTGCTCCCTGAACTTTGGGGTCACTTACAATTCAGTGTCCATGCAAATGCGGAGTCCAAAGCAGGCCTGCAAAGAGAGGAGGAAACCAGGCTGAGGGGTAGCAGGAGGAATCTGAAACACATACAACCAAGGCAGAATTTAGTATCCAGACTTCAAAAAGGGCCCTCAATGTGTCTTTTGATCTCAGGGTCAGGAATTCAACCTCCAGGTTGGGTGTAGAGCCTACTTAAAAAGATTTTATTTAAAAAGGAGCTCCCACGGGGCACCTGGGTAGCTCACTTAAGCGTCCAACTCTTTTGATTTTGGCTCAGGTCACGATCTCACAGTTCGTTACATCGAGCCCCATGTCAGGCGAAGTGCTGATAGCACAGAGCCGCTTGGGATTCTCTCTCTCTCTCTGCCTCTCCCCAGCTCATGCTTTCTCACTCTCTCTTTCAAATAAACTTAAAATTTTTTTCATAAAAAAAGAGCTCCCCCAACTCAGCACGAAAAATGCAAGCAAACCAATAGAGAGATGGTCAAAAGGTACATCAGAGAGGAGGAACCAGACCTGCCAATAACTATGTGAGGGGAGCAAGGGGTTTGGCTCAAGCTGGTCCCAGACCAGTGGTGCCACAAAACACATGGCAGGAGCAAACTGGAAGCCTCTCTGGGCCTCAAAGTCAAAGAAGCACATGGAGCGGGGGCGGGGGGCAGCAACATTTTCCTTAGTGTGGTTTGCACCTCTTGGCAAGTAAAAGAATGGGTGACAGGCTCAGAGAAGGAGAGGAGGGGAGGAGATATATAGGGATCACACTGAGCACAAAGGATCAGCTGGGCAGGGGAACATTCAGGCCAAAGAGGATGGGAGAACCAGAGTGATGAGCACCAAGAGTAACAGGGGTAGCCAGCTGGCAGCTGCAGCCAGGGGTCTGGGTGGATGGAGGTCACTGGAGAGAAGGAGGAAAAACAGCAAAGTCAAGTGCTCAGACTTGCCGTGGGGGACAGGGAGTTCTGCACTGAGCAAGTGCCCTGGGATCAGAAGGGGTGATGTCTTGAGGATGCAGGCATTGCAAAGGGCAATGGTGAAAATGGCAAGGACTTCCTAAAAGGCAGATGGAGTGTATTATGGGGACAGAACTGTGGTCTGGAAAATAGAGTCTCTGCAGCCCTAAGGCCAAAATCCCGGGAAGGTACCCTCTGTCCCACACCTCATGGCCAGGATTCCTGTTTCCTCCACCTTCTGCCTCGAAGAGAGATGGTGCTGCTCACTGGAAGAGAGAGCAGTCCTCTCTGTTTCTTATAAATGTTTATCCATTTATTTTGAGAAAGAGAGAGAGAGAGTCCTAGCACAGGTCGGGGAGGAAAAGAGAAAGATGGAGAAAAAAAAAGCCCAAGTGGGCTACATGCTCTCAGCACAGAGCCGTACACAGGACGTGACCTCACGAACTGTGAGATCATTACCTAAGTGGAGATCAAGAGTCAGACACAACCGGCTGAGCCACTCAGGCACCCCAGCAGCCCTCTCTGTTGATCTAACATTTACTAAGAAACTACAGTGTCCCAAGCACCTGGGTTAAAGAAATGAATAAGACACAGTCCCGGCTTACAAGGAACTCCATGCCCCGGAGGGGACCACAGACTCCTAGAGAGCAGTTACAACACTGGGAGGTAAGAGCCCAGTGAAAGAAGGTCCGCAGGGAGGTGCAGAGTGCTACCTGAACTAGCAGAGAAGGGTGTTTGACGCTCGGGCGCGGGACAGTAAAGGGGATGCTGGAGTTGTGCCTGGAAGGAGGACAAGAGCTTGCCAGAAGAGGAGGTGGACATTCCACGCTGCAGGTTGTCTTGGTAAAGTATGTGCACTCAGAGCACAGGGAGTTCACAGCAGTGACCAACAGTGTTGGGCTACAAGGAGGGAGAGAGCTGGTGCCCCTGTATGGCCCTCCCAAAGCTCCCAGGTGATGGGGCCTAACGAGGATAGAGCTCAGCAGTGTTTTCAGTATGGGATTGATGAGGACAGGTGTGCAGATAGGAAACCGAACCAAACTGATGGCATGTGGAGGACACACTGGAGGAGGAAAGACAGGAGGCATCCAGGCCGGTGTGGAGGCTCAGGTAAANGCCCAAACTACTTCCCACTGCTCTCCCAGCTCCGCCCCTCCCCGCCTGCTCCCCTGAGCTCCTCCTGCGCCAGCCCAGATCCGTCCCGCCTCCACTGCCCCAGCTCCTCCTATCAGCCCTGCCCTCCCCCCCCACCCCGAGTGGTCCCCTAGCTTCTCTTTGGCTCCACCCAAAGTCCGTCTTCCCAGCTTTCCCCAGCTCCGCCCCCCCGAACCTTCCCCAGGCCCACCCTGCCCTTCCCACAGCTACTCCCCCGCAACCTGCGCCATCTCCGTCCTGCTCCTTCACGCTCATCGCCCTAGGTCCTCCTCCACCTCTTTCCCACAACTGCCACCGACACCTCTTTCAGGTCCACGCCAGCTACACCCACAGCCCGGTCTCACAGCTCGTCCTACCCCAGCTCTTACCCACAGGTCCCCCCCACATACGCCTCCCCGAGCTCCGCCCCCCGCCGTCCCGC
>NW_027530522.1:57917-58137 GCF_008692635.1 Crocuta crocuta | reverse complement strand
ACTAATTTGACAATAAACTATTAAAAAAAAAAAGGAAAAAAAAAAGTTGTAGAGAAAGAGGGAATCTTAAAATCATCAAGAAAGAAACAAAAATTTACCTATAAAAGAAAACCTATATGGCTATCAACTGATATTTTAGGAGAATCTTTGTAGGCCAGAAGGGAGTGCCATGATATATTCTAAGTGCTTAAAATAAAAACCTAAAATTAAGAATATTCTA
>NW_027530522.1:48578-57887 GCF_008692635.1 Crocuta crocuta | reverse complement strand
AACCAGCCTTATAAGAAATGTTGAAGGCACTTCGTTAAGTGAAAAATGGCCATAATTAGACATAAGAAAATTATGAATAAAAAGATGTAAAATGTGACGACATATACATAAAACATGGAAAATGTCATCAAATGGGAAGAAAAAAAGAACATGGAATATGGAACATGTAAATAAATTTAAATGGCCATCAATTTAATATAGACTGGTATTTACTTAAGATGTTATATATAAACCTCATTGTAATCACAAGCCCCAAACCAGTGATAGATAAACAAAAAAATAAAGAAAGGAAAAAAAGGCCAACCATAACACTATAGATACTCATCAATCTCAAAGAAAGAGAGCAAGAGAAGGAGAAAAAAGAACTAGAAAACAACCAGAAAACAAATTTTAAAACGGCAATAATTACATACCTAACAATAACTATTTGAATTGTAAATGAGGTAAATACTCCAATCAAAAGACATAGGGTGATAGAATGGATTAAAAAAAAAAAAAGACCCATCTATATGCTTCCTACTAGACACTCATCTCACACTTAAGGATACATTATAGACTGAAAGTGTAGCAATGGAAAAACACTCGCCATGCAAATGGAAGCAAAAACAAACAAACAAAAAAGCTGGGGTAGTAATAACTTATATATCAGTCAAAATAGCCATTAAAAGAAAGACTGTAGGGGGTGCCTGGGTTGCTCAGTCAGTTAAGTAGCTCTGACTCTTGATTTCAGCTCAGGTCATAATCTCACAATTGTAAGATCAAGCCCCAGTCAGCCTGCATGCTGACCATGGAGGCTGTTTGGGATTCTTTCTCCCTCTCTCTCTTCCCCTCCCCCACTCACATGCTTGCTTTCACAGTATAAATAAATAAACATTTTACAAAAATAAGAAAGATTGTAACAAGAGACAAAGTAAAGAACTATATAACAATAAAATAATCAATCCAATAAAAGAATTTAACAAATGTAAATATCTATGCACCCAATATTGGAACATCTAAATACATAAATCAAATATTAACAAAATAAAGAGAAATTGATGGCAATTAGTAAGGGACTTTAAAACTACATTTACATCAATGGATACTAAGCAACCAATGAATGGGTCAATGGAACAAATAATAAATTAAAAAATAAATATGGAGACAAATGAAATGAAAATACAACAGTCCAAAATCTTTAGGATACAGGAAAAACCATTTTAGGAAAGAAATATATAGTGATACAGGCCTACCTCAAGAAGAATATAAAGCTCAAATAAATAATCTAAACTTATACCTAAAGGAACTAGAATACTCACCCAAGGTGAGTAGAAGAAAGCATATAAAGATCAAAACAGAAATAACTCCACTTTTTTGAGTTTTTATCATGAATGGACGTTGAATCTTGTCAAATGCTGTTTCTGCATCTTTTTAGGTGATCATATAATTTTTATCCTTCATTTAGTTGATGAGGTATATGATGGTTGATTTGCTGCTATTAAACCATCTTTGCATTACAGGAATAAATTCCACATGATCATAATTAATGATCCCTTTAATGTACTGTTGCATGCAGTTGCTAATATTTTAGCCTTTACATTATTTATTTCTAACATCCACAGCTAACATCATACTCATTGATGAAAAACTGAGAGCTTACTCTCTAAGGTCAGGAACAAGACAAAGATGACCATTCTTGATACTTTTATTCAACATAGTACAAGAAGTCTTAACCATGCAATCAGACAACAAAAAGAAATAAGAAGCATCCATATTTGTAAAGAAAAAGTTTAACAGTCACTATTTGTAGATGACATGACACTATACATAGAAAATCCTAGACTCCACCAAAAAACTCCTGGAGGTACTAAAAAAATTCAGTAAAGTGGCAGGATACAAAATTAATACCCAGAAATTGGTAGTAGTGTTATACAGTAATTATGAAATCACTAAAAGTGAAATTTGAAAAACATCATTGGGGTGTCTGGGTGACTCAGTCACTTCAGTGTCCAATCTTGATATCAATTCAGGTCATGATCTCATGGTTCATGAGACTGAGCCCCATGTAAGGTTCTGCACTGTCAGATTCTCTTGGGATTCTCTCTGTCTCCCCCTTCCCAACTCATATTCTCTCCCTCTCTCTCTCTCTCTCTCTCTCTCAAAATAAATAAATAAATAAACATTTAAAAACCACCATTTAAAACTGTACCAAAAAGAATAAAATACCTGGGAATACACATAACCAAAGAGGTGAAAGACTCTGAAAACTATAAAATAGTGATGAAAGAAATTTAAGACGACACGCACAAAAAGAAATACATTCCATGCTCATGGATTAGAAGAATTAGTGTTGTCAAAATGTCCATAATACAACACAAAGCAATCTACAGATTCAGTACAAGATATATCAAAATACCAACAGCATTTTCACTCCTGGAACCACAAAATGTCTCCAATAGCTGAAGCAGTCTTGAGAAATAACAAAGCTGGAGGTATAATCATTCCAGATTTCAAGATATACTACAAAGTTGTGGTGATCAAAACACTATGATATTGGCATAAAAAATAGACACATAGATCAATGGAACAGAACAGATACCCCAGAAGTAAACCCACAATTACATCATCTATTAATGTTCAAAAAAAGAAGAAAGAAAAAAAGTGAGGAAAAGACAGTATCTTCAAAAAATGGTGCTGGGAAAACTGGAGAGATGCATGCAAAAGTATGAAACTGGACTATTTTTTTACCCCATACACAAAAATAAATTCAAAATGGATTAAAGACCTATGTGTGAAACCTGAAATTATAGAAATTCTAGAAGAGAGCATAGGTGGTCATTTCTCTGACATTAGCCAAAGCAACATTTATTTTTAAAGATATGTCTCCTAAGGCAAGCCAAACAAAAGTAAAAATAAACGATTAGGACTACATCAAAATAAAAGGCTTTTATTGCACAGCAAAGGAAACCATTAACAAAACACAAAGACAACCTACTGAATGGTAGAAGATATTTGCAAATGATATATCCAATGAAGGGTTAATATTCAAACCATATAAAGAATGTAAAGAGACATCTGGGTGGCTCCCGTTAAGCATCTGACTTCCGCTCAGGTCATGATCTCATGATCAGTGAGTTAGAGGTCTGTATCCGGCTCTTTGCTGCCAGCTCAGAGCCTGGAGCCTGCTTCAGATTCTGTGTCCCCGTCTCTGCCCCTCCCCCACTCACACTCTGTCTCTCCCTTTCTATCAAAAATAAATAAACATTACATTTTTTAAAAAATGAACTTATACAATTCAGCACCAAAAAACAAACAGTCCGATTTTAAAATATGCAGGGAACTTGAATGGACATCTTTCTAAAGAAGGCATACAGATGGCCAACAGACATATGAAAATATTGTCAACATCACTTATTATCAGAGAAATGTAAATCAAAAGCCCAATGAGATATCACCTCACACTTGTTAGAATGGCTAAAATCAAAAGGAAATAAATAGTAAGTGTTGACAAGGGTGTGGAGAAAAATAAACCCTTGTGTTAGTGGAAATATAAATTGGCACAGCCACAGTGGAAACTAGTATTAAGGTTTCTCAAAAATTTAAAAATAGAAATACCATTTGGTCCAATAATTCCACTATTGGGTATTTACCCAAAGAAAATGAAAATACCAATTCAAAAAGATACATGCATTTTTATATTTATTTACAATAACCGAGACATAGAAACAACGTAAATGTCCATGAATGGATAAACAGATAATAAAAATGTGGTATATATGTACACACACACACACGATAGAATATTATAGAGCCATAAAGAATGAGATCATGCCATTTGCAACAATATTGATAGACCTAGATGTTATTATGCTAAATGAAATAAGTCATACTGAGAAAAACAAATGCCATATGATTGCACTCATATATGGGACATTAAAAATGAATAAACACCCAAAAAGCAGAATCAGATCTATAAATAGAGGGAACAAACTGATGGTTGCCAGAGGGGAAGGGGCTCGGGTATTAGACAAAATGGGTGAAGGAGAGAGGGAGATACAGACCTCCAATTATCAAATGAATAAGTCATGAGAATAAATGGCATAGTATAGGGAATGTAGTCAATGATATAATTGCATTGTATGGGGACAGATGGTAACTACAAAGTACAGAAATGTTGAATCACTATATTGCACACATGAAATGAATATAACATATACTCAAAAAATTGTATATGGGAGCTTTATAAAGTGTTTCATCCCCTGAAGTATGTCATTACTGAGTTTTCATTCTCAACTTTTTCAGNGCTCTTATCTTTAAATTTTTCAACAATTACTACCCAGGGTAGCTACTTCAGCCATTTCTAGGTACTCAGCTAGGTGATATAAAAGCAAGCCCTTGGAGCTGATCCCTCAGGAAATTACCAGATAGGGGCGCCTGGGTGGCTTAGTCGGTTAAGCGTCCGACTTTCGCTNATTACCAGATAGAGCAAAACAGATAATTATAATTCTTAGAGTATATGTTTATTTTTCTCCTCCATCCCTAAGAACCAATAACAGGATGAGGATTGAGTTCTTTAAAGCTACTACCAAGCAGGTGAATGCAAGCTCAGGTTAAGTAGGGTANTGTTTTTAGATTGCTGTAAAATTTTAATTTATTTCCAGAGATCTAAAGGTCATTATGACAGTTTATGCCAATTTACGTTCTGTTTTTGTGGAACAATGAGCTATTAGAGTCCTCTACTCTTCCATGTTTGCTGAGATCACTGGAAATCTACTTTTAAAAGAGTCATGAATTACCTTAATAGGACCTAGAGACTTATATGTAATAATAGTACCCGATCAACAGGATGAAATTTGGGAATAATCACTGTTGTAAATTTTTATCTGCACTTTATCATGACATTAATTAAATTAAATTTTGTTATTTAGTTAGCTCTCCAGTGTTTAACTGGTTCTACATTCCTATAGTAAGGTAATTGTTAGAATACATTTCATAATGATTAGATTTTAAAAGACACCAAAACATAATTTATATGTCAAAAAATTATCTCCTTGAAATATTTATTTCAAGGTGCCCAATTTAGATTTGTTAATATGCATGATTCCAAAGGTTTCAATATGCAGTGAAAATGTAAAAGTATTAATTTCTATAAACAGCTCATGTCTACACATTCAAATTAACATGGATAATTATAACAAATATTCAGAAATTAAAACAAAACTAGTGCATTTACTTTGAGTGCCTATATTCAACCCAGATATGATTTTGTGGAGAAGGGAATGCTTGAAATATTTGATCCAATTGCTTTGTTTTCTGTGTGACAGCACCACAAATAGTGTATTTACAAACGTAATATCTCAGTGACACATAGTTTTCTATATAACTTTATTTTTCCAAAGTATAAACATAGCCACTTCCTCTAAAATTTAACAATAACAATTATATAAATTTCATTCTTTATACTTTACTGAACCTAAAAATATTAGCTTCTTTTATATCATTTTTCATAACTAATTTACCATAAATATCCTAATTTACCAAAAACTATAGTAATGTATTTCTTTTGAGCTCACACTTTTCTGCTCTTTTTTTAAATAAAACGTCCACATTTGCATTCGTGTAAGTGTTATTGCATATTCCTCAGTTTCTGGACAGTAAAATGTATGCAAAAGGAACTTGGAAGAAATAAACCCCATCTTCATGTTGATTACTATTTTCTTATTCTGAGAAACATTACTTTCTCTTTAGAAGCCACATTTAACTAATACTCAGATGTTAACTAAAATGTTTGGAGGTTTGTAACACAATAGAGAAATAAACTTGCTGAAACTTGTCCTATATTGGTTAAAAGCACAGACTTTGAAATTAACTTGATCTGGATTGTAATCTCAGTTTCACAACTAATAAGCTGTGTGAACACAGACAAATTAAATAAACTCTTGTCTTAAATTTTTCAACCAGTGTAAAATGAAATTACCAGTGTAAACATCAAGGGATGATGGGAGAATTACATAAATTAGCTCTCAGAAATTATGTTATTAAATGTTTCCTTCTGAGGATACAACATGGAGAAGTAACAGAAATAAACATTGAAGTCAAACTGAACATCTCAAATGTTCAAATATTCAAATATTTGATATCTGCTTCTTAGTTGTTTATATATGAATAAATTGTTCTTGGCATATAATTGCTGTTCCACAAATACTGTTTTTTTCTTCCACTCTTCCATTTGTGGAAGTATTTTTTAATGGTAAATTTAGAGCTTTTTTTCTATATTACAGAATGATAATTAAATGAGACTATATATGGAGCCATACATATAGTAGATATTCAACAACATTTTTATTATGATAATGATAAACATGATAACATCAATGATAGATAAAGATACCAAACAATTAGACTTTGCAAAACAATGGAGGAGAAAACTAGTAAATGATTGCTTTAAAAAATAGGGCAAATACCTAGGAGATAGAATTTAATGGCTCACAAAATTTGGAGACTGATAAAAGAAAGCAAAATTGAATTGAACTACATATTCCATAGCAAATAACATCAACCATTTTTCTTCTCCAGCACAGAAATGCCATTTAAATGATTTTGACATTTTCATTGGGTATACCTAAGTTTATATTTGATTCTTCTTTTTACTTTTCAAAACTAACATTTTCTTACATCAGACAAAATGTTAGATTGTGAATGAGAGAGGGAGAAATTGAAAATAAACTTTAATTGAGTCTACTTTGTTTGAGTAAAGCAGTATACTCTGCTTCTAGCAATAGAATTCTTCCAGTATGGGGCCAATACTCTTAATGCTAACTAAAAAAGATAAAGAAAACATTGAAAAATAATTCATGTGAAATGACTACTATTTGGACATTTCAATGAAGTATTGCTCAACTTAGATGTGGAAGTGAAGGAAAGCCCACAGATATAAACTAAGCATTTGGGGCAACTCTTTCCTAGAAGCATCTACTCATTCTGAAAGTTCAACTGAGACACTAAGTTGATCAATACTTTCAACATATTTACTGACACAGGGGTGTTTTAATACTGATGATCAGGGCCTTCAAAGGAGTAAGCACCTTGACTGGAAAATCTGAGAGACTACTTTTAAAAAGGAAGAAATAACTAGAAATAGACTAATGCTCACAAAAACTGAACTTAATTTGTGAATCTTATCAANCTAATTCTTTGTTCGAAATATAAATAAAGATACAATTCTTCTAAGGAGATATGTTTATTAATATCATTGAGAGCCTCAGATTACCTCTTCAACTTTGAGATACAATATTTTAAATCCAATAAGAAATTGACAGGCACATAAATGGTTACATTTTGTGATCAAAAACTATGAGAAATACAAGAAAATAGTAATAAATTTATGGGTTGTTCAAATAATGAAGTTTTTTTATTTGAAATCAAAATAATTATGAATAATATGACAATCAACTAGAAAACAAGATTGAGAATTTTCACAAAGAACTGAAAACTACAAGTATAAACTAAATCAATAGTATACACACAAAGTGAAGTAACTCAAAAGAAAGATGCAATGGATAGGTTTAAAAGCAGATTAGACACTGGTGAGGAGATAATCAGTTAACTAAAAAATAGATTCAAAGAAAATATCCAGACATAAACTTGGGAAGAATAAAAAGGAAGGAAAATGCAAAATTGCATTAAAATGCAAAAAAAACCCAACCACGTTTTTTGAATGATGATGGAAGTCCATTGTAGATGAAAAGAAGAGAAAGAATGAGGCTGAAATGACACAGATAAGAGCAGCCTAAAGCAACATGATGATTAAATAAAACGTGGTTTCCTACATGAGATAGTGGAATAGAAAGGGAGCAGAGATATGAGTTTATATTTTTACAATTTTTGTCAGAGTCTTTGTCATTATGTACTAAAGCTGGAGATATGAATACCTTATGATTCAGCGATTCCACTTCTACAGGTATACCTGACAGAAAGGACTTCAGATTTTTATATATAAAAAAAAAGCCAAGAAAGTTTAAACCAGAATTAATAATAATAGCTGCAAATGGGAAACAAATGCTTATCAGTAGTATAATGGATACATAAATGTCAGCATTGCCATAACATATGATATTTATGTAGTACTAGCACACATGAAGACAAAGTAAATAAACTTCAAAATCATTTTACTGAGGAAAAAAGTCATTATACTGAGTAGAAAACAAACTCTATGTATATATAAAGTACAAAATAACACAAAAACCTATTTTATTAGTAGTCAGAAAAATGGTTCCCTTTGAGTTATAAGGTGGAGGGAGCATTTAGAAAAAGACCTAAAGAGGGCTCTTCTAGAATACTGGCATTATTGTTTCTTTAACTTGGTAATGGATACATGGTTTTATATGGGGGTTCTATAATGCTGAGCACTTGAGATTTTTGTACTTTTCTGAAAATCTTACTTAAAAGAAAAAAAAATTGTTGAATCCAAAGCATTGAAAAAATAAATTTTTTACATGATGTGATATTTCATCTATCATTAAAAACAAATTACTTATGGGGCGCCTGGGTGGCTAAGTCGGTTGAGCGTCTGACTTCGGCTCAGGTCATGATCTCACGGTTCATGAGTTAGAGCCCGGTGTCGGGCTCTGTGCTGACAGGTAGCTCAGAGCCTGAAACCTGTCTTCGGATTCTGTGTCTCCCTCTCTCTCTGACCCTCCCCTGCTCATGCTGTCTCTAACTCTCTCTCAAAAATAAATAAAAACATTAAAAAATTAAAAAAAAACAAATTACTTATGACAAACATCATTTTGGTTGATAGTCAGCCTACATCAAAAACTCTACCTTATTCTGTCTTTCAAGTCTGATCAGGTAGTTGAAGGTATATATAGATGAGCCAAGTTTCATCTCTGTAGTAAACAATGGAGTTATCACTTGTAAGTCAACAATCAATATTATTATCCACATGGTTGTGCTGATGCCTTTGAAAATATTTGTATGTGGAGTGATATATCCATGATGAGAAACTGTACCGGTTTCACATTTCACTTGGGAAGTAGGGAATGAAAGGAAAAATAAGACAAAATGTTGACTTAGTATAGACTTAGTAGGAAAAGTCATTCCATTTTGAGTTCCCCAAAGTAAATTACCGGTATGAAAAAATATTAAACAAGATGAAAAAATGTTAAACATTTGTTATGAAATGCAGTTTTTTTCATTTGTGCCATTTCTTTGGCTGAACTGTCTACAAGTAGGCACACTTGCCTCTGCATTAAAGTGAAAGTAGTAAAATATTTTATATTTTTAATTAATAATTTTATTAAATAAAATGGAGATGTAAATAATTTTATC
>NW_027530522.1:46810-48558 GCF_008692635.1 Crocuta crocuta | reverse complement strand
ACATAAAGAAAATGATCTACACAGAGATAGAAAGATCTCCATAGTTGGATGGAGACAGCTTGTCAGGATCGAGGTGCCTGCATATGATTTGGGGGAGGTAAAATGGTGGAGCTATGAAGGAGAGGGAATCCTTTTTGTGGAGGGACAAAAAGAAGAGAGAGAAAGAGGGGCTGTGAAAGTGCAACATCCAGTTAGCACAGAAAGAAAATCTCTCTGGACCACGGACTGGAGAACAAGAAGTACTGAGTGTTTCAGTTCTTCTTTTTTTTTTTTCAAACAGCCTACGGAGCTGAAACTCCAAGGTTTTGGAAGCATGCAACTTTCTCCAGAGCACCTTGTTGCACACTCCTTGGAGGAGAGATCTAGCCCCATAGTGCATGGCATGGTTTAGCAATATCTGGGATGCACTGGAAGAGAACAGCTCCTTTTATGGAGTACTTTGGCAAGAGGGTTTATTGTCTACCCAAGGACAAAAGACTCTGCAGGTGTCAGCCAAAGGCCTTTAATCAGCAGGGTGGAGAGACTCTACTCTGGAGGAACGGTGTGGATCCACACATTACCAGATCCTTTAAGGCTTCAGGTTTTAAATTCCAGCAGAACACCAAGGAAAATGCACAGGAGAATTGTGGCACAGGGCAAGCTGACCATCCTCGCTATTTTGTGAGGGCTGCTTGAACAGTGTGGGTTGAGATCCCTGGTCCAGAGAAGAGAGATTAGGAAGACACTCTGTTTCCCCCAAACACCAATATGGTGGGACTTCAGAGAGAAGTACAGCAGCTCCCAGTGGAAGCAGGACATACTTACACCAAACGCTTCCTCTCCATGCCTGGCAACTGCTTACTTACTGGTGCAAGACTGAGTGACGCAATATAGCCAGCCTGTCTTCCAGACCAGCACCAGTGCACCCACCACCCCAAAGCACAAACAGATGACTCCTGTTTTCTCCCTCCCTTTCTTTTTTTATTTTGGAATTAGGCTCATAGTTTATAATCAGGTTTTTGTCATTTCTTATTTTATATTTAAAAAAAATTTATCAGGATTTTTCATTCTATTCTTTTTTCTTTCTCTTTATTTTAGTTTTTTTTCCTTCTTTCTTTTCTTTCTCTTTCCTTGGTCATCATTTTTCTAACTTTTTGATTCTTTGTTTGGTTTTCTTTCTCCCATTTCTTTTCCTCTTTTTATGAGAGCTGGCTTCCCTCCAGCCTCCCCCCACCACAGTTACTTCAAAAACAAATCAAAGCAAACTTTATTACAGGTCCAAACACTCCACCACNTGAGAAAAATCAGCCAAATGCAACAACAGAATGCATGAAAAATACACTAAAATCATTTTCTGAAGTGTCAGGCCCTGGACAGTGTGTGACATCTTTTTAGTATGATAATACTTTTAGGACCAAAGCAAATAACATACTTTTAAAACAAGCAAAAGACAAAAACTTAGCCAAAATGAGAAGACAGAGCAATTCTTCCAAAAGAAAAGTCAAGAAGAAATCACAGTCAGAGCCTTGCACAAAACAAGTATAAACAAAGATATGAACAAGAGTTTAGAACAACTGTCATAAAATAATAGCTAGACTTGAAAAAGCATAGAAGACACCAGAGAACTTCTTCCTGCAGAGATCAAAGACCTAAGAAACAGTCACAATTAATTAAAAAGTTATATAATTAAAATGCAAAATAAGCTAGACACAGAGAGGATGGAAGCAGCAGAGAAGAGAATAGGTGAAATAAAAAAATCATGGGGGCGC
>NW_027530522.1:42300-46662 GCF_008692635.1 Crocuta crocuta | reverse complement strand
GGCGCCTCGGTGACTCAGTCGCTTAAGCATCTAACTCCATCTCAGGTCATGATCTCAATGTTGTGGGTTAGAGCCCTGCATCGGGCACTCTGCTGACAGCTTCAGATTCTGTGTCTCCTTCTCTCTCTGCCCCTTCCCTGTTCATGCTCTGTCTCTCAATAAAATAAAATAAAATAAAATGTTTCAAAAAAGATAAAATTATGGGGAGAGGGGCAAGATGGCGGAGAAGTAGGGAGCTCCGTACTTCCACTCGCGCCCATACCTCACACTGAAAAGTTATGAAGCCATAGGAAACCTTACAAAACCCAAGAGATTGGGAGAAAAAGGACACAGAGTCCACTGAGAAAGCCTTCTAACGTGAGTGCGAACTGGGGAAGATAAAATGGGGCTGGGATCAGAGACTCCAGAGATGGGGGCGATCCCCCTCTGCGGGGAGTGAGAGGGGAAAAAGAGAGAGTCTGAAACAGAAAAACCTCCACTCGGGCATAAAAAGACTGTGCGCTCGAAATACTTGCACGCCAGGTCGCCGCGCGCCAACTCATCCTGGAGGGGCTGTGCACGGGGACTGGTTTTGTGCTGGCTCCTGGCTGGCTGGACTTCTAGAGTAGCAGTGCGCCTGCCGCCATTGTCCTCCTGGCTGGCTTGGACCCCTGGAGGAGCCGCGCGGGCACCAGGCTTCCGCGCTCTTGGCTGGCTGGAACGCTAGAGGGAAGACAAAGAGCTAAAAACTGGGAGATTTGCCCGCGAGTTTGTGTTTTGGGTGACAAGAAACAGAGGGACCTGGTTTTCCTCACTCCAGCGGGGTGGGCGCACCCAGCAGGCAAGCCCCAGCCCATGCTAGCCAGCCCCACCAGGAGAAGCGAGCAGCAATTCTGGATCCACCCCCAGAGCTAGGCAGGAGGCCTGGAGTTGCCCCAAGGGGATAGCCTGNGCAAACCATGAGAGACTCTTGAATGCTGAGAAAAAACTGAGGAATGATGGATGTGGGGGGGAGGGGGGATGGGCATGGAGGAGGACACTTGTGGGGATGAGCACTGGGTGTTATATGGAAACCAACTTGACAATAAAGTATTTGTAAAAAATTTTTTTTTTAAAGATAAAATTGTGGAAAATAAAGAAGTTGAAAAAATAAGGAAAGGAAATTTCTAGATCATCAGGGGCGACTTAGAGATTTAAGTGATTCTTTGAAATGAAGCAATATCCATATCATAGGAATCCCAGAAGCCTGGGAACGGGGAGAAGAATGTTTGTTTGAACAAATTATAACTGAAAACACCCCTAATCACAGGAAGGAAACAGGCATCCAAGAATGGAGAATTTCCTTCAAAATCAACAAAAACAGGTCAATATTATGGCATATCATAGTGAAGCTTGCAAAACACAAAAATAAAGAGAGAACTCTGAAACCAGCTAGGGACAAAAGGTCTTCAATCTACAACAGTAGACACACAAGGTTAGCAGCAGACATGTCCACTGAAACTTGGCAAGCCAAAATCAGTGACAGGAAATATTCAATATGTTGAATAGGAAAAAATATGCAGCCAAGAATCCTTTATCAAGTGATGCTGACATTCACTGGATGGAGAGATAAAGACTTTCTCAGACAAGCAAAAGCTAAAGGAGTTCATGTCCACTAAACCAGCCATGTGAGAAATTCTAAGGGGTACACTCTGAATGGAAAACAGCAAAGACTACAAAGGACCAGAGAACATCACCAGAAACATGAAATCTACAGATAACACAGTGGCACTAAATACATATCTTTCAATAATCACTCTATAAATGGAATCAATACCACAATCAAAAGACATAGGGTATCAGAATGGATTAAGAAAAAACTAGACCCATTTATATAGTGCCTACAAGAGACTCATTTTACCCCAAGTACACCTGCAGACTGAATATGAGAGGATGGAGAACCATCTATCATGTTAATACCAGTTGAAAAAAAGTTGAAGTAGCCATACGTGTATCAGATAAACTAAATTTTAAAATAAAGAGTCTAAAAAAAAAGAAGAAAGTATTATATCATAAGTAAGGGTTCCATCCACTGAGAAGATCTAAAATTTTAAATATTTATGCCTCCATATTGGAGGCACCCAAATGTATACATCAAGTAATAACAAACATAAAGAAACTCATTGATAAAAATACCATAATAGTAGAAGAGTTTAATACCAACTTACAGCAATGGATTATCTAAGGAGAAAATCAACAAGGAAACAATGGCTTTGAATGACACATTGAACCAGATGGACTTAATAGGTATCATTAGAACATTTCATCCTAAAGCATCAGAATACACACTCTTCTAGAGTTCACCTAGAACATTGTCCAGAATAGATTACATTAGGTCACAAATAAGCCTTCAATAGGTACAAAGAGATCAAGATCATACAATGAATACATTCAGATCAGTGTGCTACAAAACTTGCAATCAACCACAAAAAAAATTTGGAAAGACCTCAAATATATGGAGGTTAAAGGATGCTTTAGTAAAGAATGGATGGGTTAGCCACGAAATTAAAGAAGAGATAAAACAAAATACATTAATAATGAAGACAGGAGAGTCCAAACCCTTTGGGATGTAGTGAAGGCAGTCCAACAGGAAAATTCATTGCAATTCAGGCCTATCTCAAGAAGCAAGAAATGTCCAAAATACACATTCTAACCCTACACCTTAAGGAGATAGAAAAGGAGAAGCAAATAAAGCCCAAAGCAACAGAAGAAGGGAAATAATAAAGATGAAAGCAGAAATAAATGATATAGAATTCCCCCAAAATAAATAAAACATAGAACATATTAGTGAAACTAAAAGCTGATTTTTGAAAGAATGAACAAAATTGATAAACCCTTAGCCAAACTTCTCGAAAATAAAAGAGAGATGACCCATATAGATGAAGCTTGAATTAAAGAGGAGAGATCACAACCAACATCACAGAAATACAACCAATTATGAGAGTATTATGAAAAATTATATGCCAACAATCTGGGAAATCTGGAAGCAATGGAAAATTCCCAGACACTCACACACTACCAGAACTCACACAAGAAGAAATAGAAAATTTGAACAGGCCATAACCATCAAAGAAATTGAATCATTATCAAAGCTTTCTCAACACATAAGAGTCCTTGTCCAGATGGCTTCCCAGCAGAATTCTACCAGACATTTATTTAAAGAAGAGTTAATACCTATTCTTCTCTATTTCCCCAAAAAGAGTAGAAATTAAAAGAAAGCTTTTGGACTCATTCTATGAAGCCAGCCATCATTCCCTAGAATCCAAAAGCAGACAAACAACCCACTAAAAAGGAGAAGTACAGGCAGCCAACAGAATGGGAGAAGATTTTTGCAAATGACATATTGGATAAATGGTTAGTATCCAAAACCTGTAAAGAACTTACCAAACTCAACACCCAAAAATCAAATAGACAGTGAAGAAATGGGCAGAATACATGAATAGACACTTTTCCAAAGAAGACATCCAGATAGCTAACAGACACATGAAAAAATGATTGACATCACTCATCATCAGGGAAATACAAATGAAAACCACAATGACATACAACCTCACCCTTATCAGAATGGCTAAAATTAGCAACTCAGAAAATGATAGCTATTGGAGAGGAAGTGGAGAAAGGTGAACACTTTTGCACTGTTGGTGGGAATACAAAGTTATGTAGCCACTCTGGACAACATTATGGAGGTTCTTCAAAATATTAAAAATAGAACTACCCTAAAACCCAGAAATTGCACTTCTAACTATTTATCCAAAGCAAACAAAAATGCAGATTTGAAGGGGCACATGTTTCCCAATGTTTATAGGAGCACTTAGAGAAGACAGATTCATATAATTTCATTTATGTTTGGAATTTAAGAAACACAACAGATGAGCATAGGGTAAGGGAAGGAAAAATAAGACAAAATAGAGAGGGAGGAAAATCATAATAGACTCTTAAATACAGAGAACAGGGTTGCTCGCAGGGTGTTGGGAAGGGGGATGGGCTAAATGAGCANAAGACTGTGGGTCGCTGGAAGGGAGGTGGTTTGGGGAATGGGTTAAATGGGTGATAGGCATTAGGAAGGGCACTTTTTGGAATGAGCACTGGGTGTCATATGCAAGAGATGTATCACTGGGTTCTACTCCTGAAGCCAAAACTACACTGTATATTAACTAATTTGAATTTAAATATTAGAAAAAGAAAGAAACAGTGTCAAGGAATGAACTACATATGACATCGTGTTTAGGAATATGCTCAACATTTAATTTCTCACTATGTCAAAGGGTCACAATAAATTGCAGATAATAGATTGATCGTTTACAACTAATGATTTGTAAAGCAGGAAGCCCAGCTTAAATGGCA
>NW_027530522.1:40382-41678 GCF_008692635.1 Crocuta crocuta | reverse complement strand
AGCCACTATGGAGATTTAAATCATAACTTAAAACCATTATTTCTTTTAAAAATTTTTTAAAAAATGTTTTATTCATTTCTGAGAGAGAAATGGGTGAGAGAGACAGCGTGATCAAGGGAGGGGGAGAGAGAGAGAGGGAGACAGAATCTGAGGCAGACTCCAGGCTCTGAGCTGTCAGCACAGAGCCCGACGCGGGGCTCGAACCCATGAACCGTGAGATCATGACCTAAGCCGAAGTCGGAGGCTTAACCGACTGAGCCACCCAGGCGCCCCTAATCCCATTATTTCTTATGGAGATGGTAAGTATTTCAGTAAAATAAAGACAACTGTCATATATTTTAAATATAAATCTTATCTCCATTCAAAGACAAAATAATTGAAGAATACCATCCATTAGTAATCACAAATTTGCACTTATTTAATGATATTTTTAGTCCTTAACAAACATCATATATTTGGAAAATTTAAGAAAGGAAGGTATATTTTACATTAGGTTGTAAAAATAAAAACTCAGAAATCCTATTATTTTGAACTTAACTAAATGCATGATCATTTAAGAGTTTTATTTACGAAAAATATTTTAACTGTGTGTGAATAATCTCTCAAAAAGTATTCGTCCTTCTATCCACCATTCTTTTTTCAACTTATTTAACAAATATTTATCTGTTATCTATTACATGTCATGTACTCTACAATGTGTTAAGTGCATGTAATTAATAAAATGTAGCCCATTCTTCTTAGCCACTCAGAGTAAGGAAAACAAAAGCATAGATGCAATCAGTTGCAATGAAAAACATATAAGTAAAGTATGTTTCATGAGGAGTGGCAACTATTTTTCTTGTGGTTAGGGGTAAAGTTCATTAAATCTTACAAGAAAAAGTAATGCTGGAGTTTAAAAAATTTAAAAAATAGTAGTTTTCTTTAATGGACAGAAATACTGAGAACCTCAAATCTAAAGCATCCAATTGAAATATAGGATGGTGTGTTATTGGAAATGATATGTAGTTTAAAAAAGAAGGCATTTGAGTTAGTAATGAATAATGAGATTGTGAATCTAGATTTCTGGTCAGCTTAAGAAGAGTGTCATTTATCAATAAAAATTTGAATTTTAATTCATAAGTATTGGGGTAAAATTAAAGAGTTTTAAGAGGAAGGTGATATTTTCCACTATGGAATCTAGACTAGAACTAAAAGAAATGAGAGGTATTACATAAAGACTTGCAATAACTCACACAAAAACAATGAAGGTCTGAACTCAGGCAGTAAGTGCCTAATACATCTGCAAAGATTATTGCA
>NW_027530522.1:36150-39947 GCF_008692635.1 Crocuta crocuta | reverse complement strand
CATTCTGAAACTTCTCCCCTTACTAGATTTCTACTTTGAGCAAACAAACTTTCCCTGAGCTGCAGAATATACAAAATATATACTTTACAAATCTTGAATCTATCCTTTAGTAACTGTATGATATTGAGCAAGTTAAATTATGTGTTTTTTCCAAAACTGGAATTTGGAGATTATTTATGTTTATATTTATTTATATGGAATGCACATATTCCAGCTTTGGAAGAGGCACAGAGTTTACATATATATGTCTTCCTACACACGCGTGCACACACACACACACAATTATGGATATATATACAGGGTGATTGCCACAGTGAAATTAGATAATACAGGTAACTGTGCATTAAAATTTAGTTATTATTACTCAATATTAGAAAGAAGTGAACTCTAAGNAGATGCATGGCCTTTGTATCTACAACAAAACAAAACAAAACAAAACAAAAAAACCCGACAGTGTTGGCCTAATCAATATCCACCTTATTATTAAAATTCAAAGAATAGTATCAGCAGTATACTTCCAAATTATACATTTTTGACAAAATGCAATAGTTATGTTCTGCCTCTAATTGTAAATCTTTGCATTGAATAGTAATACCTCTGGTTTACATCTCCCTGCCAACACATACTTACCTACTGTTTAAAATATGTTTGTTGAAGCATTAATTATCTGTATAATTTTTCTTTTGGATTGTTCTTCTAATTTTATTAGGAAAAGAAATTTCCATAGTATCTAGCTATCCTACTCCCACTCCCATTTGTAAAGGCTTCATGGCAATATTTTACATTAAATATGTTCAAATTATATATTCAAGCTCTAATTGCACTTTGTCTTTTGAACATATATTTCAGTCCAGGTTTCTTTTCCTCTATTGCATTACATCCTATTATTACCATTACCTCCTGGTTTCATCATTCACTGTTCGTATGGCCTTTGGTGAGTTATTTAATCTCTCTGAAACTCGGGCCCTTAGTTTCTTAGAAAAGGCATATTAATAGTATGTAACTCACAAACATGTGATGGAAAATAAGTGTAATAATTTTTTAAAAGTGATAGTATAACATCTGGCACAGATATTATTTCATGATTCTTTCTAGTTTTAGTCCCACATTACTGGTCAATAATATCAGTCAGAAACTAGCATTACTTGCTGAGCATTTACTGAGAGATTTGTTGCCATATTACAGGAAGGAACTCTTGTCTGAACAAAAGGGAGAAGTCTGAGAGGTGATAGTTGAAATCTCCCTGATTGTCTATTCTTAGGAGTAATTAGAGATGATGAGTAAGCTGAGACCTGGATCCCTCTGTTCTAAGTACTTTTGTACCTAGATTGAAAGTAAAACCTTCTGAAAGATGACCATATGATGATAGATGGAGACCAATGAGAGTGTGTCACTGAGTGGTTTAGATAAATAAAAAACAAAATAAAGTAACTTGATAATGTTGTAGGTTACATCTGGCTCTGCCATTTAATAATTTTGAGATCTTGGACAAGGTACTTAATCTCTGTAAACCTATATCTTTATACTTAAAAAGTGAATAAGTATATTATATACCTCAATGGTTATTAAAGTCACGAATCAATAATGTATTTCATGTACAATACCTTTCATATATCAATTATTCAACAAAATACCAATAATATAACTTTTACCATTTCAACTTATTTATTCATTAAATGAATCAACACCCTGTTAACACACCTTTTTTACTCATTAATCAAAATCTATGGCNGCCACATTTGCCATGTTTGTTTTCTGCTCTATATCTAGAAATTGCAGCAGTGCCTGGTACATAGTAGGTTCTTAATAAACACTTATCAAATGAATTCATCCAGACTGACTTCTCCCTAATTCATACAAATAAATAATTTCAAAATACAAGTATAAACTAATTATGTTATATCAGTGTTATATATAAAATTCCCAGCAAAATAATTGACATTACTAGGAATACATGTATATGAAGAAATCATAAATATATCTTAGATGACTGTTGATCCATGTTTCTAAACCCAATTTCATTGTAAGAATGGGTTTCCCCATACCTCCAACAGGCGATTCTCCAACACCAGCTGTGTGTCCTACAATTTAACTTAATTCTCACACTATCTACCTAAAGATAGCATAAGATACACAGGTTAAGGTTTCACTTCTACAAGATTTCCCTCCCTACTTCAGACACCAATCAGGTTGTCATTTTTGCTTCTGACCAAGTGACTATAGATTGAAGATTCCAACAACCTCTTCCTTGGATTTCTGGTACCAGTCACAAGTCCAGGTTGTTACCTGTCACTTCTGACTGACTAGCTATAAATCAGAGATTCCCATTACCTCATCCTTTGGTTTGATAAATTTGCTAAAGCAGCTCACAGAATTCAAAGAAACATGTTACTTATTAGATCACTGGTTTATTATAAAATGATGTAAGTTGGGAACAACCAAATGGAAGAGATACATAGGGCATGATACGGGGAAAGGGCATGGAGCTTCCCTGCCCTCTCTGGGTGTGTCACTCTCTCAGAACCTCCACATGTTCACCAACCTGAACCTGAAGTTCACCAAACTTCAGCCCCTCTCCTCCAAGGAGTCCGGGGATGAGACTAAAAGCTGAACCATCTAATCATATGGTTGGTTCCCCTGGCAAACAACCCCCAGCATTAGGTACAATGCAAAAGACATCTCATTAACATAACAAAAACACAGTGGCAGCTCTCCTCACTTAGGTAATTCCAAGGGTTTTAGAATTCCAGAAGCTGGGATGAAGATTAAATATATGTTTCTTATTATGAATCACGATATCACAACTCAATATTTCACTCATTTTTAAAACATACTGGAAACCTTTGTGCATGTCTTTATGATTTCAGATATGTAAAAAGCATGGGGAAAGAGAAAGCAGGTAGATCACTATGACCTTAATTCAGAAAACTGAGTGACTAAGCAACTCAGCAAAATTTCTACATAATTATAATTTATCTCCAGAATGATCCTACAGTGAAACTTCCATTATTTTGAGTGAAAGCTAGTATTTAGCATAATAGGATTCTTAGACCACACTCCATAGACTTTTATTATTTACCTCCCATTCTCTCATTTATCTGATCTATCCTTTACCATAAATATCAAATTCTTTTTCTGCATCTACTAAAATGATCATATGCTTTTTGTCCTTTCTCTTCTTGATGTGATTAATCACATGTTTGATTTGCAAATATTGAGCCATCCTTGCATCCCAGAAATAATTCCGCTTGATCATGGTGAATTACCTTTTAAATGTATTGTTGGATTTGGATTGCTATAATTTTCTCCAAGATTTTTTGTTCCAGCAAGGATGTGGAGAAATGGGCACCCTCCTACATTGTTGGTGGGAATGTAAACTAGTGCAGGCTCTCTGGAAAACAGTGTGGAGATTCCTCAAAAAATTAACAATAGAACTCCCTTACGACCCACCAATAGCACTGNGGAGGACACTTGTGGGGATGAGCACTAAGTGTTATATGGAAACCAACTTGACAATAAACTATTTTAAAAATGATTTTTTACATCTATATTCATCAGGATCTGTAGTTCTCTCTTTTTTTAAATGACTTTTTTGATTTTGGTATCAGGGTAATGCTGGCCTCATAGAATGAATTTGAAAGCTTTTCTTTCTCCTCTATTTTTTGAAATATTTTGAGAAGATTAGGTATTAATGCTTCTTTAAATATTTTATAGAATTCACATATGAATTCATCTGGTCTTGGACTTTGTTTGTTGGGGGTTTTTTGATTACTGATTTAATTTCATTGCTGCTAATC
>NW_027530522.1:33181-36034 GCF_008692635.1 Crocuta crocuta | reverse complement strand
TAACCAGTCTTTTCTAATTTTATATTTTTCTAGTTTTGTGAGTTTATGAATCTAGGAATATATCTTTCTTCTAGATTGTCCAATTTGTTGGCATTTAATTTTTTTCATAATATTCTTTTATAATCTTTTTTATTTCTGTGAACTTGGTTATTGCTTCTCCTCTTTCATTACTGATTTTATTTATTTGAATTCTCTCTCCCTCTCTCTGTTTCTGAATATGTCCAGTTTTCCCAACACCAGTTTTTAAAGAAACCATCTTTTTTCCATTTCATATTCATATAGGGGGAGGGGGAGGGAAATGGCACCAACCAGTTCCTTTATCTCCAGAGAGGGGTCTCTGTGCTTATTGCTCTCAGGGAAGCACTCCCAGAAGAGCAAATAATTTCCCCTGTCACATCCCAGACATGTTTCAGATCAGTGTTTTCACACTGTGTTTTCACACTGGTCTGATGGACCAGTAGTCATGCCAGAGTGCAGAGGCATGTGATTTGGAGCAAAGGAGGCTAAACAGCCAGTATCTGAGTTAGTTGCCCTCAGCAGGTGTCTACACCTATGCTGAGGGGTTGAGAAGGGAAAAGGTGTCCACCAACTCTTTTGTCCTTGGAGAGGCATCTCTGTGAATGCCACCTCTTACAGATGTTCTCCAAGAAGAGTGAACAGTCTCTCCCCGATATGCCTTAGGCAATCCTCTGATTGTGGATTGTGTTGTCTATCCTGGGGTTGTTTGCCTGCCTTCTCTCCAGGAGTAGGGCAGAACCCTCAGTGCTCTATCCCAGCCAAGCCCACCAACCTTTAAAACTCAAGTCTCTGAGTCCTCAGTTTGTTCTCAGCATTCAAGAGTCTCTCATGGTTTGCCTCTCTCCCTCTCTCCCACTATTTCCCCTCTTCTTCTCCCCCATGGTCCTCCGTTAAGTTCCTCCTAATCCTCCTATACGTGGGCATGGAGGAGGGCAGTTTTGGGGATGAACACTGGGTGTTGTATGGAAACCAACTTGACAATAAACTATTTTAAAAAAAAAAACCTCAAGTCTCTGAGTCCTACTGGTTGCAAAAATACAAAAATCAGCCCCTCTCGTTTTTCTACCTAGTGGCTTTGGGGAAGTGTTCTCCTTGTGCATATCCCTTTGTGCTCCACTCTCTCTCACCTTTCTCTGGGACCAGGGCTCCCTCCTCTTTGCAACACCGGTGATCTGTTTCTCCCCTAAACACATTTCTGCACTTTCTACCTTCCTTGATGTGGCATCTTCTCTCCTTCTAGTTGTACAGCTTGTTCTGTCAGTCCTCAGGTCAATTTCTTGGGTGTTTGGAACGATTTGATCGTTATCTAGTTGTGTTTGAAAGATGAGACAAACCTAGTGTTCTACTATATTGCCGTCTTAGCTCCTCTACTGTAATATATGTATATTTTCCTCCTACTGGTTTTGGATGTGTGTTCTTTTTTTTAATGTTTATTTATTGTTGAGACAGAGAGAGAGAGAGAGAGAGAGAGAGAAGAGGCAAAGGACAGGCAGAGAGAGGGAGACACAGAACTCAAAGAGGGCTCCAGGCTCTGAGCTGTTAGTACAGATCCTGACACGGTGCTCAAACTCACGAACTATGAGATCATGACCTGGCTGAAGTCAGACACTTAACCAACTGAGCCACCCAGGTGGCCCATTCTTTTTCTAGTTCCATTAGGTGTGAGGTTACATTGCTTCTTTGAAATTTTTCTTGCTTCTTCAGATAGGCCGGTTCCCTCTTAGAATAGCTTATAGCATCCCAAAGATTTTGGTCCATTGTATTTGTATTTTCACTTGTCTCCATTTTTTAAATTTCATCCTTGATTTCTTGGCTGATCCATTCATTGTTCAGTAATATGTTATTTAGCCTCCGTGTATTTCTGTTATTTTAGATATGTGTGTGTGTGTGTGTGTGTGTGTGTGTGTGTGGTTGATTTCTCATTTCACACTGCTGTTTCTTGGAAAAATATATCATATAACTTCAATAATTTTAATTTGTTGAAATATGTTTTGTGCCCTTTTCTGTACAATGTTCCATGTGCACTTTTTTTCATTTTTTTAAATTTTTTATTTATTTTTTGAGAGACAGACACTGTGAGTGGGGGAAGGGGAAGGGCAGAGAGAGAGGGAGTGACAGAGGGACTGGAGCCAAAGTAGGCTCCAGGCTCTGAGCTGTCAGCACAGAGCCCGATGCGGGACTCAAACCCACAAACTGTGAGATTATGATCTGAGCTGAAGTCAGACGCTTAAGTGACTGAGCCACCCAGGCGCTCCATCCATGTGTACTTTTAAAGAATGTAGGCACCCGAGTGGCTCAGTTGGTTGTTAGACTTCTAGTTTTGGCTCAGGTCATGATCTCAGGGTTCATGAGTTCGAGCCCCACATAGGCTTCTGTACTGGCGGCATGGAGCCTGCTTAGGATTCTGTATCTCTCCCTTTCTGCTCCTCTCCTGCTGGCATTCTCTCTCTTTCTCAAAACAAACAAACTTCTCTATTTTTTTAAAAAAGAAAAGAATGAGTATTCTGCTGTTTTAAGAAGGAAGGCTCTTAATATATCTGTCACATCTATCTGGTTCAGCATGTCATTCAAAGCCACTGTTTGTTTGTTTTTTAATTTTCTGTTTGGTTAGTCTATCCATTAATGTAAATGGGGGTTTAAGGTCCCCTACTGTTATTGTATTACTATTGATTATTTCCTTTGTTTGTTAATAGCTGCTTTATGTATTTGGGTGCTCCCATCTTGAGTGCATAAATATTTATAACTTATAAATTACTTATGAATTTATAAATTAAGGAATAAATCCACAGGAAATTAACATTTATAACTTAATTTATAAATTTATTTCTTTTATGA
>NW_027530522.1:2666-32603 GCF_008692635.1 Crocuta crocuta | reverse complement strand
GTCCCTTGTTAGAGTCTTTGTCTTTTTTGAAATTTTTAAAAATGTTTTATTTATTTCTGAGAGAGAGAGAGAGAGACAGTGTGAGCAGGGGAGGGTCAGAGAGAGAGGGAGATACAGAATCTGAAACAGGCTCCAGGCTCTGAGCTGGCAGTCAGCACAGAGCCCGACGCGGGGCTCAAACCCAGGAACCATGAGATCATGACCTGAGCTGAAGTCGGATGCTTAACCAACTGAGCCACCCAGGCACCCCAGAGTCTTTTTCTTAATTCCTATTCTGTCTCATTCAAATATTACTACCCCAGCTTTCTTTTCACTTCCATTTGCATAGTACATTCATTTCTATCCCTTCATTTTCAGTCTACATGTGTCTTTAGCTCTGAAATTAGTATCACGTAGGCAACATATAGATGGGTCTTGAATTTTTATCCATTTAGTCATCCTATGTCTTTTGTTTGGAGAGTATTTCATTTACAGTCAAAGTAATTATGGATAGTTATATACTTATTGCCATGTTTTTCATTCTACAATTGTTTTTGTAGTTCTTCTCTGTTACTTTCTTCTCGCTGTCCTCTCTTGTCATCTGATGTCTTTCTTCAGCAATATACTTAGATTCCTTTTTCTTTATGTTTTGAATATCTACTACCAATTTTTATTTGTGGTTGCTCATAGGTTTGTAGATAACAATTTATGCATATAGCAGTCTGTATTAAGTTTATTACTTACGTTTGAACCCATTCTAAAAGCACTAAATTTTTATTCTCTTTCCTTGCATATTTTTAGCTATGTGGTGTTATACTTCACATCTTTTATTTGGTGAAAGCTTTGATTTTTATGGGTGTACTTGATTTTACTGCTTTTTCACTTTCTACTTTTCTTACTCCTGCTTCTGGTCTTTCTTTTCCACTCAAAGAATTCTTTTTAACATTTCCTGTAAGGCTGGTTTAATGGAAATAAAAGTTTTTAAATTCTCTTGGTCTGGGAAACCCTTTATCTCTCTCTTTATTCTGAATGATAACCTTGCTGGATAGAGTATTCTTGGTTACAGGCTTTTTTCCTTGCAACACTTTGAATATATCACATCATCTCTTCTGGCAGACAAAATTTCTTCTGAAAAAAACAGCTGGTAGCCCTGGGGGTTACCTTTTTATGTAAATATTTTATTTTCTCTTGCTGCTTTGAAAATTATCTCTCTTCTTTTAAAGTTTGTTTATTTACTTATTTTGAGACACACAGAGGGATAATGAGGAGGAAGGGGCAGAGAGAAAGAGAGAGAATCCCAAGCAGGCTCTGCATTGTTACTGCAGAGCCCAACATTGGGTTCAATCCCACAAACCATGAGATTATGACTTGAGCTGAAATCAAGTGTCAGACTCTCAACCAACTGAAAAACGCAGACTGATCTCCTAAAATTCTCTCTTTAACACCTTTTTTTTTTGCCATTTTAGTTACTATGTGTCTTGGTGTGGATGTCCTTGGGTTGATTTTCTGGGGCTCTCTCTATGCCTCCTTTATCTAGATTTTTGTTTCTTTCCCATATTATAGAAATTTTTTAGCTATTATTTCTTAAAATAAATTTTCTGCCCCTGGGGCACCTGAGGGCTTCAGTCAGTTAAGCGTCCGACTTCAGCTCAGATCATGATCTCAGTTTGTGAGTTCGAGCCTCGTGTTGGACTCTGTGCTGACAGTTCAGATCCTGGAGCCTGCTTCAGATTCTGTGTTTCTCTCTCTTTGTCCTTCCCCTGATCTTGCACTCTCTCTCTCTCTCAAAGAATAAATAAACATTAAAATTTTTAAAAAGAAAGAAAGAAAGAAATTTTCTGCTCTTTTTTTCTCTTTTCTCCATCTGTGAACCTTATTATGTGATAATTATTGCATTTGATGATTTTACTGAGTTCCCATAATCTATTCTCATATTTTGTTTTTCTTTTTTCTTTCTCCTGTTCAGCTTGATTGCTTTCCATAACTCATCTTCTTGGTCACTGATTCATTCTTCTGTTTCTTCTCTGCTCTATTTATTCCCTCTAGTGTATTTTTTATGTCAGTTATTGAGTTCTGCATCACTGATTGGTTCTTTTTTATTCCTATCTCTTTATTAAGGGTCTCATTGAGATTGCTCCCTCTTTTATCCAGTCCAGTGAGTAACCTCATGACCGTTACTTTAAATTCTCTAGCAGGCATATTACTTATGTCCATTTACTTAGCTGTTTTGCTCTGATTTTTTTTTTTCATTTGGGCTATTTTCCATGGTCTCCTCATTCTATCTAACTCTCTGTGTCTGTTTCTGGGTTAGATAAGTCAGATACATCTCCTGCTGGTCTGTTGTGGGACTGGATCTGGAGCTGCTTTGGAGAACACCTGCCAAAGTCAGGTTGGAGGTGGCAGGTCCACAGGAGAGTACAGGGGTGGGTATGCTGTTGGTAAGGTAGATGGAGAGTGTTTGCACTAGTTTCCACAGGTGTCCATACCTAGGCTTCAGGGGAGGAAAATGGCAACCACCAGCTCTTTTGTTCTTGGAGAAGTCTCCTAAAGATCCTTGCCCTTCCAGCACATGGTCTGAGGTTAGTAAATAAAACTTACTCCAGGTGTTTTCAAACAAAATTGCTTCTATGCAATGTTTTCTTCAGGGCTGCTTATTATACTATCTCTTTAAAGGCAGCAACTCAGTTTCATATTGCCCTCTGCCTCTCTCAAAAGCAAGCTGTTGAGTTTTAAGAATCCAGATGTTAAGCTCCACTGATTATAGGAGCTCACGAAGTTAAACTCCATTGGCTTACAAAGCCACATGTTATGGGGATTCAGCTTTTCATTGTGACTCCCCCGTGCCTGGAGTTCTTTGGATGGGGTATGCTCCTCTCCCTTCTCCATACTTGTTATTTCCCTCCATCCATTGGACAGTCCGGCAGGTCAGTTTGGTCCCTGACCTCATTTCTGCCCTTTTTACTGCTTTCACTGTGGTCTTTTCTCAATGATTAGCTGTGGGGAGTCTGTTCTGCCAATATGTGGGTAGTTTGCTAGGTTATTTACACTGATCTGGGTATTATCTATGTGTATCCATGGGATGACATGAACTTAGAATCCTCCTACTCTGTCATCTTCCCTGGAAGAGCTATACTTGCATATTATTTTTGAAGATTTGTTGTAAAACATGCAAAAATATTCAGCGATAAATTTTGTTCATAAACAAGTTTCTTAATGAACAAATTAATGCAGTATGCTATGACAATATTGTTTACTCTAGTTTTTCTCCTTATTTTACTCTGTAACATGGATTAATAATGATTAACAACTACTTATATGAATGACTCATCAAAGAAAGTTCTTAATGTCAGGTAGCAAAAGGAAAAAGGAAAAAGTTTCATCATGTTAAAATAAACTAGTTGAAAAGTGAAAATCATATGAATTTAGAAGCCACCTTTGATCTATGTGGTCACCTAATTTGAATATTTTAATAAATTAGATTATTATTTTGGCATAATAGAGAGTTATAGAGAATTTTAATGATCAACAAAACACCTATTAACCAAAAATGTTCATATATTAGAGTATCCTGGCTATTAAATTTTTTCTAGGAAAAGAATCTTAAGAACANGAGGCTGGAAGACTTGGAATTCCAGGACTCCATGCTACAGAGGGACAGAAACATTTCCAGGGGTCAATGGGGACAATGTGGCAGGCCATATGTGTGTGATTGTGCACTGGAAGAGATAAAGTGGGTGGGGTAGTAACAGAATGGAAAGATCCTCTTCTGTGGAGAGACAAAAGGAAGAGAAAGAGAGGCTGTGGAAGTGTAGGATTATAGTTGGATAAGAGAAAATCATAGACCCAGGAATGGAAAAAATGGAGAAAGAACAAATTTCTAACTGCAGGACTTTCTCCACCCTGTTCATGTGTCTGTAGAAGACAAGAGACAGTCCCAAGCTTGGTAGCTAGTTGCCAGGTGCAGTCAGAGAGAGGATTCCTCTCCCTTGAGTGCTGTGGGAAGAAGGCAAATAGCTATACCAAGGACAAAAGATCCTTTAGGTCACCCAACAATCAGAGGCCCTATCTCAGCTAGCTGGATGGAATGGCATTTCCCTGGAACCAGGGCCCATGAAGCGGGATCCTTCAAGACATTGAGGTTTGAATCCCAGCCAAGCACCTGGGAGGCACGGGAGACTGTGGAATAGAACAAAACCAGCCTGCTTGTGCCCACATAGCACTGTGAATACAGTCTGAAGAGAGTGATTTGGAACACCCATTCCAGGGAAAGACTGGAGTGTCTCCATTTTTCTCCCCATCACCAAAAAGGTGGGATTTCACAGAAGGGAAAACAGGCCCACAGTGGAAGCAGGACCCACGTACACCAAATCATGCCTCTCTGTGCCTGGTAACTGCATATCTAACAGAACAAAATTGACACTAACAGAACCAGAAAGTCCCTCCTCCACACCAGCACAGCCACTGGTTCCAAGACACTGTTGAATACTGGTCTAGTGATTTTGAATTCTCTGATTTGATTCTTTGTCAATTCTTCTTATATTATTTACAATTATATATTCTTTTCATCTTTTTCTTCCTCTTATTTCTTCCCTTCTCTAGTGTGGTCATTCTGGCTGTTGGTTTGTTTAAGCAGACCTTTTTTTTTTTTTCCTATTCTTTTTAAACCTCTTCTGTATCTTATTCTTTATTTTCCTCTCTTTCTGGACTATGTCATATAGTTTCCTGTTTCTCTGCTTGGTCAATTTTTTTTTCTTTTCCTTTTCACCTGTCATTTCTCTCTTTGTATGGGATAAGGCCTCTTCCACCGCCAACAGCCACCCTCCACTTTTTACACTTTTTTCCATGGACACATCAACAAACAAATCAAGACACACTGGTGTTAAGTCCAAACCACCACTACTTGTAGGGAGATAAAGCAACCAGAGTCACAACAATGGAGACCATGAAACACACTCCAAAAACACCTTTTGAAGGGCCAGGCCCTGGACAGCATATGACCCCTTTTTAATATAGTAGTGCTCACAGATACAGGACTCATAACATGCTATTAAAGCAAATAATGTATAGAAAACTAGCCAATGTGATGAAACAGAATAATTCTCCTCAAATTCCAGAAAGAAATGACAGCTACAGAATTCCTCAAAACAGATATAAACAATATACCTGAGCAAAAATTCATAATAAGAGTCATAAAATTAATAGCAGAGAATCTATTGACACAGAAATCAAGGAACTAAGAAATAGTCATGACAACTTAAGAAATGCTGTAAATGAGGTGCAAAATAAACTAGTTGCAGTGACAGCAAGGATGGAGGATACAGAGGGGAGGTTAAGTGAAAAAGAAGATAAAACTATGGAAAATGATGAATCTAAGAAAGAGATATGAAAACACTAGAGCACGAAGGGAGAACTAGAGAACTAAGTGCCTCAATGAAACACAATAATATCCATATCATAGGAGTTCTAGAAGTAGAAGAGACAGATAAAGGGGCAGAAGTTTTACCTGAACGAATTATAGCTGAAAACTTCCTTAATCTGGGGAAAGAAATGGACATCCAATCCAGGAGGCACAGAGAACTCCCTTCAGATTTAACAGGAAAAGATCTTCTCCATGGCATATCATCCTAAAAAAAGGCAAAATACAAAGATTAAGAAAGAATTCTGAAAGTAGCTAGAGGCAAACAGACCTTAACCTACAAGGGTAGACACATAAGGGTAGTAGCAAACCTGTCCACTAAAACTTCGCAGGCCAGAAGAGAGTGGCAGGAAATATTCAATGTGCTGAATAGGAAAAATATGCAGCCAAGAATCCTTTACCCAGGAGGACTATCAATCAGAATAGAAGGAGAGACAAAGGCTTTCCAGGATAAACAAAAACGGAAGGAGTTCATGACCACTAAGCCAGCCTTGTAAGAGATCCTAAGGGGGATCTTGTGAGTGGAATGCTACAAAGACTACAAAGGACCAGAAACATCACCACAAGCATGAAACCTACAAATAACACAATGACACTAAACCCATATCTTTCAATCACACTGAATGTAAATGGACTAAATGCTCAAATCAAACTGCATAGAGTATCAGAATAGATTTAAAAAACAAAAAAACAAAATCCATCAATATGCTGTTTACAAAAGACTCATTTTAGACCTTAGGACACCTTCAGTTTGAAAGTGAGTGGTTGGAAAACTATCTATCAGGTCCAAAGAAAGCTGGAGTAGCCATATTTATATCATACAAACTAGATTTTAAGCTAAAGGTGGTAAGAAATGAAGAAGGGCATTATATCATAATTATGTGGTCTATCAATTAAGAAGAGCTAACAATTATAAATATGTATTGCTCCCAACTAGATAACACCCAAATACATGAATTAATTAATCCACAAATTTAAGCAATCTTATCGATAAGAGTACTGTAATTGCAGGGGACTTTAATACTCCACTTACAACAATGTACAGATCATCTAAGCAAAAAATCAATAAAGAAACAATGGCCTTGAATGATGCACTGATCCAGATGGAGTTGACAGATATATTCAAAACTTTTCATCCAAAAGCAGCAGAGTACACATTCTTTTCAAGTGCACATGGAACATTCTCCAACGTAGATACCTACTGGGTCACAANTGCATATTTTCTGATCACAACACTATGAAACTTGAAATCAAGCCCAAGAAAATATTTGGAAAGCCTCCAACTGCATGGAGATTAAAAAACATTCTACTAAAAAATGAATGGATGAACCAGTCAATTAAAGAAGAAATTTAAAAATATATGGAAGCAAATGAAAATGAAATTGCAACACTCCAAACCCCTTTGGAATACATTCAAATCCAGACCTATCTCAAGAAACAAGAATATCTCTAAATACAATATCTAACAGCACACCTAAAGGAACTAGAAGTAGAACAGCAAAGAAATCTCAAAGCCAGCAGAAGAAGAGGAATAATAAAAATTAGAGCAGAAATAGACAATATGGAATCCGAAAAATAAAAACAAAACAAAACAAAAAACCCACACACAAACCCCAGTAGAACAGATCAATGAAACTAAGAGCTGCTGTTTTGAAAAAATAAATGAAATTGATAAACCCCTTGACAGACTTCTTAAAAAGAAAAGAGAATCCAAATAGATAAAATATAAATGTAAGAGGAGAGATCACAACCAAACCATAGAAATATGAACAACTATCAAAGACTACTATGAATCTGGACAACCTGGAAGAAATGGACAAATTCCTAACAGCCATGCACTACCAAAATTCAAATGGGAAGAAATAGAAAATTTGGACAGACCCATAAGTAGTGAAAAAAATTGAATCATTTATCAAAACTCTCCCAACAAATAAGAGTTCTGGGCCACATAGCTTCCCAGTGCAATTCTACAAGACATTTAAAGCAGAGTTAATACCTATTCTTCTCAAGCTGTTCCAAAAAATAGAAATGGAAGGAAAGCTTCCAGAAGAATTATATGAATACAGCATTACTGTGATTCTCAAACCAGAGACCCCATAAGAAAGGAGAATTATAGGGGAATATCCCTGATGAACATGGATGCAAAATTCCTCAATAAAATACCAGCAAATCTAATTCAACAGTATATCTAAGGAATTCTTCAACATACTCAAATGGGATTCATTCCTGGACTGCAGGGTTTGTTCAATATTCAAATATAAATCAATGTGATATAAAACATTACTATAAGAAAGGATAAGAACCATATGATCCTGTCAATAGATGCAGTAAAAGCATTTGACAAAATATAGCAACTTTCTTAAAAAACAAACTCTCAAAAAAGTTGGGATAGAAGGACATCATAAAAACCGTATACAGAAAGCTCACAGCTAAAGTCATCCTCAGTGGGGAAAAACTAAGGGCTTTTCCCCTGAGATCAGGAACACAACAGGGATTTCCACTCTCACCACTGTCGTTTAGCATAGTTTTAGCAGTCCTAACCTTAGCAATAAGACAATAAATGAAATAAAAGGCATCCAAATTGTCAAAGAAGAGGTCAAACTTTCACTTTTTGCTATGACATGATACTCTACATGGAAAACCAGAAAGACTCCATGAAAAAGCTGCTAGAACTGATACATGAATTCAGCAGTCACAGGATACAAAATGAATGTACAGGAGGCTAGAGGCAAGATGGCAGAGAAGGAGGGAGCTCCGTGCATTTCGCTCGCACCCATCTCTCAAACAGAGAAGGCCTGAAGCCATAGGACACTGAGCACAGGAGTTTGGGAAGAGAAAGAGACAGACTACACTGGGAAGGCAACCTCATAAGTGCATGAGTGCAAACTGGGGAAGATAAAAGTGGGCCAGACCGGAGACACAGAGGGAGAAGTGGGAGCCCAGCTTGTGGGCAGCCAAGGTGCGTTGAGGGGAAAAGAAAGAGTGGCTGAAACTGCTCACAGAACTGTCTCTGTAGAAGAGAAAAACCTTGGCTTGGAAGGGTAGTGTTTTTAGTTCTAGCTGGGGTGCTAACTTTGAACTAGGTGCCCCGGTCCCGGAAGGCGCCAGGAAAAACTGCTCTGCTGCCCTCCCAGCACCATCCCCGGTGGCGCATAAGCTGCCAGCCAAGGCTGAGTTCCCCAGCTAGACCCCCGGCAGCGCGCTGAGGCAGCAGATCCCAGATTGTGCCTCTACTTGACCCCTGGGGATCTGAGGCTGCCACCCACCTTGCCACCCAGCAGCAGAGAAGCAGTGACCTGCTGGACTGTGTTTCCGTTGGTATCAATAAAGTGCACAGACTGGGACCTGGGAACGAGGCGGGGTGCGGGGTATAGAACACAGCCCACCTTGGCTACACCCTCAGCACAGGGAGATCGGACTCAAAAGAGTGATTTGCAACACTTGGTTCTAGAAGGGATTGGGGCGCTGCCATTTTCTCCCCACAACCACAAAGGCAGGACCTCAGGAAGCAGTGGTAGCTAAGACCTGCCTACACCAAACTAAGCCCATCCCCACTAGAGAGCTGCTTTTTTTCTTACCTGACACCTAGGCAAGACCAACGTGGATGCACTGCCATGATTAACTCTAGATAACTCTTTCTATTCAGATATATTCTACCTTTTCTCATTCGTAACCCTCCACTCTGCTGGACGAGGCACTCTGCTCACTGGTTTCGTTAAACAGTCACATTTAATCCATTCTCTAGATGTACATTCGACACCTCCACCACTACCTTTTCATCTCTCTCTCTGGAGTAATCAGACTATATAGTTTCTCTGAGTAACATTATCTTCATTTCTTTCTCTTCGCCTCTAACCACATTCTATGATTTCTCCCTCTGAATCAAGCCTCTTAGTCTCTGCCTGGTCATTTCATTTCCAATTTCGCTTCCTCCCTGCCCTGACATTTCTCTCTTTGTATATGCTCTTCCATCAGCACTGCATACACCTGGCTCTTTCTTTGTACTGGGAATTCTGGTTTTATAAATTTAGACTGTTCTTTGTCTTTTAGGGTTTTTCTTTTTCCTTTTCTTTTCTGCTTTTTTACTTTATTATTTATTTTTATTTTTATTATTTGACTTCCCTCTTTGCTTTTTTTCTTTATTGTTTTGTTTTGTTTTGTTTTTTTCTCCCATCCTTTTTTTCTTTTTCTTTTTCCGTTTCAGTTTGCGTGTTTGTTGGATTCGCCTGTGCATCTGTGTACCTTTTTTCCCTGTGTGGTTGTCTGCCTGTTTTCTTTTCCAGGGCTACCTCAAGAAACAAGCCAAAGTACACATTGTGGAGATTCCCAAATACCACTGTGAGTAAAGAAATAAAATAACCAAAGTCTCAACAAGAAAGACCAAGAGACACCATTCAAAGAATATTCTTGAACGGACAGTCCCTGGACAAAGAGCCCTCTTTAATACAGCAGGAACCACAGGGGTAGAGTGCATAACAAGCTTTTAAATTTAACAAGAGATAGAAAGCTAACCAAAATGACAAAATGGAACAACTCTCCTCCAAAAAATCCCAGGAAGAATTGACACCTAGAACTTCAAAACAGATATAAGCAAAATAACTGAACAAGAATTTAGAACAATAGTCATAAAATTAATCGCTGGGCTTGAAAAAGACATGGAAGACATCAGAGAAACTATTGCTACAAACACTATGGNACAGGAGTTTGGGAAGAGAAAGAGACAGACTACACTGGGAAGGCAACCTCATAAGTGCATGAGTGCAAACTGGGGAAGATAAAAGTGGGCCAGACCGGAGACACAGAGGGAGAAGTGGGAGCCCAGCTTGTGGGCAGCCAAGGTGCGTTGAGGGGAAAAGAAAGAGTGGCTGAAACTGCTCACAGAACTGTCTCTGTAGAAGAGAAAAACCTTGGCTTGGAAGGGTAGTGTTTTTAGTTCTAGCTGGGGTGCTAACTTTGAACTAGGTGCCCCGGTCCCGGAAGGCGCCAGGAAAAACTGCTCTGCTGCCCTCCCAGCACCATCCCCGGTGGCGCATAAGCTGCCAGCCAAGGCTGAGTTCCCCAGCTAGACCCCCGGCAGCGCGCTGAGGCAGCAGATCCCAGATTGTGCCTCTACTTGACCCCTGGGGATCTGAGGCTGCCACCCACCTTGCCACCCAGCAGCAGAGAAGCAGTGACCTGCTGGACTGTGTTTCCGTTGGTATCAATAAAGTGCACAGACTGGGACCTGGGAACGAGGCGGGGTGCGGGGTATAGAACACAGCCCACCTTGGCTACACCCTCAGCACAGGGAGATCGGACTCAAAAGAGTGATTTGCAACACTTGGTTCTAGAAGGGATTGGGGCGCTGCCATTTTCTCCCCACAACCACAAAGGCAGGACCTCAGGAAGCAGTGGTAGCTAAGACCTGCCTACACCAAACTAAGCCCATCCCCACTAGAGAGCTGCTTTTTTTCTTACCTGACACCTAGGCAAGACCAACGTGGATGCACTGCCATGATTAACTCTAGATAACTCTTTCTATTCAGATATATTCTACCTTTTCTCATTCGTAACCCTCCACTCTGCTGGACGAGGCACTCTGCTCACTGGTTTCGTTAAACAGTCACATTTAATCCATTCTCTAGATGTACATTCGACACCTCCACCACTACCTTTTCATCTCTCTCTCTGGAGTAATCAGACTATATAGTTTCTCTGAGTAACATTATCTTCATTTCTTTCTCTTCGCCTCTAACCACATTCTATGATTTCTCCCTCTGAATCAAGCCTCTTAGTCTCTGCCTGGTCATTTCATTTCCAATTTCGCTTCCTCCCTGCCCTGACATTTCTCTCTTTGTATATGCTCTTCCATCAGCACTGCATACACCTGGCTCTTTCTTTGTACTGGGAATTCTGGTTTTATAAATTTAGACTGTTCTTTGTCTTTTAGGGTTTTTCTTTTTCCTTTTCTTTTCTGCTTTTTTACTTTATTATTTATTTTTATTTTTATTATTTGACTTCCCTCTTTGCTTTTTTTCTTTATTGTTTTGTTTTGTTTTGTTTTTTTCTCCCATCCTTTTTTTCTTTTTCTTTTTCCGTTTCAGTTTGCGTGTTTGTTGGATTCGCCTGTGCATCTGTGTACCTTTTTTCCCTGTGTGGTTGTCTGCCTGTTTTCTTTTCCAGGGCTACCTCAAGAAACAAGCCAAAGTACACATTGTGGAGATTCCCAAATACCACTGTGAGTAAAGAAATAAAATAACCAAAGTCTCAACAAGAAAGACCAAGAGACACCATTCAAAGAATATTCTTGAACGGACAGTCCCTGGACAAAGAGCCCTCTTTAATACAGCAGGAACCACAGGGGTAGAGTGCATAACAAGCTTTTAAATTTAACAAGAGATAGAAAGCTAACCAAAATGACAAAATGGAACAACTCTCCTCCAAAAAATCCCAGGAAGAATTGACACCTAGAACTTCAAAACAGATATAAGCAAAATAACTGAACAAGAATTTAGAACAATAGTCATAAAATTAATCGCTGGGCTTGAAAAAGACATGGAAGACATCAGAGAAACTATTGCTACAAACACTATGGAGCTTAAAAATTGTTGTGATGAATTAAAAAATGCTATAAATGAGATACATAAGAAATGGAGACGTCCAATGCACAGATTGAAGAGGCAGAAAGGAGAATAAGTGATTTAGAAGACACAATTCTAGAAAAAGTGGAAGCCGAGAAAAAGAGAGATAAACTGATCCAGGAAAACAAAAAGAGAGTTTGAGAACNTGAGATACATAAGAAATGGAGACGTCCAATGCACAGATTGAAGAGGCAGAAAGGAGAATAAGTGATTTAGAAGACACAATTCTAGAAAAAGTGGAAGCCGAGAAAAAGAGAGATAAACTGATCCAGGAAAACGAAAGGAGAGTTTGAGACCTCAGCGATACAATCAAGCGGAACAAAATCTGCACCATAGGAATTCCAGAAGAGGAAGAGAGGGGGAAGGGAACTGAAGGAGTCCTTGAACAAATTATAGCTGAGAACTTCCCCAATCTGGGGAAGGAAACAGATGTTGAAATCCAAGAGGCACAGAGAACTCCTCTAGGAATTAACTTGAATCAATCTTCTGCACAACATATCATAGTGAAAATAGCAAAATATAAGGACAAAGAGAGAGTTCTGAAAGCAGCTAGGGATAAAAGAGCCCTAATATAAAAGGGAAAACTATCAGGGTGGTGACAGACCTATCTACTGAAACTTGGCAGGCCAGAAAGGAATGGCAGCAAATCTTCAATGTGAAGAACAGAAAAAATATGCAGCCAAGAATTCTCTATCCAGCAAGCCTGTCATTCAGAATAGAAGGAGAGATAAAAGTCCTTCCAAATAAACAAAAATGGAAAGAATTCGTCACCAATAAACCAGCCCTACAAGAAATCCTGAGGGGGACTCTGAAGGAAATGTTGAAAGGAACGAAAAATACCAGAGACACCAACAAAAACATGAATCCCACAAAGGACACGATAACTCTAAATCCATATTTTTCAATAAAACACTGAATGTAAATGGACTAAATGCCTCATTCAAAAGACATAGGGTAGCAGAATGGGAAAAAACCCCAAATCCATCTATTTGCTGCCTACAAGAAACTCATTTTAGACTGGAGGACACCATCAGATTGAAAGTAAGGGAACTGAGAAATACCTATCATGCTACTGGAATTCAAAAGAAAGCTGGAGTAGCTATACTTATATCAGACAAACTGGACTTTAAAGTAAAGACAGTAACAATGGATGAACAAGGGCATTAAGTTATAATTACAGGGTCTATCCATCAGGAAGAGCTAACAATTATAAATGTCTACGCACCAAATATGGGAGTACCTAAATACATAAAACAATTAATCATAAACAGAAACAATCTTATGGATAAGAGTGTGCTAATAGCAGGGGACTTTAATAACTCCACTTTCAGTAATGGATAGATCAACTAGACAGAAAACCACTAGAAACACAATGGACTTAAATGACACATCAGACCAGATGGATTTGACAGATATATTTAGAACTCTAAATCCTGAGGTCATGGAATTCACTTTCTTCTCAAGTGCGCATGGCACATTCTCCAAGATAGATCCCATACTGGGACATAAAGCAGCCCTCAATAAATATAAAAGAATTGAGATCATACCATGCACACTTTCAGATCACAATGCTATGAAACTTGAAATAAATCAAAGGAAAAAGTCTGGAAAACCTCCAGAAACATGGAGGTTAAAGAACACCCTACTAAAGAACGAATGGGCCAATGAGGCAATTAGAAAAGAAATTTAAAAATATATGGAAACAAATGAAAATGAAAATACAAAAATCCAAACTCTATGCGATGTGGCAAAGCCAGTCCAAAGAGAAAAGTGCATTGCACTCCAGGCCTATTTCAAAAAATTAGAAAAAGGGCAAGTGCAAAATCTAACAGCGCACCTAAAGGAACTAGAGGGATAGCAACAAGAGCACCGAAACCCAGTAGGAGAAGAGAAATAATAAATACCAGGGCAGATACAAATAATCTAGAAACCAAAGAAACAGTTGAACAGATCAATGAAACCAAGAGTTGGTTTTCTGAAAAAATAAGCAAAATTAACAAACCTCTAGCCAGGCTTCTCAAAAAGAAAAGAGAGAGCACTCAAATAGACAAAATCATGAATGAAAATGGACTTATTCCAACCAACCCCTCAGAAAAAGAAGCAATTATCAGGGAAAACTATGAAAAATTATATGCCAAAAAATTGGACAATTTAGACTAAATGGACAATTCATGAAAACACACACACTACCGAAATTCACACAGGAAGATATAGAAAACCTGAACACACCCATAACTAGTGAGGAAATCGAATCAGTTATCAAAAATCTCCCAACAAATAAGAGCCCTGGGCCAAATGGCTTCCCTGGGGAATTCTACCAGACATTTAAAACAGAATTAATACCCATTCTTCTCAAATAATAAAAGTCATAAGATTAATAGCAGAGAATCTATTGACACAGAAATCAAGGAACTAAGAAATAGTCATGACAACTTAAGAGAGAGAGAGAGAGAGGGAGTCACAGACTGAAACAGGCTCCAGGCTCTGAGCTGGCAGTCAGCACAGAGCCCGATGCGGGGCTCGAACCCACGAACCGCGAGATCATGACCTAAGCGAAAGTCGGACGCTTAACCGACTAAGCCCCCCAGGCGCTCCAACCATGAGACACTCTTGAATGCTGAGAACAAACTGAGGACTGATGGGTGTGGGGGGGAGTGGAAGGGGGTGATGGGTATGGAGGAGGGCACTTGTGGGGATGAGCACTGGGTGTTATATGGAAACCAACTTGACAATAAACTATTAAAAAAAAGGAATTGATTCCATTTACAAGTGTACCAAAACCCCATAAAATACTGAGGAATAAACCTAACCAAAGAAGTAAAAGATCTGAATGCTGAAAACTGTAGAAAGCATATGAAAGGAATTGAAGAATACACCGAGAATTGGAAAAACATTCCATACTCATGGATTGGATGAATAAATATTGTTAAAATGAGGATACCACCTAATGCAATCTACATGTTCAGTGCAATCAAAATAACACCAGCATTCTTCACAGACTTAGAGCAAAGAATCCTAAAATTTTTATGGAACCACAAAAGACTCCGTATAGCCAAAGTAATGTTGAAAAAGGAAAATAAATTTGTACTACAGTGCTGTAATCATCAAGACAGTATGGTACTGGCACAAAAACAGACACATAGGTCAATGGAACAGAATAGATAAACCCAGAAGTGTACCCACAAACATATGGCCAACTAATCTTTGACAAAACAGGAATTAATATCCTATAGAAAATGACAGTCTCTTCAGCAAATGGTGTCGGGAAAACTAGACATTGACATGAAGAATTAATCTGTATCACTTTCTTACATCATACACAAAAATAAACTCAAAATGGATGAAAGACCTAAATGTGAGACAGGAAACTATCAATATCCTAGGGGAGAAACAGACAACAACCACTTTGGCATCAGCTGCCAGAGCATCTTACTAGACATGTCTCAAGATGCAAGGGGGAAAAAAGCATAAATGAACTATTGGGACCTCATCAAGATAAAACAAAACAAAACAAAACTTCACGGTAAAGGAAACAATCAAGAAAACTAAAAGGCAACTTTCAGAATGGGAGAAGTTATTTGCAAATGACACATCAGATAAAGGGTTAGTATCCAAAATCTATAAAGAAATTATCAAACTCAATACTCAAAAAAAAAAAAACAAGTAATCCAGTGAAGAAATGGACAGAAGACATGAACAGAAACTTTTCAAAGAAAATATCTATATGGCTAACAGACACATGAAAAGATGCTCAACATCACTTCATCATCAGGGAAATAGAAATCAAGCTACAATGAGATACCTACCAGCTCACATCTGTCAAAATGGCTAAAATTAACAACTCAGGAAACAACAGATGTTGGTGAGAGTGCAGAGAAAGGGGAACACTTGCATTGCTGTTGGGAATGTCCACTGGTACAGCCACTTAGGAAAATTGTATGGAGGATTCTCAAAAAATTAAGAATAGAGCTACACTACAACCTAGCAATTACACTACTAGGTATTTATCCAAAGGATAAAAAAAAAAATGCTGATTTTAAGGGGCAAATGCACCACACTATTTGCAGCAACACTATCAACAATAGTGAAATTATGGTAACAACCCAATTGTCCATTGACTGAGAATGTATAAAGAAGCTGTGGTATATATATTCAATGGAATATTACCTGAGGATAAAAAAGAATAAAATCTTGTCATTTGCAACCATGTGGAGGGAACTAGAGTGTATTACACTAAGCAAAATAAGTCAGAAACAGAAAGATAAATATCATATGATTTCACTCATATGCGATATTTAAGATACAAAACAGATGAACATAGGGGAAGGGAAGGAAAAAAAGTTTAAAACAGAAAAGGCAGTAGGCCAAAAGAGACTTAAATACAGAGAACAAACTTAGGGTTGCTGGACGGGAGGTGGATGAGGGGATGGGTTAAATGGCTTATGGGCATTAAGAAGGGCACTTCTTGGGATGAGCTCTGGGTGTTATATGTAAGTGATAAATCACTAAATATTACCCCTAAGACTATTATTACACTATATGTTAACTAACTTGGATTTAAGTGAAATTTAAAAACTAAATTAAAATCTTAAAACAAACAAAAAATAATCGCATTATTAAGTTGCACCAAAAATAGCCTACTAATATTTTTATTAGAATTTGATTGAATCATTGAATCTAGAAGTTTTTAAAATCTAGATTCTGAGTCCTAGAATAGTTAGCTCTGCTCTCTAGGAACTAATATGTGAGCTTTAAACATTTTTTTAATGTTTATTTATTATTTTGAGAGAGAAAGAGTGTGAGCAGGGGAGGGGCAGAGGGAGAGAGAGAGAGAGAAGCAGAATCCAAAGCAGGCTTCAGGCTCCAAGCTGTCAGCACAGAGCCAGACATGGAACCCAGACCCACGGACTATGTTATCATGACCTGAACTGAAGTCAGATGCTTAACCAACTGAGCCACCCAAGTGTCCCTATGTGAGCTTTATCAAAGCAGTGATTGTTTTTATGCTGAAAAAAATATATATTTAAATTTAACCAGCTGTATCAGTTTAGATGCCCCCAATTTTGTTGACAATATCTGAAACATCATAATCAGAAGCCAGTCCAATACATGCCTTTTTCTCTCCATCAGGCCTGATCAGGGTTGACCTTAGTCACATCAATGTCATAGAGCTTCTGCACAGCCAGGTTGGATCTGGTGCTTACTGGCCTTGAAACCCACAATGGACACAAGTGTGTTGTTGTCTTCTATTTTCTTCGTTGCTGACCGGATTGTCAGGTGGAACTTGATAGAATAGTGATCACGTTTGTTTTACCTGGGGCTGCTCTTTTCAAGATATTTGGGCTGCATTTGGAAACAATATCTTGGGCCATCAGAATGTAGGTACAAACCTTTTTGTGTGTGACTGTGTACTCCTTTCAGCATTGCTTTCATGGTCTTCAAAGCCTTTGCTTGGACTTCGGCTTTGGGAGGGACAGGGGCTTCCTTCTTCGCCTTTGGCACCATTTTCATGAAGTAAGACAGTGATTTTATACTTTGTCCACTATTGTATCCTATGTACTTAGAACAATGCTTAATGCGTAGTAGAGACTCAATAAACATTTGCTGAATATTGAAGAAAATAATAAATGTACAGAATATTTTAAGGAAATTTGATATCTTTATTATTTCAGGCTTTTCATCCTTAAATGTGCTGTATCTCACCTCTATTAGTTTTCTAGGGCAGCCATTACAAAATACCACAGACTGGGTGGCTAAAATAAGAGAAATTTATTTTCTCNGGGGCAAAGGCCCCAATATAGAACAAAGGTATATGAAATAAACAAGATTAGGTATTCAGGTCAAAAGCTCCCCCCAACTTAGTACTATAGCAGAAACCTGCTTTCACGGAAGGAAGGACCAAATTAGGTAAACAGGTAAATAAGGCTATAGACAGCTGCAGGGCAAAGCTGCCAGGAGTGGAGATAATTAACAAAAGAAAGGCGCCTTTTGACCCTGAGGTAGCTTGCTCTGTCTTTCTTGTCCCCTAGACCAGTTTTAGGTAAAAAGAGGTGGTGCCTCATGTCTGCTGTAAACAACCTTCCACCCAGCCACCAGGCGCCAGGATTTTGCTTTTTATTAACCCAAACCCCTAACCCCGCAAATCACGACCCCATTTTCCTCATATCCATGAGTTAATGTTCACAGTTTCATTGTCTCTTTGTATACATCCATCACCATGTTTGTAAGCCTTCTGTTCTTAATAGAAACGGAGCAAGGACCCTTAATTGAGGTTCTTGTCTTTTCCCGGACATTAGCCATCTCTTGCATTTTAATACTGTGTCCCACTTTCTTGCTGGATAAGAAAGAACTTTAGACATAGAGTCTACGACAATAATTTACATTTTGATGTAATTGCAAATATCTTTTTGTTTTGTTTTGGTTTTTATGCAACCACTTTTTTTTACTTACTTTTTAAAATATGATTTATTGTCAAATTGGCTAACATACAGTGTGCAAAGTGCGCTCTTGGTTTTGGGGGTAAGATTCACTTACATACAACACCTAGTGTTCATCCCAACAAGTGCCCTCCTCAATGACCATCACCCATTCTCCCTCCTCTCCCAACCCCTCATCCACCCTCAATTTTGTTCTTTGTATTTAAGAGTCTCTTATGGTTTGCCTCTCTCCCTCTCTGTAACTATTTTTTCCCCTTTCTTTCCGTCATGGTCTTCTGTTAAGTTTCTCAAGATCCACATATGAGTGAAAACATATGTCTGTCCTTCTCTAACTGACTTATTTCACTCAGCATAATACCTTCCAGTTCAATATACATTGCTGCAAAAGGCAGGATTTCATTCTTTCTCATTGCCAAGTAGTATTCCATTGTATAGACAAACCACATCTTCTTGATCCTTTCATCACTTGATGGACATTTAAGCTCTTTCCATAATTTGACTGTTGATGAAAGCACTACTATAAACATTGGGATACATGTTCCCCTATGTATCAGCACTACTGTATCCTTTGGATAAATTCCTAGTAGTGCTATTGCTGGGTCATAAGGTAGTTCTATTTTTAACTTTTTGAAGAACCTCCACACTGTTTTCCAGAGTGGCTGCACCAGTTTGCATTCCCACCAACAGTGCAAGAAGGTTCCCATTTCTCCACAGCCTNTTACAACCTCTTCCTTTTAATATTGGTATATAGAGATAAAATTTGATTTTGTATAGACATTTATATCCAGCCACTTCACTGGAATTCTTACTTAATTCCACGATTTACCCATAAATTGGTTTTGAGTATCTGTCTATAAAATCATATTATTTTTTTTCTGATAAAGGAATTTTAATTTANGGTTAAATTCTAAGTTAGTGATTCATTACTTACATATAATACCCAGTGCTCATCACAACCAGTGTCCTCATTAATACCCATCACACATTCAGCCTGCCCTCCCCCCCACTTTTCCTCCAGCAATCCTTAGTTCGTTCTCAATAGTTAAGAGTCTCTTATGGTTTGCTTCCCCTCCCGCTATGTTAATCTGTTTTGTTTCTTTAATTCCACATATGAGTGAAATCATATGGTATTTGTCTTTCTCTGACTGACTTATTTAGTTTAGCATAATATATTCTAGCTCCAACCACGTGGTTGCAAATGGCAAGGTTTCATTCCTTATTTTTAAAAATGTATTTATTTAAATCAAGTTAGTTAACATACTGTGTAGTATTGCTTTCAGGAGCAGAACCCAGTGATCATCACTCACATATAACACCCAGTGTTCATCCCAAAAAGTGCCAGCCTTAAGGCCCATCACACATTTAGCCAATAACCCCACCTACCTCCCCTCCAGCAACCCTCTGTTTGTTCTCTGTATGTAAAAGTCTCTTATGGTTTTCCTCCCTTTCTGTTTTTATCTTTATTTTCCTTCACTTTCCCTATGTTCATCTGTTTTGTTTCTTTTTCTTTTTTTTAAATTTTATTTCTAGGGGAGTGAGAGAGAGAGNGGTCTCTTGTAGGTAGCATATAGAAGGGTCTTGATTTTTTTTTAATTTTATTATTATTATTATTATTTTATTTTAGAAAGAGGAATAGGAGAGAAGGGTGGATGGAGAGAGAAAGAATCTTAAGCATATTCCATGCTCAGCATGGAGACTGAAGTGTGTTTCAATCAACAATCCTGAGATCATGACCTGAGCTGAAATCAAGAGTTGGATGCTCAACCGACTGAGTCACCTAGGTGCCCCAAGATGGGTCTTGTTTTTTTATCCACTTGCATATCTTCTATCTTTTGATTGGAGCATTTCGTCTATTTATATTCAAGGTGATTATTGATAGATATGAGTTTAGTGTCATTGTATTACCTGGAATGTGAGGGTTTCCGGACATTTTCTCTGTTCCTTTCTAGTTTTTGTTGCTTTTGGTATTTCTATTCCACTGAAAGTGGTCCCCTTTAATTTTTATTGCATGGCTACTTTAGTGGTCATGAATCCTTTATTTTTTGTTTGTCTAGGAAACTCTTTATCTCTCATTATATTTTGAATGACAGCCTTGCTGGATAAAGTATTTTAGGCTGCATATTTTTCCCATTCAGCATGCTGAATATGCCATGCCACTCCTTTCTGGCTCATTATGTTTCTGTGGGGAGATCTCCTGCTAAACTGATTTTTTTCCTCTTATAAGTTAGGATTTCTTTTCCTCTGCTGCGTATAGGATTCTTTGCATATCTTTGCACCTTATAAATTTTACTACAGTATATCTTTGTGTTTGCCTGCTTTTATTGGTTTTGATGGGAGTTCTCTGTAACTCCTGTATTGGGGCATCTGTTTCCTTCATGAGATTAGGGAAGTTTCCAGCTATAATTTGCTCAAATAAACCTTCTTTCCTCTTTTCCCCCTCTTCTTCTATAACTCTTATGATAGGAACGTAATTATGCTTTATGGGGTCCCTGAGTCCATTTTTGTGACTCAATATTTTTCATTACCTCTTCTTGTTAGCTTCATTGTTTTCCAAAATTTTATCTTCTATATTACTTATACTTTCCAATGCTTCTTCCATCCTTGTGCTCATTATATTCTAGTCACTTTTGCATCTTGGGTATAGCATTTTTTATTTTGGTCTGACTCGTTTTAAATATTTTATCTCTGTGGAAAGAGACTCCCTGGTGTCTTCTATGCTTTTCTCAAGCCCAGCTGGTATCTTTATGATTGTTGTTTACATTCTGGATCAGGTATATTATATTTATGTTGATTAGATCCCTTATTATGATCTCTTCTTATTCTTTCTTTTGCGATGAACTCCTCCATCTTGCCATCTTGTCTAGGTCTCTGTCTTCTGTGTGCTATGAAGGCCTGTTATGTTTACTGTTCCTGAGGGTAATGGGTATATTAAGAAAGGGTCCTATATTGACCAGGGCCTGGTGCTTCAGGATGTGTTTCTGGTGTATGCTGTGTGCACTCCTCTGCTGTGTTTTGTATGCTCTTTCTCTCAGGTCTGTCCTCTTCAGAATTTTCCTAGCCTGCAGTGGAGAATGTTTAGACCTTGTCCACTGTGTGGTGAGTTTTAACTAAGTGTGGTTTGTTCTGCTTGTTAGAAGAGGACATATCTTATTTCCTCTAGAGCTGAATATTTGCAGTATTCTAGACTCAGCAGACTTAGTGCATGCAGGGAGGTTTTTGCTGGCTTTCTGGGGGAGGGGTTTGCTACTTGACTGTAAGGTACACTGGCTCTAGTTTAGAGCACTTACAGAATGCAAGGGTGTGGGGCTTGGTGCAATCAGCTCAAGCTTCCACTGTGGATGCTCTGTCCATGCTGAAGGGTGGGGATAAAGATGGTATCAGTTGGTTCTCTTTTCCCTGTAGAGGAGAGTTCACTCCTACTGCTGTTCAGGAAGCCCTCATAGAAGAGAGGGAACAATCTCCCCTAATTTTCCCCAGGCATCCCTCAGAACTGTGCCTTCACCCTGCCTGTGATAGAGCCATCTGCTCACTTGGCTGTACAGTACTCCTGTATTTTATCTCAAGCACACCAGCTAAGATTAAAAACTTCAAATTTTAGAGACCCGGCACAGCACAGACCAGTTTTGATCCTCTGGGGGAGTGTCTGTCTGTGCTTGGGTGGTGTGCATTTGTCCAAGAAGGACAGTTACATGAATATGCAGGGGCTTAGAGTTTATGGTGAAGAGCAGCAGAAAGCTGGCATCCAGGTTATCTGTTCTCATCGGGAGCCTCTGTTAATATGATAATGAACAGGGCAGCACAATGGTGCTTACCACGTATTTTATCCCTGGAGAGGCAGTGCCACCACTCCCAAAAGCACTCCGACAATGGGAATTATCTCTCCCTGTGCGACCTGGGTAGCCTCAGACCACTCTGTCCTCTCCCAGGCTTCTGACCTTCTCCACAGGAACACCTTTATGTTTGTCAGTTCCATCCTGGTGATGATAGAGACTTCTACAACTTCAGACTTTGAAGCTGCTCATAAAGACTTGCTATAATCAACCTATCTCATCTTCCCCATCAATGTTTTTTAAAAAGGGACTGTGTTGTACAATTTTTATGCACTTTGCTCTCTTTCTCTGTCTCTCTGTCTCTCTCCTCTCTCTCTTATCAGGAGCCCCTTGCCTCTGCAACACTGGTGATTCGTCTCTCCCCCAAATTACATTTCCATACCTCTTATCTTCCATGAAGTGGCCTCTTTTTTCCTTGTAGTTGTGTAGTTTGTTCCAGTCCTCAGGTCAATTTTTTTGGTGTCCAGCATGATTTTATATTTACCTAGCTGTTTTTGAGGGATGAGGTAAGCATAGAGTCTTCCCACTACTCTACCATTAACTCTCTCTGTTTGTTCTTGATTTTATAGACATTTAGAAATTTTTCTCTGTGAAAAGAAGTTCCCATCCTTATTTTTGTCTATCTAAAAAGTTTGTTTAGATGTATTACAAATATGCTAATGTAAGGGAGACAGCTAAGATTGTGGCATAGTAGAAAGATCCTAGGTTTGTATCATCCCTCAAACTCAACTAGGTAACTATAAAATAATTCTAAATAACCATGAAATAGACCTGAGGACTGGTAGAACTAACTTGACAACTAGAAGTTGAGGAGATACTACATCAAAAAAGGTAGGAAGTATAGAAATGTGGTTTATGGGAGAAACAGATCACTGTTGCTGCAGAAGGGAGGGAGCCGTGGTTGCAGAGAAGGACAAGAGAGTGTGGTGCACAAGGATATGCACAAGGAGAACACGTCCCTAAAGCCAGTAGGGGTGAAAATAAGAGGGGCTAATTTTCATGAGTTTTTGCTACCACTAGGGCTCAAAAACTAGGGTTTTAAAGGTCAGCTGGCCTGGCTGGGATAGAGCCGAAAGTGCATTCAGCTTCTGCGGCAGGTAAGCAACTCAGAGACAGACAGTGTGAAAACAGTGACCTGAAAATCCTGGGATGCAAGGAAGAAATTATTTACACTTTTGATAATGCTTCCCTGGGAGCAGTAAGCACAGTGACCCTTCTCCACTGACAAAGGAGGTGCCACTTTCCTCCCCACTCCCCTCTCAGCATAAACCAACTTCAGTAAACAACACAGCTCCAACACTGGTTGCCTAACCTGCATATGCCAAGTCCTGCCCCACTGCACTTTGCAAGTGTTCCTAACACCCAGTGCAGTGGCCCCTTCCCCAGAAGACCAGCATAAACCCGTGCACATATCACATGTCCCAACTGGAGTGTTATGCAAGGCTTCAGTTCAAGTGGAAGGAGCACCAGGTCTCATTTAACAAGAAAACCAGAGCATACCTAGTTAAAACTTGCAACACTCTGGTCAAGGTCCAAGCACTCCTCACTGCCAGCAAGGAGAACTTCTGCAGACCACTGGCCTGAAGGGATAGAGCAGCCAAAACACAACAGCAGAATGCATACCATAGAGACACACCCTGAAGCACCAGGCCCTGACACTATATGTCTACCTCTTTATAAAGCCGTTACTCTCAGGAGCAGGAAACATAACAGCTTTCTTTTCAACACATAGAAAAAGACAAACTTTTCAACAAAATGCCAAGATGAAGGAACTCATCACAAAACAAAGAATCTCATCCCAAAAGAAAGAACAAGAAAGGTCATGACCAGAAATCTAATGAAAACAGATAAAAGTAATATGCCTGATGGAGAATTTAAAGCAACAATCTTAAGGATATTTGTTGGAATTGAAAAAAGCATACAAGACTTCAGGGTGACCCTTACTACAGATTTAAAAGAGTTAACCAGTCAGAAATGAAAAATACCATAATTGAGATTTGAAACCAACTAGAGTTAATGACCAAGCATGGGAGAAGCAAAGGGACTAATAAGTGATATCGAAGATAGAATAACGGAAAATAATAAATTCAACAAAAGAGAGAAAGAAGAATTATGGGACTTGAGAATAGATTTAGGGAACTCAGTGACTCCATCTAATAAAAGAACATTTGCATCATAGGAGTATCCCAGAAGAAGAATAGAGAGACAAGAGGGCAGAAAATTCATTTGAGGAATTAATAGCTGAAAACTTCCCTAATCTGAGCAATGAAACAGACATCTAAATCCAACAGGCACAGAAAACTTCCATCAGGATAAACCAAAACAGACCAACATAAAGACATTTTATAGTCAAATTTGCAAAATACGGTGATTAAAATAAATCCTAGAAGCACCAAGACAAAACAGGTCCCTACCTTAAAAAGGAAGATCCTTAAGGATAACTAAAGATCTCTTCACGGAAACTTGGGAATACAGAAAGGAGTGGCATGATATATGAAATATGCTGAATAGGATAAATCTACACCTAGCAATACTCTGATCAGCAATGCTATCACTTAGAATAGAAGGAGAGATAAAGAATTTCCCAGACAAACAAAAACTAAAGGAATTTGTGACCACTAAGCAAGCTCTGCAAGAAGTATTAAAGAGGACTCTTTGTGTGCAAAAGACCAAAAGTGGCAAAGATGAAAAAAAACAGAGAAAATCTAAAAAAAAATCTAAAAAAAATCTAAAGAAACAATGACTTAACACTAATACAATGACACGAAAATCATATCTACCAATAATCATTCTGAATGTAAATGGACTAAATGCTCTAATCAAAAGACACAGCGTGTAAGAATAAATAAAAAAACAAGTCATATATATGCTGCCTACAAGAGGCACATTATAGACCCAGAGAAACCTGCAGATTGAAAGTTAGGGATGGAAAACTATTTATCATGCCAATGGATATCAAAAGAAAGCCAGAGTAGCAATATTTACATCAGACAAACTAGATTTTAAATCAAAGACTGTAACAAGAGACAAAGAGAACACTAAATCATAATAAAGGGGTCTAGCCAATAAGACCTAACAATTGTAAATATTTATGCTCCCAAATTGATAGCACCCAGATATATAAATCAATTAATAACAAACATAAAGAAATTCATTGATAATAATAAAATACTCGTAGGGGACAGTAACAGCCTATTTATATCAACGGACAGATCATCTAAGCAGAAAATCAACAAGGAAGGGATGGCTTTGAGTGATAGATTGGACCAAGTTGACTTACCATATATATTCAGAATATTTTATCCTAAAGCAGGAGACTACACATTCTTTTCAAGTACACATGACATTTTCCAGAATAGATCACATACTAGGTAACAAATCAGGCCTCAACAAGTACAAAAAAAAATTGACATAATATCATACATATAGCCACAAGGCTATAAAACTTGAAGTCAACCACAAGTAAATATTTGGAGAGGCCATAAGTACATGGAGATTAAAGAACACCTCACTAAAGAATGAACGAGTAAGCAAGAAATCAAAGAAAAAATAAAAAATAATACACAGAAACAAGTGAAAATGAAAACACAATTGTCTAAAACCTTTGAGATACAGCAAAAGTGGCCATAAGAGGGAAGTATACAGCAATACAGGCCTATCTCAAGAAACAATAAAAATATCAAATCAACAACCTAACCTTTCACCTCAAGAAGCTAGAAAAAAAACAATGAATGGGGGCTAAAGCTAGCAGGAGAAAGGAAACAACAAAGATTACAGAAGTAATAAATTATATAAAAACCAAAAGCAAAACCAAAAGCAGTTTAAAAGATAAGCATAACATCAGCTTGGTCTTTGAAAAAATTAATAAAATCGCTAAGCCCTTAGCATAATACATTCTAGCTCTAACCACGTGATTGTAAATTATAATATTTCATTCTTCTTGATGGCTGAGTAATATTCCAGTGTGTGTGTGTGTGTGTGTGTGTGTGTAACATCTTCTTTATGTATTCATCAGTCAATGGACATTTGGGCTCTCACAATAGTTTACCTACTGTTGATAATGCTTCTATAAACATTGAGGTGAATACACACCTTCAAATCTGTATTTTCATATTCTTTAGGTAACTATATGATTTCACTCATATGTGGAATTTAAGAAACAAACCAGATGAACACATAGGAAGGACGAAAAAAAAAGAAGAGAGGGTAACAAACCACAAGAGACACTTAATGATAAAAAAACTGAGAGTTTATGGAGGGAGGTGGGTGGGAAATGGGCTAGATGGGTGATGGGTATTAAGGAGGGCACTTGTGATGAGCACTGGGTGCTGTATATAAGTGATCAATTACTGAATTTTACCCCTGAAACCAATATTGCACTGTATATTAACCAAGAAAATTTAAGTTAAAAAACCTAATGAATAAAATTAAATAAAAATGACAAATTCCTAAATCCCTAGCCAGACTTATCAAAAAGAGGAAGGTCCCAAANGAGAATATTATGAAAAATTATATGCAAACAAATTGGACAACCTGGAAGAAATGGAAAACTTCACAGAAATATCTAAATTACCACAACTAAAACAGGAAGAAATAGAAAACGTGAACAAACAGGTAGCAGAAAATAAATCTAATCAGCACTCAAAAACCTCCCAAAAATCAAAAGTCCAGACCAGATAGTTTCACAAGGGAGTTTTACCAAGCATTTAATGAAGAGTTAATTCTATTCTTCTCAAACTATTCCAAAAAATAGATATGGAAAAAAAACCTTGCAAACTCATCCTATAAGGCCAGTATTATCCTGATTTNNNNAAAAAAAAAAAAAAGACAATTATAGGTCAATACATTTGATGAAAATGGATGCAAAAATTCTAAACAAGATACCAGCAATCAAATCCAACAGTACATTAAAAGAATTATTCACTGTGATGAAGTGGATTTATTCCTAGGCTGCATATTTGTTCAATACTTGCAAATTAATCAACATGATACACCCCATAAGTAACAGAAAGGACAAGAGCCATATATTTTTTCAATAAATGCACTTATCCACTTATGATAAAAACCCTCAACAAAGTAGGGATAGAGGGAACATAAACTCAACATCATGTAGCCCCTATATGAAAAACTCATAGATAATATCATCCTCAATGGGGAAAAACTGACAGCCTTTCCTCTATGGTCAAGAACAAAACAAGGATGTCTACTCTCCCCATTGCTATTTAGCATGGTATTCGAAGTTCTAGACTACCAATCAAACATAAAGAAATAAAAGGCAACCAAATCACAAGGAAGAAGTCAAAACTTTCATTATTTGCTGATCGCATGATACTCCCTATATGAAACCCCAAAGACTCCACCCAAAAATTGCTAGAGGCCATACACAATTGAGTAAAAGCTCAGAATACAAAATCAATGTACAGAAATCTTTTGAATTCCTATACATCAAAAATGAAGCAGCAGAAAGAGAAATCAAGGAATCATTCCTATTTACAACTGTACCAAATACCATAAGATACTTAGGAATAATCCTAACCAAAGAGACAAAAGATCTGTATTCTGAAATCTATAAAACACTGGTGAAAGATATTGAAGATGGCAAAGAAATGGATAAACATTCCATGCTCACAGATTGGAAGAACAAATATTTGTTAAAATGTATATATTACCTAAACAATCTACAAATTAAATGGAATCAAAATACCAATACCATTTTTCACAGAGCTAGAACAAACAATTCTTAAATATGTATGAAACCACAAAAGACCCTGAATATCCAAACAACGTTAGAAAGAAAAGGAAAGTTGGAGGCATCACATTCTGGACTTTAAATTATATTACACAGCTGTAGTCATCAAGACTGTATGGTAATGGCACAAAAACAGACACATAGATCATGGAACACAGAATAGAAATCCTTGAAATGAACCCACAACTGTATGGTCAACTAATCTTTGAAAAAGCAAGAAAGAATATGCAATGGAAAAAAGACTGTCTCTTCAACAAATGGTGTTGGGAAAACTGGACATTGACATGCAGAAGAACGAATCTGGACCATTTTCTTACACCATATACAAAAGTAAACTCAAACTGGATGAATGACCTAAATGTAAGACAGTAAACCATCAAAATCCTAGAGGAGAAAACAGGCAAAAACCTCTTTGACCTTGGCTGCAACAACTTCTTACTAGACGTGTCTCCTGAGGCAAGGGGGAAAAAAGCAAAAATGAACTATTGGGACCTCAACAAGATAAAAAACTTCTGCACAGTGAAGGAAACAGTCAAGAAAACTAAAAGGTAATTGAAGGAATGGGAGAAGATATTTGCAAATGACATATCTGATAAAGGGTTAGTATCCAAAATACATAAAGAATTTATAAAACTTAACACCCATAAACAAATAATTCAATTTATTTTATTTTTATTTTATTTTTTTTAATGTTTTATTTATTTTGGAGAAGAGAGAGAGAGAGCAAGCGAGAGCAGGGGAGGGTCAGAGAGAGAGGGAGATACAGAATCTGAAACAGGCTCCAGGCTCTGAGCTAGCTGTCAGCACACAGCCCGGCCCAGGGCTCGAACCCACGAACCTTGAGATCATGACCTGAGTTGAAGTCGGACGCTCAACCAACTGAGCCACCCAGGTGCCCCTCAAATAATTCAATTTAAAAATGGGCAGAAGACATGAATAGACATTTCTTGAAAGAAGACATACAGATGGCTAACAGACTCATGAAAAAATGTTTAACATCACTCATCACCCAAAAAATGCAAATCAAAACTAAAATGAGATATCACATCACACCTGTCAGAATGGCTAAAATTAACAAAATATGAAATATCAGGTGTTGGTGAGGATGTAGAGAAATTGTTGGTGGGATGCAAACTAGTGCATCCACTCTGGAAAACACAATTGAGTTTCCTCAAAGAGTTCAAAATAGAGCTATTGTACAATCCTGCAATTGCACTAGTATTTACCCAAAAGAAATGAAAATACTGATTCGAAGGGATACACACAACCTGGTGTTTATAGCAGCTTATTAACAATAACCAAATCATGGAAAGAGACTCTTCATTAGTCAATAGATATTCGGGTTCTTTCCATGATTTGGCTCTTGTTGATAAAACTGCTATAAACACTGGGATGTGTGTGTGTGTGTGCGTGTGTGTGTGTGTGTGTGTGTACATATGCCATTGAATATTACTCAGTATTAAAAACAATGAAATCTTGACATTTGCAATGATGTGGATGAAGCTAGAGCATATTATAGTAACAAAAACAAGTCATTTAGATAAAGACAATTACCATGATTTCACTGATATGTGGAATTTAAGAAACAAAACAAATGAACATGGAGGTAAAAGAGAGGTAAACCAAGAAACACTCTTAACTATAGAGAACCAATTAATGGTTACTGAAAGGAAGGTGAGCATAGGGATGGGTGAAATAGGTGATGGGTATTATGGTGGGCACTTTGTGATGATCACTGCGTGTTGTATGTAAGTGATAAAACACTAGATTCTATGCCAGAAAGCAATCCTACACTGCATGTCAACTAACTGGTATTTTTTAAAAATTTTTATAAAACTTAGAAAAATAAACAATTATAATAAACCTTGACTTTTCATAAAAAATAAGTATGCTAACTTAGTTAATT
>NW_027530522.1:0-2520 GCF_008692635.1 Crocuta crocuta | reverse complement strand
ACTACCTCTTTTAATTTTCACTCATGTTGTTTACCATTATTTTGGCCTTTTCTTTATTTCAACATCAGTATAGGCTTATTTACCGTTTTTGGACAGCTCATAATTTAATCTTCCCATTTTCTCTTTGAGAACTAAGCCATGCCATGGTCCAAGTTATACCATTTATTGGAGCAAGTTTCAGCTTTCTTTCACTTTGTATGTGACTTATTTCTCTGTAATATTTACCTCATAAGAAAATATGTTTTTCTTTAAGTATATATATACAGGTTATTTAATATACAGAAGCTTTATTTTTCTTTCAGGAGACAATAATCTAGAGACAGCCAGCACCACTTTCTCCTCATATGCTAAGTTTAGGAGAAAACAGTTTTGTGTTGAAATGAACATTTATGTCAAAAGTCCCAAGGAGAGGAAGCTTTGTTATGAATACAAGTCACACAAATTATTGAAATAAAGGAGTATATTAAGTAATCATGGTGGTAAAACCCTTTCTTTTCTGTTGTTAGCTAAATGCATTAGAACAAAATAAAATTATGACCTTTATTGATAAGGTTGAACTTAAGTAAAAATACTCTCATTTCTTTTTTCTTCCTGAAGGTTGATTTTTATCAGAGAAGATAAATCAATTTTTAAAATGATATTTATGGNCTGATTTTGGATCTGAGAATAATAACCACACAGCCCAGGTTCTGAAGAAAGAAGATCAAATGTAGGAGAGTAGGGGCCAGTTTTGATTTTCTTTTTCATACAGCCAGCTGTAGGCTAAGTGTAGCTTTAATTGGTATGAAGTATGCCTGCATCTATGAGCAAAGGAAACTAGATCCTTGGGGACTCACTGAAGTATAAAAGTTTACAATTTTACAGCGGTTGAAATACTGACATCAATATTAAAATAAAACCAAGACTTACATAATAATAAAATCTAAAAGACTAGGGTGCCTGGGTGTCTCAGTTGTTTAAGGGTTCAGCTCTTGATTTCAGCTCAGGTCATGATCTCACAGTTTGTGAGTTTGAGTCCCGCATCAGGCTCCACACTGACAATGAGTAGCCTGCTTAGGATTCTCTCTCTCTCCCTCTCTCTGCCCCTTCCTCATGCACGCTCGCTCTCTCTTTCTCTCAAAGTAAATAAACTTTAAAAAGATATAAAAGACTGTAAGAAGAGACCCTGTATGAGAAACTGGGTAATTCAGCAAGAAGAGAATTGTGTACCAGTGGCAGAAGTAGAAAATGGCATCTGCCCAATCTTCAACAGGTGAACGGTAATTTTACAGAACAGTGTTACATCTGCAACAATATTGAAATCAAATTCTTGCCACACCAATCCCTTCCTTCTTATGATGCCATAAAAAATCACTGCTGATGAAGGTGCAAACTTCTTGGCTTGTGCTCAAACACTTTTCTTCTATTATCTAAAGATTCATGCAATGCTTATTTTTCACAGAACCTGAACAAAGAATACTAAAAAATGTCTGACAGAACAAAAGAACTTGAATAGCCAAACCTTTCTTAAGAAAGAATAACAAAGCTGGGAGTATCACAATTCCAGATTTCAAGATATACTATAAAGCTACAATAATCAATACACTATGGTACTGGCACAAAAAACAGATACAAAGATCAATGAAATGGGATAGAGAGCCCAGAAACAAATCTGCACCAAAATGGTCAATTAATCTATGACAGAGAAGAATATGCACTGGAGAAAATTTTAAATAAACAGTGCAGCTACATGCAAACTACACAGCTATATGCAAAAGAATGAAACTGGACCATTTTCTTACACCATACACAAAAATAAACTGGAAATGGATTAAACATCTAACCGTGAGACCTGAAATCATAAAAGTACTAAAATAAAAACCATAAGTCATAATCTTTTGTACATCAGCCTTAGTAACATATTTATGAATATGTCTCCTCAAGCAGAGAAACAAAAGCAAAAGTTAAACTGTTGGGACTATACCAAAACAAAAAGATTTTGCACAGCAAAGGAAATCATCAACAAAACAAAAAGGCAACTTAGTGAATGGGAGAAAATATTTCCAAATAATAGATCCAATAAGGGGTTAGTATCCAAAATATATAAAGAACTAATACAACCGAACACACACACCAAAAAATCCAATTAAAAATGGGCAGTGGAGGAGGGGGCAAGATGGCGGAAAAGTAAGGAGCTCCATACTTGCACTCGCGCCCATACATCACATGGAAAAGATCTGAAGCCATCGAAAACCTTACAAAACCTTAGAGATTGGGAGAAAAAGGACGCAGAATCCACTGAGAGAGCCCTCTAACGTGAGTGCGAACTGGGGAAGATAAAATCGGGCCGGGATCAGAGACTCCAGGCTGGGAGACGATCCCCCTCTACCCTCTACGGGGAGTGAGAGGGGAAAAGGAGAGAGTCCGAAACAGATAAACCTCCACTCGGGGGGAAAAACCTTCACTCTGTGCATAGAAAGACGGTACTTGCCAAAAACTTGCACACCAGGTCCCCTCGCGCCAACTGGTCCCGGGGGGGCT
>NW_027530521.1:5326816-5549944 GCF_008692635.1 Crocuta crocuta | reverse complement strand
AAGTCCTAGCATCAGCCATCACACGACAAAAGGAAATCAAAGGCAGCAGAATTGGCCAAGNATAGCAGCACTCTCCACAATAGCTAAAACATGGAAAGAGCCTAAGTGTCCATCCACAGACGAATGGATTAAGAAGATGTGGTTTATCTATACGATGGAATACTACATGGCAATGAGAAGGAATGAAATCTGGCCATGTGTAGCAACATGGATGGACTTTGAGGGTGTTATGCTGAGGGAAATAAGTCAGACAGAGAAGGACAAATATCATATGTTTTCATGTATAGGAGGATTAGGAAGAACTTAACTGAGGAACAAGGGGGAGAAGAAGGGGGGAAATGGTGGGGGAAAGGGAGAGAGGCAAACCATGAGAGACTCTTGAATGCTGACAAAAACTGAGGACTGATGGATGTGGGGGGAGGGGGGGATGGGCATGGAAGAGGACACTTGTGGGGATGAGCACTGGGTGTTATGTGGAAACTAATTTGACAATAAACTATTTGTAAAAAAAAAAAAAAAGAACACTAAATACAAAATGAAAAAAAAAGAAAAATCTACTTTTATGGAGAACTTTTCTATTTTCTAGTAAGAGTGGTCAGATGTAATTCTCATATGTAAACAAAACAAGAAACCAATCCATTAAAAGTATATGGCCGCTACTCAAATGTACCTATGAGAGCTACAGAAAGATATACTCACACTTACTTAATTTAGCCTAATGAAAGGTACTATAATACTTGAAACTCACTGGGGACAAATTGCTAAATAGGCAATAATGATCTTCAGTACTCTCCAGAACTTTCTACTCTATTCCTTCCAGTAATTGATCTATGCTCTTTTCCTACTCCTATTAACTACACGTTGCACTACAAAATTGTTATTAAGTCAAGTCAGACCATCCTGATTTGATTAATATTCCAAAACTTTTGTCAAAGAAATAAATCTCTAAGTTGAACATTAGAAAAATATTGGAAGTAAGATGGGGTCAAAGTTCCTTTGTAGTTCCCAGAAATTATGTACATCAAACATCAAGCCAGCAAACTTATATTTCAAAGAAATGGAAGTAGGCCCAAATAAATGGACAAACAAAAATTGTCCTGATTTTTCTTTGCTATAGAATTATAAACTATTGATTAAAGGCACAAACTGCTTGGGAATGGATGCCAACAGATAAGAAAATAAAATCACTCCTAGCAATAGGCTCCAGAATTATGTGCTTAAAACATTTCTCTCTCACTAGCTTATCAGGCAACCAAAAAATTAAAAGCAATTTTCAATGGAAACAGAGAGACACTCTCTGATGTTTACACTCCATGCAGCACTCTGGAAAAGCCAATAAAACCAATTACTGGGCAGTTGTGTTGCTCACTAGATGATCAGCATAAGCTAATAACATGGTCCAGGATCAATCACTTGTTTCTCCTAGAAGCACAGGAAGTGTGGTATGTGAATAGGAGGAGGCATGGAGGACAAGATTGGCTCTTCTGGGTCAGCTTTTAAAAGCAGCTGTTACTTTACATGACGTATGCACATAAATGTGTTCATTTAAGAGGCTATCAAAATTTCCTCACTAGCACAATGAAAGCTAAAAGAGGGAAAAGAGGAGAAGAGCTCTGTCTATAAATCTGTCATAATAGCTTCTATGCCATAGTAAGCACAGGCAAATAATAGTGAGACATAAAGGAATTCTAATTCCTGAAAAGAGTGAAACAAGGACCAAGAGGTAGAATTCTCCTGTTTGGATGCTTGCTATGGTCAGCCAAAGCACCCTCAAGCAGGGAGCTCAGAAATTATGTCACCTCTACATGACAATGTAACACACACACACACACACACACACACAGTTATCAAAGCTTCTCCTTCCCATAATCTTCAAGAGCCTTTAAGGGGAAAATGATGCAACTGCCTCAAGTATGATCTAACTCATTATGTTGGTATTTCTCAACTGGTGATCTGGTGATAATTTTATCTCCCACCCCCTGACACCATTTGACAACATCTGGAGATATTACTGGCTGTCACAACTCAGGAGGTGTTATTGGCATTTGGTGGTTAAAGGCTATAGACCTTGCTGAACATTCTGCAGTGCATGGAACGGTTCTTCTCTAATAAAAAATTAAGTAGTCACAAATGTTAATAGTGCCGATGCTGAGAATCCATGAAGTATACGATAGTAGACAAAAATCAGCTCTATGTGAAACACAGGTCACTGTTTTAGGTCATCACACTGTGTAAGCATCTCAGACTTTTATTCATAAGTATTAGAAAGAAAACTTAAGATGTCATAACTCAGGTAAAGATCTAATACTGACAAGGAGGCCTGGCAAGAGTGTGTCCCCCCTTCAACTTCACAGACTAAGACTACATCATAATCATCAACATCTGTATTTTAATAAAGGAAAATAAAACTATTGTTTTTAATGAAATTGGAGGAGATGCTACAGAGAAGTCACAGTTACCTTATCACTGAGATATTTGTCCTGCTTCCTCTAGAGCTGAACACTTTTTTTTTTTTAATAGTTTATTGTCAAATTAGTTTCCACATAACACTCAGTGCTCATCCCCACAAGTGTCCTCCTCCATGCCCATCCCCCCTCCCCCCACATCCATCATGAACACTTTTTTTTTTTAAGTTTATTTATTTATTTTGAAAGAGACTGTGTGAGAGGAGGGGAGGGCGAAAGAGACAGGGAGAAAGAGAGGGAGAAAGAATTCCAAGCAGGCTCTACATTGTCAGTGCAGAGCCCAATGTAGGACTTGAACTCACAAACCAGGAGATCATGACCTGAGCGGAAATCAAGAATCAGATGCTTAACCGACTGAGCCACCCAGGCTCTTCTATGAAGAATAGATTGCAGAGAGACAAAAATGGTAGTGGGGGTATCAGTTTGAGGCATCTGCAGCAATTTCTGGGAAAATGGTCACCCACAAAAGGCCAGGGCATCAGAAATAGAATAGGTATGTTAAGAAAGGTAGGATCATTAGGACCTGGTTAAAAACATACAAAAAACTAGGTGTTGATGGTGCTGAAGAGGCAGAGGCAAGGATGAATCCCTGGTGTCTAGATGAAAAACCCTGAGTGGATGGAAGACTCTTTCCTTAGAACAGAAGAACACAAACAGTGGGGGATTTATGTTCGTGTGGTAGGATCTGAGGAATATCTCGGTGGATTAGAATGCCAGCAGGTGACTGGCAAGCCTCCATAGCTCTGGAATTCTTACAGTTTCACATTCCTATGGGACTAGTGTCTGAATTCCACAGTACCTGAGAAGATGGTCAAGGGCAGATTAGTTACTGGATGACTCACCTCTAAGCTTGGCAGTCTGTATCTTTTAATCTTGAAATTGGCTTTTAGGTCATAAGAAGTAGCTGTTAATACAGAAACAAATAAAGAAACACAGTCTATCTTTTAATGGTATCCTAAGTCAAAAACTTCTCTAAAAATCATGAACTACAGAATCATTACACAAATTTTGCTGTTTTACTCACATACAGAAAAGGGTAGCAAGATGTGATTAAGATTTGTGTGAAAAGAAGTATTGGGGTAGGGAAAAGAAGGAGAGATTCCTTTTCCCAAGACAGTTGAATAGAGAAAAAGATTCATCTTTCTAAAAGTTAGTTGAATGAAATCTACTCTTGCAGTGACTTTGAATAGTCTAGGTTCTGACACAGTAAGTATACATTTCTAACGTATTAGTGATTTGCAAACATTGTTCACCTGTGGTTGGACTTATGAGCCACAAAACGTTTAAACATGAATTTGTTTCTGAATGCCAGCAGACCCTAGTGAGCTATGGGACTAATTCCACCTCTTCTATGTGTGGGATGCAGATGTTCTGTTTCACTGTTCATAATAGGTATTCACAAATATATATGTATGCAGAGACTTGAAAATTGGGAACTGGCTTTATTATTCAAAATATATTCAATATTCCTCTAACCCTTGTCTCTGCCCAACATCACTCTTTTTACTCCTACCTTTTCTTCACATCTACATAACCAGCTTGCTTCCATTCTTTTCCCACCTGGTCTTGTCTATACTGAGTGGAGGAATTTTTAATCTCTATGGACCCCAATCTTGCTCGTTTTACTTTGCTTCCACCTGAATTTGTATTCTGACATGGTATTTATTTTTATCAAACTGTACCCAGGAGAGTGGGAAGAACATATCAGATTTAAATACAGTTTCCTTCACTTCCTACCTATGGGACATTGGCAGTTACATAACTTCTCTAATCTCAGCATCTTCACTGGTAACGTGGGGTAAGACTTCCTACCACTTAGGTTTACTTTGCAGATTAACAGCATACCCTTTCTTGTTTTACAAAGGATTTTCACAAAGTTAATTCTCTTATTCTTAGTTCTAGAGTGATTTTGCTTCTGAGAATATAGCAGAGTATGAAAGTATGTGCAACAGCAGATTATGTGACAATGGATGTGCTGTACAATGACAACTACACAAATATGTAGCAAGAAATACAGAGAGAAGATCATAGTTTTACTTAACATCTTTCCCTTTTTATATAATGCCAGATATGCAAATACAAGAATCTACTATTCAGTCCAAAATCTTCTACCGATTGTCCCAATGCCTTTAGAAGCTTAAGCAAAAGCTAAGATACATTTCCAAAGAAATTCATGGCTGAAATAATTTCAACTTCTCCTGTGTGCTTATGTGGGTATTATAATCTCTGGCATATATACCTGACATGATCTTTTAAACTCAGTAAAAGGGATGACATTTGTCCCATCAAATTTCATTAGCTCACCATCCTTATCTGTGCTAAACAGAAAAATCAGTATAAGAAATTAATGCAGCCTGTCTTCTGAGTTTCCTTTCACACCTGTCCCAGGCAGGTGTGCAAGTCTGTATTTGGGAGCCTTCTTGTTTCTCATTACCTTTCTAAAACTCAGCATATAGTTCCAAACTTCTTCCTGACTAGCCACTGAGGAAAGTAAGAATTTTGGGTATCTAGTGAAAAATCTCCATTCCAAGACTCAATCAATCTCCATACAAACTTTTACTGTAAAGACCAGTTAGTAAATATTTTAGGATTGGAAGGCCAGACAGTCTTCATAGCATCTAGTCATCTCTGCTGTGGTAGCACAAAGACACCTAAATAAAAGGGAAATAAATGTGCATGGCTGTGTTCAAGTGAAATTTCATTTACAAAATAAAGAGCCAGACTTAGTCCATGGGCCATAGTTTTTCAATCTCTACTTTAGATTACATTCAGTGAATTTCTGTGTTCTAAAATCTTCCCTTTTTACAGGTCATGATTAAGATGTAGTAGCACAAAGTCAACATCAAAGTGCAGTTAAGAAAAGTGTCCAATGAGATGAGGAAATTTAGGAACAAGACAAGAAGAGACACAAAATGTTGACTGCAATGGTAAAGTGAATATGTCTGTAGGCTAAGGATCCTGTAGGGGAAGCACTGGGGTATCTCTCAGATTATCTCTGGTGGAGAACCAATCCTTTTTCAATCCATTATGTATTAGATAATACAAAATCATGTACTTCAGAGCAAATTGTATTAAGAAAAACCCTTAAGTATGTAATTTCATTTTCTGCACTTATGTCAGTATGAACCAGTAGCAAACAGAACCAGCAGAGGTCCATGAGCCATACTCTAAAGATGGAAGGTGATATGTAAGAAGGAAAGCATCTGACTACACGTGTTTCTGCCATCAAGTCTTTGTCACACTTGTTCACAGATCATCTGCTGCGTTCCTTGGAAATAAAGACACACATTATCCTAGCATCCAGGGCATTTCATAATCTGGGTCCTGCTATGTTGTTTTGACTGTGCCCTTTTCTGCATCCACACAAGACTTCTTGTGCCCAAAGACATTTGCTTTCCCACATTTTGCCACTGAGCTGTTCATAGCTCTGCACTGCTTTCACAGGCCCGTCTTCAGTGTCCTTCAAAACTCCTCCATGAGGTCATGTTTTCTCTCCACAGGATGTAAGCTGATCCTCCATTGGACATCCATAAAACAATGCATGCTTTTTCCCTATTCCTGCTTTAAATAATATTGTAATACTCTCTGTAATGTGTCTAATCCTAAAATTGGATAGTGGGTTTTTAGAACTTGAGCTGTATTTTATATATATATAGGACTCAGAGTACCTAACACAGTTTCTTTTATAAAATAAGGGTTCCTAGGGCACCTGGGTGGCTTAGTCGGTTAAGTGTCCAACTTCAGCTCAGGTCATGATCTCATGGTTCATGGGTTCAAGCCCTATGTATGGCTCTGTGCTGACAGCTCAGAATCTGAAGCCTGCTTCAGGTTCTGTCTCCCCCTCACTCTCTGCCCCTCCTCCACTCACACTCTGTCTCTGTCTCTCAAAAATGAATAAACATTTAATAATGAAATAAATAAAATAATAAAATAAAATAGGGGTTCCTTACAAATTAGTCATAGAGTGACACTGAACCCACACCTTAAATATTCTCTTATGATTCCTCTTTGGATGTTTTGAGAATCAGTCCTTTGTACCTCTGACCTTTCTGTCTTCCACTTAGGACAAGGAAGCTTATCAGCAAGAGAAGCTGGGTATCTAAAACCACAGAATGCAGCAATCTGTGGCATCAAAAGCAAACCAAATAGGTGCATGACTCATTTACAGAATTTGCGAAATGGAGCCTAGAGAATGAAAATGCAATTTATGGCTCATTTATATTATTCTGAATGTCACTGTAAGATAATACATTTCATGGAGAAGGAAGCCAGCCATGATTAGCATTCAGTTCAGCCACAGCCCATAACAACTGTTTGTTTCCACTGTGATCTGTACGACTTTGCTTCAGGATGAAAACTTAATTGGATATATTGAGGGAAAAACCTGCCATTGGTGAGTAAAATTTTATCATCTCTATCAAAGTTATATACTTGCAGAATTATGAAGCCAAGTTGGTGTTTGCCTTGCAAATAAATATAATTCCAAGTGACAAAAAAAAAAAAGACAAAATTAAGCTGTGTTAGTGACACATGGGGAAAAAATAGCCAAAGACTCACTCACATATTTTATTACTGTTATTACTATGACGATGATGATGATGTATGAAGCAAATTAGGAGTCTATGACCACGCTACATTCTATTTGTTTGGCTTTATATTTAATGCTCCTTTTTTTAAAGTATAGTTCAAATTTATTTTACCAGTATAAAACTCTGTTTTGGATAATGATATTCCAGAAACGGTGTGCATGCCTTGCTTCTCATCGTCTGCCCCTGACATCCATAGTATTAAGGAAAAAGCCAAGGAAAGGTAGACATTTTAAAAGACGGGCTTCCTGCTAGCCATGTACACACTGCTTCTAAAGAACCCTTCCATGACAGGATCTCGAAGGAGCAATCTACATAGTCCTGTTTTCTTGTCCTCTTTTATCTCACCAGGGATGACACCATTAATTTCTACAACTTAATATAAGCCTTTTGATCATTTTAACTATAAAAATGGGACTAACTGTGGGAAGCTAAGCAAAGGGTCTGGCTAGTTAAGGACTAGAGGCAGTGTAATTGCCTACTTTATGTGTCTGCTTGGCTAGGCTACAGGCCAAATTACTCAATCAAACTAATCTAGTTGCCACTGTAAAGATATTTAGTAGATGTGATTAAAGTCTAAAATCAGGAGACCTTAAATAATGGAGATTATCCTGGATGATCTGGGCAGACCTGATTCAATCAGCTGAAAGGCCTTCAGGGCTGAATTGAGGCTCCCCCATGGGGAAGAAACACCCCTGTGGACTGCAGCCTCAGCCTGCCCCTCCTGATGGTCTGCTTTACAGATTTCTGACTTGTCTGACCAGCCCCTACAACCACATAAACCAATTCCTTGCAATACATCTCCTGATATGTATCTCTTAGCGGTTCTGTTTCTCTGGGTGAACTCTGTCTGATAAAGGCAAACCAAAGGACCAAGGACTGAGCTATAATAAATAGAGTATAAACTGGGTGAACAGGAGAAGTTAGATTCTCTTTAGAGTAGCAGCAGCAAGCAGGACAGTCATTTAGCCCTAGAGAAAACTCACTCACATTTGTAAACCCTCAGTTTCAGTGACTATGAGTCTCAGTCCTAGTCTACCCCCTTGAGATCTTGGGCGTCTTCTTGAATTCTTTATTGTGTTAACTTGAGTATGTTTGTTGTAGCCAAATGGCCTTGATGAGAGTAATTATTATGTGCCTGGTGCATTCTAGAAGAAGGCAAAATTGACACATTTTCTGAGATATTTCTTTTTCCAGTAATTCAACATATATATGTTATCTATAATTTGTAAGACTGAATGGGTTTGGTGAAGACCCAGAGAGGAATCTGGCATGTAGAGCTTGCTTTCAAAACCTTATACTTTGAAATGTCTGTTCATAAGTATCCCCAGTTCACAACTAAAAGTGGCACCTGGAGTGAGCAAGCTATGGAAAGGGGAGTTCTGAGGTGGCTGAGAAGATCAAGAAAGGCTCCATGGAGAGCAGGGCATTTGATCCCTACCAGGCCTAACATTTGTAGGCCTGGGGTGAGACTACAAAAGGAGACCCACACATGTCTACCTCAAACTAACAAATTCACATAAATCATGTCGCATCTCCCTCGACAAATATACTTTTGCCATAACATGGAAAGTAACAATTTAATTTAGAATGATTGATTCCTGGAGCTTCATGCTCCTTTTCTTCTTATCCCTGGTTCCAACATGGGGCAGGAAGAGCCTCACATGTATCTGTGTGGACAACACTGCCTGCCTGGCCAACGTCCATCCATGCCTCCTGCAAACAGCAGTCTCATGGCCATCCCTTGAACCCTAAGGTACACACACCGACAGTGAAACCCATCCTGAGGAGGACAAACTTAGGAAGGAGGTCACTGAGGTGGTGGGGTTAGGTGAGTTTGGAGTGTGACTTGGGTGAATACTCTCCTCAGCCCAACTTACTCCTCCTCTCTCACCCCTTCAGGAAGGTGCAAGAATGGTGTTCTCTAAAGTCGAGACACAAATCAGAGGCCCCACTTTCTGAACTCTTCCACTGTTGAATTCCTTAGGGCAGTTCCTTTACACCCTCCAACAATTATTAAGTATTTTACATTAAAAAGTATAGAGTTTACAGTGGAAGGATGAGGTCCTTTCCTTCAAGTATATATATTCCAGAGAAGAAAAAATAATTCATTTATCCCATTTGTGTATAGACAGCTTGTAGTTGCTTAGTGACTATTTGTACAGTTCTAAGCCACTGTTTTAAATGCAGAGGATCTATTCAGATGGTGACGGGGCCAGGGGGAGGAGTAATACACGAAGAAGAGGTCTTAGCAACAAAATGAAGGAATAAGCGATATTTCAGTGTGGAAAGAGGAAACTTCACAAGGAAGAGAAATAGGTAATAATGTTAAAAAGCAGGCAGAGATCATATCACAGAGCATTTGGAAACATGGAGGAGGTTCAGCATAAATATTTCATCTTATTTTCCTAAAATGAAAGAAAGGAGGGAGAAAGGAAGGAAGAAAACCTGTCTTTGCCTTGTCCCTACCAAATGGTATTTGGCAAAGACAACTTTTTTTTTTTTTTTAGTTCCTGTATGGGATTTTTATTTATTTTTTATTTATTTTTATTTTTTATTTTTTTTCAAATAGTTTATTGTCAAATTAGTTTCCACATAACACCCAGTGCTCATCCCCACATGTGTTCTCCTCCATGCCCATCCCCCTCCCCCCGCATCCATCAGTCCTCAGTTTTTGTCAGCATTCAAGAGTCTCTCATGGTTTGCCTCTCTCCCTTTCCCTCACCATTTCCCCCCTTCTTCTCCCCCTTGTTCCTCAGTTAAGTTCCTCCTAATCCTCCTATACGTGCAAACATATGATATTTGTCCTTCTCTGCCTGACTTATTTCGCTCAGCATAACACCCTCAAGGTCCATCCATGTTGCTACACATGGCCAGATTTCATTGTTTCTCATTGCCATGTAGTATTCCATGGTATAGATAAACCACATCTTCTTGATCCATTCATCTGTTGATGGACACTTAGGCTCTTTCCATGTTTTAGCTATTGTGGAGAGTGCTGCTATGAACATTGGGGTACATGTGCTCCTATGCATCAGCATTTCTGTATCCCTTGGGTAAATTCCTAGCAGTGCTATTGCTGGGTCATAGGGGAGTTCTATTGTTAGTTTCCTGAGGAACCTCCACACTGTTTTCCAGAGGGGCTGTACCAGTTTACATTCCCACCAACAGTGTAGGAGGGTGCCCGTTTCTCCACATCCTCGCCAGCATCTAGAGTTCTCTGATTTGCTCATTTTAGCCACTCTGACTGGCGTGAGGTGGTATCTCAGTGTGGTTTTGATTTGTATTTCCCTGATGAGGAGGGATGCTGAGCATCGTTTCATGTGTCTGTTGGCCATCTGGATGTCCTCTTTGGAGAAGTGTCTGTTCATATCTTCTGCCCATTTCTTCACTGGGTTGTTTGTTTTTCGGGCGTGTAGTTTGGTGAGTTCCTTATAGATTCTGGATATTAACCCTTTATCTGATATGTCATTTGCAACTATCTTTTCCCATTCCATTGGTTACCTATTAGTTTTGTGGGTTGTTTCCTTTGCTGTGCAGAAGCTTTTAATCTTGATGAGGTCCCAATCGTTTCTTTTTGCTCAAAGACAACTTTTAAAGTTCATTTTTTTGTGTCCAGTTACATCTTGATTAGGAAAGTGATTAAACCATTGTTAGAGGAAAGAACAATCTGACCATCAATTTTTATGTAAAATACAGGAGTATTTTGTTTCCTTTCCATTTAACATTTATATATAGAGTAAAACCTTGGATTGAGAGTAACTTGTTCTGTAAGTGTTCCACAAGATGAGCAAACATTTCTAATAAATTTTAACTTCATAAACAAGCGGTGCCTCGTTCACATACGAGTAGTATGTGAAACCGAAAGTCACATGATCACAACTGATCCAATGGTTCTTAAAATTCGTTTTGATATATGAGTGCTTTGGATTACAAGCATGTTTCCAGAACAAATTATGCTCACAAACTAAGATTTTACTGTATATATAATACGTAACACATATTATACACACACACACACACACATACACACAAAGCCAAGCATTAGGCATAATAAATGAAAAGTCTGTCTAACCTACTGGGTGGCCCATACAAAAAATTGACAGTGCCCCTTAACTGTTCTATAAATGTTTAAAGCTAAGGCAGGGATGTCCCACTGTGTAGCTGAATGGACTTAAGGATTTGAGACCTTTTCTCTGACCTCAGTGCTATGTGTTTCTGTGTGTACATGTGAACTTGTGAGCATGTGAGTGGAAACCTGTTTTCTCTGAAAAAAACTAAAGCTGATAATAGGTGCTGAGTTGAGAAACTTAAAAGTTAACACTTACATTATGGTTGCTCATTTATCCATGAAAAGTGCTGAAGTGAATGCTCTGGGTTGCTCTGCTGTCTCTGTCCAGAGATAAAGTGATTTAAAAGCAAATCCTCACCATTCTCCCCTCCAAAATGTGCTCCCTCAAACTCCAGGCAGTGAAGAGTGTTTATGTGAAGGAGTGTCATTCATTTGCAAAAGTGAGATGCAGAGAGCTTGCAAATTGATTGCATTCAAACATACGCTATTTTATAAGAAGAAATAGGATGAGTCTAATGGTAAGATTGAAATATAGTAGGTCTACTTTGTTGAGCAGTTACTATATGCCAGAAATCAGACTAAGCATTTTATGTGCCTTATCATTTTGAATACTAAGAACAACTCTGCGTAGGAGGTTGCATTACTATCCTAATTTCATCCAATAAGGGAACCGGGAGTTATAAAATTGTAGTAATTTTCCCAAGTTCACAGGGCAAGTAAGTGGAGGAAAGAAGATAAATACAAAACTAAGCGTAACAGGTATGCCTGTTTCCAAAGGGGCAGTTTTGAAACTCTCTTACATGTAATCCCATGCAGTTACAGGGAAGTTCATGGGCTGAGTAGAAAGAGACCTAACCTGGGAGGAAGAACATGTAGGTTCTAGATCAACAATTCTTCTAATTAAATGTATGCATCACTTCAGTCACCTTCAGCTCAGGAGAGGATCTTCAAAGCAGGCCAACTCACTCTTTCCAGGAAATTTTAATTTTTCTTTAAGTTTACGGTATTGTTACACCTGGAGTATCTGTACTTCACACTCTTGCTAGATATCAGCTGCCCACTTTTGGTTTTTAATCAAATGCTAAATTGCAAGAAATAATATTGGTGTATCAATGTGTGTTAAGGATATTCCAAACATCTTCTATTTATTCCAGATGCTTTTCCTAGATTAAGCAAGGCTACCAGAAGCATGTGAACTTACACACTTTTTTTCACCTCATAGAATTATGATATGCCTTAGCTTTCATTTATAAAGAGTCATAGGGCTTTTTAGGATGCAATAATATGTTGGTTATGGGAATTTCAATGAAGATGCCCAGTTCATCACTAAAGTTCCATTATGCATAGCCAATGGAAAAATTTGTCTTTGACATTAACCTAGAAAAAGCTTTGATATTTTTAAGCAACCAATGCATGCTGGTCCTATAAGTGGGGAGCCCACAAACTATAGCCCTCAGGCCAAATGGAAACACCATCATTTCCACTCATTTATCTCGTCTATGGCTGCCACAATAACAGAGGCGAGTAGTTATGACAGAGAATGGCCCATAAAGCTAATAAAAACTACTCTCTGGGCTTTTACAGAAAAAGTTTGCCAACCCCCAAAGACAATATAAATTTTTAAGTGATTATGTATTTTTTGTACTTTAGCTGCAAGGAAACTCAGTCAAATATTCTTGTCAATACTAATACCTGTAGAGAACCTTGTTACACGTATTCTTCTCTTCTGTCTTAAGTTTTCCTTTATATTTCTTTCTTTCCTTCTTTATATTTCCACTCTAGTGGGTGTACATCACTGCCATTCTAGTTTGGATATCCAGAAACATTATGGCCCCATACCTCCCATAGTTAGGTATGGCCATGTTGTTAATGCTGGCTAACCAAACATGAACAGAGATTATGGCTTCATGTAGCAGCAGTTAAGTGATTCTCTGTTCTGTCTTCCTGGCCTGTGATATTTCAGAGGGCAGAGACTCAGCCACTCTGGCTTATTGAATGCAGACCACTTGGAAGCTATCACCTTCCTCACATGGTCATGGAGACTGAGTTTGAAATGAACCTTTGTTATTTTAAGTTACTGGGCTATGGGAGGCATCATACAGCCTAGCCTAACTGATACATGTAGTAATTTTTTCCCAAATTATTTTTGCAATCAGGTAGTTGTTAATAATGACAACTATAATAATAAGAACAAGTGTTCAACGGTCTTGAATATTAAGTGTGTCATTAACCCCATTGAAAATCTGATCAAAGCTAAAAGCTCTTCTCTCCAGAGGGAATAATTACTAACACACACACACACACACACACACACACACACACACACACACACACGGGTTCTGGAGATCAAATAAATAGATAAAATAAATATGGACAGCTTCAAACTCTGGCTCTGCTACCAACAAAGAAAGTTCGATTATTCAGCTTACATGAACTTTGAATCTCAGTTCCCTCCTCTGTAAATGGTAATATTAATATCTCCTTTGCTTTTGAATTGTGAGGTACAAAATGTGATGTAATGGAATTGTGTGTCACAGTATTTAACATAGTATGTGGTCAATAAATGCTGATTCCTTTCATCTTCTAATAATAGTGACAGCAATATAGTAAGATAATCTCAAGTTAAGCCGAAACCAAGCTGGCACAGGATAAAAGGAGATATGAATTCTCCCATTTGTGAAATAATGGTTTAAATCTGATGAAGTCTATTACTCTTCTCAGCTATTCTATTCTATTGTTAGACAAAGGCCCCTTTAAAAGCAAATAGGTATTATTGGAATAACTCAATAAGAGCAGCTTTGCCTCATTGATTTTTAGTCTTAGAAGTTCAGCTGCCACAGAAATATACTTTCTATAATAGATGTATATGTAGTCTTAAACTTAAAATAGCAGGTTAACGCAAAGTTCTTCCCCTTGGGAAATTTCAGTATCAATGTCATCATGTAAATCAAGGCTTTCATGTCAAAAATACATTAGGAAGACAAGGTGTGCAAACCTTTAGACACTTGCCTAGCTTAAATTTTTTCTAAATTATGTGTCTCTGGTACATATACAACAAGTTTAGATGTTATTGAAATACAGTCATACAATCATAGATGTTTGGAGAGAGGAAGGACCTAACTGTTCATTTCAGCTTAAATCCAATTATTTTATAGATGAGAAAAATTAAACTCAGCAGTACTAAGTGACTTAACCAAAAACAGTGGCCTATGTATAAAAAGTAAGAATAGAAACAGTATAGCATTTATTTTGCATGAGACTGCGGGGGCATCTGCTGTAAGCCCACCGGTTTCCATTAAACACCACTGGCAGGGTGCCTGTGTGGCTCAGTCGGTTAAGCCTCTGACTTCAGCTCACGTGACCAACTCATGGTTTGTGAGTTCGAGCCCCACATCCGGCTCTGTGCTGACAGCTCAGAGCCTGGAGCCTGTTTCAGATTCTGGGTCGCCCGCTCTCTCTGCCCCTCTGCACTCATGCTCTGTCTCTGTCTCCAAGATAAACATTTAAAAAAATTAAAAATTAAAAAGAAAGAAAGACAAACCCAGAGAGCTAAGACCATGTAGTTCATCATGAATTCACCAGCAGTTAAAAAACTGGTAGGTGCTATTATGTTTACCTAAATCAAACTCAGAGTGAGAGAGAGAAAGGGAGAGAGAGATACAAATAAAAACTTTCAAGCTTCATGAGAACTTGGAACTTTATAAGAATTTCACTCTGACAATTAGAACTGCCATACTGCCCTGACTACCACCATCATTGGTTGAGCATTCCTATGTAAAAAAATAATTTAGCACTAAATACGTTACACATACTGTATGTTTTTAAGTATTTCATAAGCTTTGAAGTTTTTAATTATACATTTATTTAATTATTGTGATTATTCAGTTTTATGAATATCATCTACTTCACCAGAAAATATACTCCATGAGACGAAAAATTTCTTTTTCTTATTTTTCCCATTGTACCTTCCACACATACCATAGCAACTTGTGAATCAATAAATATTAATGGTTAATAAATATTTGTAAAATGAATGAATATGGAACTTTACTTCCATAAAGTAGACATTATTTACATTTTTTGGATGAAGAAATTGAAGCCTAAAGAGTATCTTAAACATTTTCCGCCCAAATGTTTGCACTAATACTTCTCTCCAAATTCTTCCCATTCTGAAGTTTCACCCACTATATGAAATAAATGCTCACAATCATTGCTCAGTGAAGATATATTTTCTTTCTTTCTCTGGGACTTACTTAGGAAGATATAGATTTCCATATAGTTTCAAGCACCTAAGTGAAGATTTTCTCTTCTACCTTCCAGTTCATGAGGTACATTGCACTCTAAAAATTAGCTATACCAGAATATTGGAGAACATCACTCTCATGATTCACTTCACCAAACTTTGATTCCAGAGAGACAAACTAAAAATGAAGAGATGATCATCTGGACAATCTTTCATATTGATCATTGCCATCAGTTTTTGCTGTGTAAAAAAGAACTACAAAATCTCAATGATATACAATAATACATATTCACTTCTTGCTCCTATATCTATAGACCATGTTGGGTGGTGTTCTTTTTAGGGTAAAGGTTTATCCAGACTTGGTTTAGGGTAGAGATTGATTCATTCTGTTTTTGTTCATTCTGGACACAGCTCAAAGGGTAGTGGCCACCCTAAGATGTGGTAAGAGGTACTTTTTTTCTCATGGATAATCACTGAAGTCCAAGATAGTAAAACCATCTCCACATGCTTGAAGCATGCCTGCTTATATCCCTTTGGCTAAAGAAAGACACATGACCAAGCTCAATATCAATGGATCAATAAACAGAGAAGTGTACCCCTCTCATAAAGATGAGAGGGAGGAAGAAAGAGAGAAATTACTTGCTGAAGATGATCTGATATATCCTAATCATAACATCACATTTATGTAATCTTGGTTCCTTTCATTCAACAATTAGGCTGGAAATTAAGTGTGAAGTTAAAATCTTTCACTCACTTTCATCAAATCATAGATGGACTGCTCTAGAGGTTAATCATGCTTCTGCCCTTTCTAGCATTCCACTTAGATTTGTTTCCAAGACATTTACTTCTATCTCACTATTTACTCTTCAGGTTCACATGATAAATAGCATCACATGTGTCTTGCAGATACAATTAGGAAAACTGTGATGGTACAGTAAAGATGGCATTGCCTGTATTGAAAGAATTATCCCAGAAAGAAAATTTCTAGGGCATGCCAAGGGGCCAATGTTGCCACCATGAGTGCATGTTGCCTCAATATAACATTAGGTAACTTACTAAGCCTTAGACTCCTCCTTCATAAAATGGGGTTAATAAAAGCATCTATTCTATAGACTTGTGGAAGGTAAGTGAGAGGATATTTTTAAAGTACTTAATACAGAATTCAGAGGGTAGTCATACACCTATAAGTGATCAATAACAATAATGTAATTATGGCTATTTTTAAAGCAAGTATGAGTCTATATACTCAGATGTGCAAAGCATGCAAATACCATTTTCCTTTTTTTATCCCCAAAAATATAACACAATGGAATTTAATTTTTTAGATTTCACCTTCAGAGTTGAGGCTGACTTTGTGTTCACAATCCTCTTCCAAGGTTGGGCCGTGGCTCTAAACTATGATTGCTAACAAGTAGCTGGAGTGATTCAGGGAGGTGTCCCATCTGGTCTCAGGTCATTGGTTACTCATTTGTCACCAGGACATGTACTATGAGTCTCTATTCTACTCTCTGCAATGTCCATGTCACTTTTGAGTGTATGGAACTCTTTTCAAGACTGCTTTTCCCATCACCTATGTACCCCAAGTGGCCATTGCCTCTCCGGGGTCTCACTGGCACCCCCACACCCCCACTACCACCATCACATTTTCCTGAAGCAGTGACTCTGCTTTCTCTCTTCTCTCCCTTTCTTAATATAGTGGGGTAATTTTGGGTTTACCATTTCTATATAAAACATTTTATATGTATCTTAAATCCTCTCCCCTCTCTAGTTCTTGGTTTTTAAAATGAAAGGTATAAAGATTTCTGTTTTCAGCATGTTTGAAAAAAGCACAGGAGGTAGTTGCTGCTGGAATAGGGGTAAAGAGAAATTCAAGAAGAGTAAAGCAAACATGAGTTACTATCTCAAAATATTGTGCTACCATCATTGTGGTTATTATTATACTCATCTTCTTATCCTCATCCTTATGGTTACTAATATTGACACAATCAATGGAATCTTTGAGTCCTTGTTAACAATGTTTTTCAGAATCCTCAACCCAGAGCAAATACTTTATAAATGTTGTCAGTTTATTTTAGAACAAACTACACATCTTTGGAACTCAAAGAGACAGGGGTTCAAGTCTTCATCCCACTGTTCACTATCCTTGGGTAAATAGCCTTGGCATCTATGCTATGTCTGAGTTTCTTCATCTTTAAATTGAGGATGTGAATGATCAGATTCCAGCTTCATGATGGAGATCACTTATGCAAAGCAACCTAACATAATTCCAGCAATTATTTAATAAATGCTAGGTGGCTACTGTTAGTGAGGAAAGGGTTACTCCCAGATTTTCCTGTGGGCCTCTAATTTCCAAAAGCTTCCTCTGCAGAAAGGCTCTGGTTCAGGTCACTGGAATGTCTTGCTGATCTGGGTTATTCTTTGTGCATAGTCCCTTAAAGCAGCCACAGTCAATGCCCCTGGCCTTATAGCTTTATTTAACATAATATACCTCTTGCAGAGAACCTTGCATAGTAAATTCCAGAGGCTCCAGGGTCAAGAATTAATTATAGGAACAGCAAAACTCAGGAAACTAGTTGGCAGGAGGTGCCCCTGTAAAATGGCAATTTGTCGGCCACTGTTGGGGAAATGAAGACAGTAAGCCCAACAGCCACTTACTTTCCCCTTAGCTTGAGCACTTGGCTTTCATTTATGAGGCCATCGGGTTCAATTAAGCTTCTGCATAACAAGTTGTCAGTCACCATCAAGGCACCTCCTGGATGCATGTCAGAGCAGCCTCTTCCTTGTCACTTCAATCTCGTTCTGGAAACCTGTGAGCAGGATTTCAAGGAGTTGAGTTGGTGCATACTGGATAACACTGTGTTTCTCCACCTTTTCCCCCTGCTCCTGCTGTTTTTCCAGAGGCTTCTGCCAGTGCAGGTCAGGCTTACAGGGAGCCGAGGGGTGCCAGGCTTACAAGTCTTCAGGGAGTGCCCATCTTGCTGAGCTTTGACAAGGACATCGTTCTGGTAGACTGCAGCAGCAGCTTGATCAGAGTAAGCAGCCTCAGGCCATAGCTTTTTTGAGGATTCACATAACCCAGCAGAGATGAAAGTGGGGACACTAATCCCAAAGAGCGAAGAAAAGGGGGGAAAAGTACTTATTGGGTGGTGGGCTGAGAACTGAGGTTGACATCACTTACCACCATTTACTGCAACAGTGCTTCATTCTTTTTCTCCATCAGACACACCTGACGGCTGATATCTGTATGTGTGGCACTCCTTTGCAATTTCCCAAATTAGCTCAAACATCACCCCTTTGCAACTACTCAAGAAAATATATATGAATGCAAATGAGAGAGAGGAAGGTTAGTCTGTAGACAACCTTGAATCTTCTTCCTTTAAAATACCGCATGACATTCACAAATTTTACCACTCTGGCTGTTATCAGTAACAAATTATTTAAATATACTTCTCAGTAGATCAAGACCTATTGTTGTATCATGACATTGTGACAGAGTACTTTGGGGTTTTCAATGTTTCAGAACAAGAAAAGAGGTTCTTCTTCTTCCCATCCAATTCAGTAAAGCACTACACAGTGAGGAGCAGGTAACAAGAACCACACTGGGGCTGCTCCTGAAAGCCTGATCTTATCAGACATCATAGCTGTGATAGGCACAGCTGTTCTTCTAAGGATGAGGATGCACTTGGATGCAGAAGACCTGATTTTGCATCCCTCTTTTCCCGTACTCCAGACTTTGAATGAGTTGCTGAACTTGTACAACCCATGACCTTCAATTTCCTCATCTGTAGAGGAGACAGATGTGCTTTGCTCAGAGCTGGGCAGGGGACTGAATAATAATTGTTACCTATATGCTAGCTCCACAGCCTGACTCTGGAGAGAGATGCTGAATCATTCTGTTGTATCTTCTCCATTTAAGTGAATAATTGTTGGCCATTCCCTAAAACTCACAGGAATTTGTATGTGTACTAGTGGTAAGAGGATTTCAAGAAATAACCCAGCAAAAAGAATAGAGATATTTCCTATAAAATGATATGCAAATACCCATAAATGATTGTCATGTTTTATGCACTAATTTAGGAATTGTAGAATTTTAATGTTGCAAGAAACGATAGAGGCCAGTTATACCTGCTCCAATGAGCACATCAGTAAGGTCCACTTTTAGTTTTTTAGTTATTCAAGGACACCAGCTTTCTAGAGTTTTGCCTACCCCTTGGATTCATCATGTTGAAGTCACTTCTCTAATTGAAAAATGTGTGTATAATATACACCCACCTGATTTTCATACATAATGCCTAATATGTGACTAAGTACAAATATCATCCAAGCTAATTAATAGGAGACCAAGGTTTTGTTCCACTCTTCTTTTTAATAAGGCCTTAATTTAAATGAATTATTTCAGAAAGGTTTTGCCCAACTCATAGGCCAGGTTTGGTTCTCTTGTTATGCTGTATTTTCCTTCTCTTAACACCCATAACCGATTCTTCTTATTTCTTTGTTGCCTATCTGTACGCAATGTTAGACTAGAAGCTCCTTCAAAGTAGGGCTTGTGGAAATTGTTTCCCAAGGTGTCCATATAATCCAGTGTCAGCTATCTAATCCAGCCAGGCTTCCTTCAGGAACATCTGTCTGTATCCCTCCTTCACATTTTATTTAAAAATATAATAACTAGCTCTCCAAGATCAAGATGGAATAAAGGAAGGCATCATTCTGCCCTCCATTCTTAGACTATGTTGTTCTCACTACTAAATATTATATCCTCCCTCTCTTCTTAACTTGGATTTATTCAAGGCTAGTTGAAACATCATCATTTTTCTCCCAAATGGACTTAGCTGCAATTTCTTCTGGGTCTCCACAGCTCTTTGGTGCCTCTTTTGGAACTAGTCTGGAGGATTGCAAAAGTCATCACATTTTCTAAACTAAGCAAACATGGAGGGATAGATCACCTCTGTCTTGCTTTGCTCTTCAAATTGCTGTTCCAATCCATCAGCAACTCTTTTTTTTTTTTTTTTTTGCAGGAAAATGGGAGTTGCAGTATATACTGTGACTTATAGCTACTGAGAGGAGGAACTGGAAGTCTTTATTCAATTCTTCCCCCTCTCCAACATCAACCTAAAATGTAGACATAAATATTATAATATATAGCCTTATGGCTTTCAGGCATTTTAAGATGAGTCCAGATCACTGTATCAATTGGCCTTCTCTGGGAAGTTTATATGGAAACACTCTTTCAAGAAAGGTGAAGAGAACTAGAAAAGATGTACAGCTATACATGTATTTCTGGACATAAAATGATTCATAGTTTCTCTGAATATTGACTTCTTTGACTGAGGGCACAAAGCTGGGAGAAAGGTACATGCATGGGGATGGACGATTGTATACATTTGTCAGTAACTATAGTTCATGTCATGGATTAAGCTCTTGCTCTATGATACTCAGATCAATATTTCATATATGTCCTAATTCAGGGAGGTGGAAATTGTTCCTTCTTTGACAGATGAGGAAATAATGACAATAACAGCAAGGATGACAACAATAGTTGCTAATATTTATTGAACACTTTTATTTAGACTCTTTTTAACTGGATATCATGTATTAACTTTCTACACATTAACTAATTTACTCCTCACAGTAATGGGTGAGATAGGTATTAGCATCATCTACATTTTAAAAATGAGGAGGCCACAAGGTTGAGTAATTTATCTGAGTTGGTAAGATGTAGAGCTGGAATTTGTAACTTGTGTTCTAGCATCAGAACCCATGATTGGGAAACTGACACTCAGAGACATAGTGTAAAATGCACAAAATCACCTTTTTTGATATAGAATTCTGTGTTTAAAATTCAGATATTTTAAACTATAGTCTTATAAACTTTGTTATTGATGGCATTTGTTTTGTTTTTCTTCTCACCATGATAGATACTATTATTTTCTGTTTGACGTGCTAGGTATTATTTAAAAAGAGAGGTGAGAGAGAAAGAGAATTGAACAGCATTAATTTTATATTGCTCAAGAGGAAAATTGTCCTGAATTGCCTCAATAATAACCTTAGGTTCATATTTTCCTTAGAACCCTCTGTGACCTTAACAATGCATTTCCTCTTGTCCTTTTGATCAAAGTCAACAGTCAGGAACTAACTAAATGATGGCTGCCCCATCCTTCTCAGAGTTGTTTCAGCAAACCAAAAGCCTCCATTTTTTCTGTCTTCAATGCAACTGCCTTGGGCTAAAGTTTATTTTCCATTCTGCCTATTCTCACTGCCTACCATTCCCAAGTAAGTCCCTTATAATGGAAATAAGTACACTGGATTAACAAGAGAGCAGCTTCAGGGCCCCTGACATTTCATCAAGCAACAACAGTTCTTCGGTTTTGCTTTCTGCAGTTCTATTTCCCTACAGACAAAAATAAACAGGAGAAAGAGGTGCTTACCTAAAAGATGCTTGATTAGCACTTTCATTTTAAGCCCCGTGTTTAGACAGACAAATCCAATTCAGCTTAGTCTTGTTGAGTGATATTAAGCTGCCTTTCAGAAACTTTTGTGGACTTAATTATATGCCATAAAATGATGCCACCTTCCCAGAAATCCTGGCCAAAGGACACACAAACTGGTGATCAACATTTATATTGGGACCAATCAGATTTTTATGTAGAAGTTGCTTGCCACCGTTCTATATGAGGAAAATGCTTCAGCATGCTAAATGTAAAAGATAGTCTTGATTTTGCCATATTTATTATAATGTTGATTATGTTTTACTCTGTGGTGTTTACTCAAGGCTTAAAAAGAGCTAATTAATTGAAATCAGCTGAGATACCTGCCATCCAAATGACCTGGAGTCCTATGAGTCAAGTCCAATATGATTTATCAATTAAATATCAATAAATATTCTTTGGGGTACATGGGTTTTTGCATTTTGCTCTAGCTTTCAAGGACATGAAGTGACCTACATCAGGTTCTAATTGAAATGTTAGCTGGTTGATCATACAAGTAACACATGTTAATTATCAGGTGGTAGCTGAATAATTACCTAGCAATTGGTATCTTAGATTAGTGCTATAATTATTTTGGCCCTCTTCACCAAAACACGGATTGTCCTTGGTAATTACTTATGGATTCTCTGAACATTATTAAGAAGAGGTCTTTAAAAGCTGAAGCTGAATGGTGATCATACCCCTAAAATCAAAAGAAATAAAATAAAGTCTACCTAAATGCCCCAAAATTTAGTGAGGGCTCTCACTGGGATATATTGTATATTGTTTTATTTTACACAGCATGTGGGAAAGTACTGAGATCAAATAAGGACTTAAGCTGAGTATTTAAATTTCACTGGTTCCCTTAGGAAAGAAGGGAGAAAAAACATGAAGAGAGAAGGGAAAGAAACAGGAAAAGAGAGACAAAGAGGGAGGGAAAGGAGTTAGAGAAGAGCAGAGATGATAAGTACTGATAGACAGCAGAAAGTCTGAAGGTAAGGGTTGAAAGGATAGAAGGAAGGGTTGCCAAAAAATTTATAAAACAATAGTCACATGGTAAAATGAAAGATCTCTTCCGTTAAAAGATATCTGTATCTTTACTCCTTGGAACCCGTGAATGTTGCTTTATATGGCTAAAAAGGTCTTTACAGAAATATATTATGGTAAGTTTTTTGAGATGGGGATATTATTGTGGAGTATCCAGGTGGGCCCAAAATGCAATCACATGTGTCTTTATTAGAGGGAGATATAGGGGAATTTGGCACAAAGGGGTAGAAGAAAGCAATGTGATCGTGGAGGCAGAGATTGGAATGGTGTGGCTGCATGCAAAGAAGGCCAGCAACCATAAGAGGATGAAAATAACAAAGAGTAACTTTTTCCCCCTAAAAGACCAGATTAAAACTGGCCCTGCCTATATCTTGATTTGGGGTTAATGATATGGATTTTGGTCATGTGGCCTACAGAACTCTAATAGAATTCATTCGTGTTGTTATAAACCATCAATCTGTGGTAATTTGTTACAGCAGCCATTAGAAACTAATACAATTATTTAGCCATTCACAATTTTTCTTTATTGCTGATCATTATCAGGCATTACTCTGATGCCAGGAAAAACCAAGATGCTAAGTGGAAAGAACAATAAGTAAGCTAAAACAAACACATAACTAAAACAAGAGTATTTCAGATAGTGATCATTTCCATGAACTACATAAACAGAAAAATCATAAATAATAAGATAAAGGAAAAGGGGCAACATGAGGTGGGGTCAGGGAAGGCTGTAATGAGTGAGATTATTTGAGCCTATCATGTGAGGGTATAGTATTTTCTTACTTCTTTGAAATAATTATCATCATCATTTTTTTACTCTCAAAGCAACCCTTCAAAATAATATGAGCTATTCATATTTTACTGAGGCTTCTGGGGCTAAAATATCTGACCCAAGGTTATCATGTTATAAGAGATAGGAAGAGAATTCAACCTCAGGTAGTTTATGCTAAATCTTAAACTTTTTCCATGTGATGTGCAGGTAAAAGGGGGGTAATTGCATAGCATACATAGAGATGTTACAAAAAGTTTTCCAACTATCCCTAGTGAAGGTACTAGATTTTCTCTTTAGACCTACATAATTTGACATTTTGTGTTACCTATGTCACAATGCATCAAGTTCTAGATGGCATCAATGATGCCATCATTAGACAGGATACTCCATGATTTTAATAACAAAACCTGCTACCTCTCTGAGTAAATGACAATCCATCTTGACTATTCCCATCCCAAACACTCATCCTCTTTCCCTTAAGTTTGACTCAGCTCTTCTCAAAGAATCTTTCCTGACACTTAAGTGAAAATGTCATATGCAGATGAATGTGACAAGCAGGTTAATGCCCCAGAGTGAGCAGAGAAAAATAAGTTCTACTGCTGAAGGCCTGAAGAATCCTAATTTGAGAGTTAGGTCCTTTGGCTTAATTAGGCTGTGGCAAGACAGAGGTATTCTGTTCCGTTGTGTCAATTTGCAGACTGCAGGGAACACTGGCTGCGAGGCAAGGGCCTGTCTGACTTGTAACCAGCAGGCGAGAGCCAACACACACGGTGATTGTTAATGGTGGGGCCAGGCTGGCTACAGAGAGACTCCTGGGGGAAGCCTACAAGCCTGTCAGTGCTTGTCAGTGTCACTGTGACAACTGGACACTCAGGAAGGAGCTGTGCAAAAGAGCTGCAGATAACAAGGCCACCTTGAGAACTTCTCTGTTTTGAGCACCTGGGAATACCAGGAAGGAAAGTTGGAGAATGTGGGTCATATTTCTAGCATTTGTCCACAGGAATGTGATGAGTTTTGATCCCAAAGATTAAACATGTATACTAAAAGCAGTCCTTACCAGAGTCAAGGAGGCTTTTAGAAAATGAGCCTTTTAGCATAGTCTATATTTCTTTAGATGCAAAGAACAACAACAGTAGCCTGACAAAAACAAGAGCTAGCATTCATTCTATAATTCTATCTGCTAGCCTCTGTTCTAGGTGTTGCAGGCATATTAATTCATTTAATCCTCACAACATCCCTGTGTAGTAGATAAGATTATTATCTGTTCTTATACTTCAGGAGAATAAGAACGTAGTGTACCACCATCATCAATGTGTCATTAATTTCAAGAAGATTCAGTCATAGGTGAAGTCAAGGAGTACATCATTACCTACAATGTGGCACAGGGTATTTTTAGAGAAAGGCCACAGGCAGTGAGTCCAGCTAACCTGAACTGGAGTCCTGGTTCTACCGCATATTAGTTGGATAACAATTGCACAAAATATTTCACCTTGCCTCATCTATAAAATGGAGGTATCTCTTTGGCACAACTGCTTGAAAGGTCAATAGAATAAGATAGGTGAGGTCCTTAGAAAAGTTTTGGGAAATAAGTTTCTCAACAAATAGTCATTAAAGCTGTTGCATCAGAGATGCCTAGGCCCAGTCTTGCTAGCCAAGGCCAATTTCCCTTAGTCTGTTAGTTTATTTACAAAATGAGGCCATTTAAGCCTGCATTATAGACTATACAAAAGAACTGTAGATGATCATTTGTATTAAAATAATTTGTAAAAACACCAGGCCCTATTGAAATGCTAGAAAACCTCTCTGATGCAATTCCATCATCTTTAAAATGGGAATAAAAAGTGCTTGGTGGTGAGGTTAGGGTTATGGAGATTGGATGTATTGCAACATGTAACATATCTAGCAACCAGCATGGTGATAGGCACATAGTCTTCACTGAATTAATATCAGTTTTCATTTTGAATTAATTGTGATTACTGAAGAATTAGTGCTTTCGAATGTGTCCCATACATTAATCTCCATCAGAGATTTCTTTTTTAATTTTAATTTTTGGCTCAAAGAAATATATAATGGTACTGGCCATCAAACAAATGCCTTGTTAAAGATCTTCTTGCAGCTACAAGCTAGTAAGGCAATATTTGCTCAAGATTTAGCTGTCTGGTCAATTTCCTCATAGCAAAAAAATAATAAAATAAAAAATAAGGCCATCCCTAGAGGATCTTATTACACAAAATTGTTGAAACTGCTCATCCTCTGCTTCTTCTAAGAAGAAGCATGGCAAGTCACAGCTGAAGAAAAAAATGAGTGGGGTGAATGTACTTTTTTGGTAAGTAATGTATGGACCATTCCCCTGTGCTGCAGCTAATTTGAGATGGTTGGGAGGAGGTTGCTTTGAGTTTAAAAAAAAAAAAAATACAAAAACACCCTCTTTTCAGCTGACTGAGTCTGCCACAAGCTAGGTCATCTTGATGTTCAACTAAAGAAAGACATCCAGTGTTTCTGCTTCCTACTGGCTTGGTTGATAACCCCCAGATGCAGCTTTTAGAAAAGTCAATAATCACATGTAATGGTCTTTGGTATCCCAACCTGCTCTTCAAAACCAGCTAATGGGCTGAGTGCCTGTGATGTGGGTAAAGTTAGAAACAGCTCATTATTGGAAGAGGTCATGTTGAGAAGTCTTGGTTGCCGAATCACTATGACAGCAGCTCAAGGGAATCTCTTCCTAAGTCTGTTGAAATACTACATAATATACAACTCCATCAGTTCCAATAAAGGACTAATTAAACCAAGGAAGAGCAGAATACCTGTGAAATAAATGACACCATGTCATAAAACCAGGACGTCAGTTATTCTATACAAGGTGGTGGCTCTGACTTTGAAAATACCATAGCTGAGTAAGGGATGTGGATTGCATAATGGGAAGATATTTTCTGTTTGTCTGCTGGTTGAGATATATTCTTAAGAGTCATAAAACTCCAGTAACTTTCTTCTCTTCAGTTTCCCCTAGTCACATATTCATTTTAAAGAGGAGGAAACTGAGGCCAGATACACAAGCTCCTGGCCCAAATCCACACAGCTAGGGAATAATAGAGCTCAGACATGAATGGTTCGACCCTCAGAATCCAACCTTCTTGCTCTTTCCACTCCAGCAAGTTTGCTGACTCTTTAGTGATCACTTAAGTCATAGGGCTTATTTTACACATGTTCAAGCACAGACTCAAAGGGTTTAAATGACTTCGCTGAAGTCTGTAAGTTGTTAGGAAAGGATTTCTGTCATGCCTCAGGCAGCTGGTATTTTACAGGTCTGCTTCCACTATCCTCCTTCTGAGACTATTCTCCAAACACCATGTTTACCGAACCACCTCCAACATATCAAGATTTCTTCCAAGACTTTATGAGTCACTTCAGACTCAGATGTTTTACTACTCATGAGCACGAATAAGACAAATAGTAAGCTGGTGAAAGTTCAACAGAAATAGCACACATAGTTCTAGCTACTACCCTATAAATTAAACTGGAGTGTGCCTGAAGTCTGCCAGGAACGGTGAGGATGACTCCAAGGGTGCCAATATGTGAGGGTCAAGTTGTAGGAATCCAGGAAAACTTTACCCTGGAGAACACTTGTTAGAAACTCTGAGCAAAGTAAATAGCAGTCTTCTCAAAGAGGGACTAACCTCATTCTTTATGTCTCTACATGTTTAGGAATCAATAGACCAAGAAGGTTTCAAAGAGATAAATTTCGCCTCATTATAAGGAAAAATGTTCTAATAGTCAGGGTCAGCTATGGATGCCTCAAGAGGAAGGACAGAGGTACAGAGAAGAAACCACTGAACCCAGAGACAGAGATCAACCACTAATGAATATGCGGCCATTGGCTGCTCATTTATCCTCCCTTGGCCTTGCTTTTCTTCTCCTGAAAAAGTGTGGTGTTGGCATAGTTTTTAGGCTTACTTTATGATCTAAATTTTTAATTATAATAAGTGAGGTGTTTGCACAGAAGGTGGACCGCTGAGTGTTGGAGGTATTACAGGAGACTTAACCACCAAATGTGAGGTGGAATTAAATTTACTTTGAGATTTTTTCTAACTCTAGAATTCAATGCATTTAAGCCAAACTAGATTCTTAAGCCCTTCTTTAATGAGTCACTAACTAAGACATACTTGACCATTTCTTATTTATCATCTAATCCTTAAAAAAAAATAGAGCTAAAATGTTTAATGAAAGAGAGAGTAGAGGTTAGAGGAATAAAGAAAAGAGGAGGAATTTCCCTCTCTTTGTATAGATTTTCTGAAGCAGTCATTTTAATGTTCTATATTACTTTGGCATTCTTTTACCTGAAATCCATTAAGAAAACTTGTGTGACATGTGGTGCATACCTTGGGAGAAAGACCATGAAGAACAAGTACAATTATACCACATATACAGTGATGACATAATGAAAATCCTTCACACGCCTCTCAGCTTGCACCAACAAAATCTCAGCATAGGACACTGGATTCCACCACTAGAAAATCTACAATTACTGCATCTGGAGCTTTCACAGAAAGGCAATTCCTACTATCCTTGATCATCTACACTCACTCTGTGTATTCTTTGCTGGTTTGCATCACTGATTCTGATTCAAAGTCTAGGGCTGATATATGTGAGAATTTAGGAATTGGACATGCTTTTGCTTCCTAGCTGCCGTGGGAGCTGATAAAATGAATACGTGGCATTTTCAGGAAGAAGGGCACAACCCCCAAAAAAGGGAGACTTCTCCAAACAGGAGAAGAGAAGTCAGATCCTAGGCAGCCAAAATGAATGGTGAATATCATTGGGGCCTTGGAAGCCAAACACAGCAAATGTTTTAAGGAAAATGAAATGGTCACTTGTGTCAACCACTGCCGAGAGGTCAAAGCAAATGAAAACTGAAATGGTGTTTTGGAATTTTGCAAATAGGGAGTTATGGAAACCCATTATGAGAGCTGATTCAACAATGTTGGGAGGGTGCAGGTTTAGAAGTGAATGCAACCAGAGGAAGTGTCATAAATAGTGAATATATATTCTCCCTGACTACTGATTAAATTCTTAAGCGGGTGGATACTATATTTCATTTTCATCATCAACCCACAGGCAGCTGGCCGTATTGCCCAGAAGTGATTGCTTTGCACATACTCTCTTTGGAAAGAATCATTGATGGGAATGGACATCTAGTGCTTTAACTATGAGTAATGCCTACCATGTTGTTGTGAACTAATAAACTATGCTTTGTGTTCCTTTATTTGATTCTAATCATATTTTAAACTTTACAGCTTCAACCATCTTGGTAATGGCTCACCCTCTCTGTAATAATATACACACACACACACGAAAAAAAAAGAGACTGGAATTTGCTGCTTTTGTCTAAATTAGTTTCAACATTAGCAGTTATTATTTTTGTACCAGCTCAGCTACTAACACCCTCTCTGAACACCTTGCCATGATGAGATAATTTCAGAAATTTTCCTTTTCCTTTTTTTTTTTTCTGTTCTATTTTGGTGATATTTTAAGTAACTCATGGTTTTATTCTCTTTCCACTTATTCAATCTTAGATATTGAAATTCACTCTGAACAGGGGTTCAGCTATAATTCCCTTTGCTCCTTAGCCCAGAACCAGAGCTAGGTGGTACCCATTCCCTATCAGTGCCAGTAACCAATGTCCCTAAACTGATGGATTTCTAGATTTCTCCCATGAGAAGGTCAAGCAAACTCTTGACAAGGTGTGCAATTATTCAATATCTATGTCTTTATCATGTTTGTTCATGAATTTATTCATGCAACAAATGTTTCTAGAGCACCCTACTATGTCATTCTTATCGATAATTACATTTGTGTAATTTTCATGCTGTATCACAATAGTGCTCAATAAGCATTTGCAGAAACAAAAAAAATAGATGTAAATAAAGGTGACATATGCAACACAAATATTGTATATAAATGGACACCTTTGAAAAATAATCTAATATTGCCAGAAAAATAATCTAATATTGTAACCTAAGTAATTATGTGAAATTAATTTAGCTCATCAAACATTGCCAACAAAGATGTATTTAACAGAGACATTAGTGCATTAATGATACAGAGAGAGAGATTCTTGCATGTTTAGCATTGATGCTACCAGTGGGGATGAAATGCCGGCTTGCAGCAGCCACTGAAATTCTCAGAAAATTGTAGATGTCAGGAAGTGAAATGTCTGATGTCAAGCAAAAAAGGAAGTGTCTATCACAGCATTCTGATGAGGGCTGGGTATCTGCTACTGGCAATAATAATGAGCTCAGCAGGGTCTCAAAGTTCAGAGTTCCAGAAGGAGAAACATCACTTGGGAAATAAAATGTATTTAATGGTAAAGACTTATGATCGATGAGTTATCAGAATGCCAGGTATTTATTCTGTGAGGAAAAAGGCAGAGAAGCAGAGTTATAGAATAAAAGCAATGAAATAGGAGATAGAAAACAAGTAAAGTCTAGTTGTGCATATTAACATTTTGTAGCTGAAGCATACAGTGAACTCTTAGTAACTGCTAAATCTGAATTTGCATCTTGAGCCATAATGAGAGAATTTTGCAGCAAAGAGAAAAATCAGAATTAAAACAATTTAAATAAATTTAATACTAAGTATCCGTAGTATGGTGATAACTGTCAGAGTTACAGATAGTGGATGAAAAGCTGATGTCTAAAAAGAAATAGAACAAATTTGTGGCTTTTTGATTGCTTTCAACATATCTCTTCCCTCTGTAATTTAGAAATATGGAGCAAGGAGTATTTATGTTGAAATTCTCAAATAAAACCTGTGAATGCTTTGTAATAGAAAAGCAGAAATTATAATTTCAAATCTAGAATCACTTTTAGCATATTTCCAAAGCAGTATGGATTAAAAACTTAGAGTCTATGTTTTAAAGAGTAATAGACTGCTGTTTGAGACCTGGTTCCACCCTTAGAAATATTTTGCTTTTCATCTCTTTAAGACAGTTTCTTTTGGTGTAAATGGAGATATTGTAGGACTAGGTTTACAGGTTTCTCAGGTGATTACATGAGAATGTGAGGGCATCTGGATGGCTCAGTCTGTTAAATATCTGACTTTTGATTTCAGCTCAGGTCATGATCTTACAGTTTGTGAAATGGAGCCCCATGGTGGACTCTTTGCTGATAGTATAGGGCATGCTTTGGATGCTTTCTCTCTCTCTCTCTCTCTCCCTCCCTCTCCTCCTGCTCACATTCTCTCTCTTTCTCAATAAATAAGCATTTAAAATAAGGATGCCTGGGTGGCTCAGTGGGTTAAGCATCTGAGTTCAGCTCAGGTCATGGTCTCACAGTTTGTGAGTTCAAGCCCTGCATTGGGCTCTGTGCTGACAGCTCAGAACCTGTGGCCTACTTCAGATTCTATGTCTCCCTCTCTCTCTGACCCTCCCCTCCTCATGCTCTGTCTGTCTCCCTCAAAATTAAATAAACATAAAATAATTTAAAAAATAAACATTTAAAATAAATAAATGTAAATATGCATTTAAGGCACTTACCTCATGTCTCAAAACACTACTATTCAATAAATGCTGTTAGTCCTTAGCTTCAAATGAAAGTAGAAGTTGCTATTATGTTATGCTGCTCTTTTGAAAGGTGCTTAACTGCTCTTTGCCTGTTTTTTCACCCATAAAATCAGGACTGTAATAAATCCTACTGCATGGGATTGATGTGAAGTTTAAACACTTTTTAATAAATGCTGCTAGGCTAATTTGGTATCCATATAGGAAAGAATGAAACTTGACCAACTAGTGTTAGCTACTTGGACTGTGAAACACAAAAATTTAATTTACTACTCCCAGCTCTTACCCACTCTAAATGCCTTTTGAGATCTCTTAAATTTTCTTACTTGTTTTCTCAAGAGAATTGGGCAGTAGCTTCTTAACTGCCTTTCCTACTTTTAACTTGCTATTTAGTATGAAATTAAAATATCAATTATAAAATATCACGTGCACACAGAAAACCATGAGAATCGACATCACACCATGTTATTATACATGGAATGCACTTAGAGCCAATACTCAGGCCAAGAAACCAACACAAACATTCCATCAGCAGCTTCTCCCTCAGACCAATCCAGTCAGAGCTCCTTGCCACCCATCCAGCTATAACAACTATCTTGACATCTAATGTAATTGATCTCTTGCTCTTTATACTATTATACCATCTGTATATGTATCCTTAAAGACTATAGGTTAGTTCTTCCTCATTGGACTTTATATTAAAAACTGGCCAGTGGGAATTGTTGCATGACTGAATTTTTGATGAGCATTGCTTGGGAAATTCATCCACATTGCCGTGTGAGCTATGTTTTATTCATTTTGGGTATTGCTTGGGATTCAATCATATAAACATGTATTTTTCCATACAATTTCTGATGGACATTTGGATTGTTTCCATTTGGGGGCTACTGTAAAAGATGACAATTAAGTACTTTTGAACTTAACCCTTGTTGCCAACAGGCAAGCATTTTTGTAAGTTATATGCATTGGTGTAGAATTTCAGGCTATACATAATTTAAAACTTACTAGATAATGCCAACTTATAAACTCCTAGAAATATACAACTTACCAAGACTAAACTAGTAAGAAATAGATAGTCTGAACAGACCTGTAAGTAGGATGGAGATTGAATCAGTAATTAAACCCTCTCAACTTAGAGAAGCCCAGACCCAAATGGCTTCGCTGATTAATTCTACCAAATATTTAAAGAAAAAATAACATTAATCTCTCTCAATCTTTGAGAAAATTTAACTAGAGGAAACACTTAAAAATGCATTGTATAAGGCTAGCATTACTCTGATACTAAAGTCAGATAAAGAAAATTACAAGTCAATATCCCTGATGCACATAGATGCAAAATCCTCAGGAAAATACTAACAAACTGAATCCAACAGCAATTAAAAGGATCATACATCATGATCAAGCCAGATTTGCCCCCTGGGATACAAGGATGGTTCAACATACAGAAATCAATTATTGTGCTACAGTGCATTAACAGAATGAATGATAAAAATTATTCAATAATCTCAATAGATGCAAAAAAAATCATTCGGGAAAATTCAATATATTTAATGATTAAAAACTCTCAACAAGCAATAATCTAGGTATAGAAGGAGGTTATCTCAGCATAATAAAAGCCACATATGACAAGCCCACAGCAAACATCATACTCAATGGTGGAAAACTACTATGTTTTCCTCTAAACATGAGGGAAGAACATAAACAAGACAAAGACACCCACTTTTGATATCTATTCAAGAGAGTACTTGAAATTCTAGTTAGACTAGAAAAATTCAATTAGACTAGAAAAAGCACTAAAAGTCATCCATATTGGAAAGAAAGAAGTAAAACCTCCCTGTTTGCAGATGATATGATGCTATATAAAGAAAACTTTAAAGACTCCATGAAAAATTATTGGAACTAATAAATCTATTAAAGTTGCAGCATATAACATCTATGTTCAAAAAATCAGTTGCATTTCTATGAACTACCAACAAACTACTTGAAAAAGAAATTAGGAAAACCTTCCTATTTACAATAGCATCAAAAAAGAATAAAATATTTAGGAATAAACTTAACTAAGGTGAAAAAGACTTCTATATTGAAAACTATACAACACTGATGAAAAATTAAAACAAGGCACAAACAAATGGAATGACATTCTGTGTCCATGGATTGGAAGACAATATTGTTCAAATGCCCGTATCACCCAAAACAATCTACAGACTCAGTGCAGGCTCTTTCAAAATTCCAATGGCATGTTTTTTTTTTCTTTTACAGAAATAGAAAAATTCTAAAATTCATACAGAACCACACACCCACACACCTACCCACACACCCACAGCCACAAACTCCATTAATGAATAGTCAAATGATTCCTGAGAAACAGTAAAGCTGCAGGTATCACATTTTCTAATTTCAAAATATATGAAAAAGCTGCAGTAATCAAACAGTATTGTCCTGGCATGAAGACAGACCTATAGACAAATGGAACAAATAGCCTAGAAATAAATCCATGCATATAGTGTCAACTGATGGTCAATAACGTACCACAAATACACAACAGGGAAAGGAAAGTCTCTTCAACAAATGGTGTTGGGACAAATACCTGAAAACCGAATAACATAGTCTTTCACAGCTACTGTGTCAAATAGAATATTAAAAGGGAATTTAAAAATATATCCAGACAGGGAAGCCTGGGTGGCTCAGTTAGTTAAGTGTCCAACTTTGGCTCAGTCATGACCTCATGGTTCATGAATCTGTCCCTGCACCCAGCTCTCTGCTCTCAGCACAGACCCCACTTTGGGTCCTGTGTCCCTCTCTCTCTGTTCCTGCCCCACTGGATCTCTCTCTTTCAAAATAAATAAATAAACTTAAAATTTTTCTTAAATAAATAAAAATATATCAAGACAAATGAAAACAAAACTTACCCAAATTTTATGAGATGCTGCAAAATCAGTATTAAATAGAACATTTATAGCAATAAACACCTATGTTAAAAAAGAAAAAAGATCTTGAGTTAACAACCTCAAGAAACTAGAAAAAAATGAATAAACTAGACCCAAAATTAGCAGAATAAAGAAATTATAAAAGATCAGAATAGGAATAATCAAAAAGAAAATGGAAAAATGGAGAAAACTTGTTTTTAAAAACTGAGTTGGTTTTTTGAAAAAAACATAAAATCAAGAAACCTTTAGCTGAAAAAAGAAAAATGGAAGGACAATTTCAAATAAATAAAATCAGAAATGAACATGAGGCATTCTGGATGCCTCAGACATTAAAAGGAAAAAAAAAAGACATGAAAAAGAACTATTATAAGCGATTATATGAAAATAAATCAGATAACACATAAAAGCCACTTATGAAAAGCTCAGGGCTAACATTATAATCAATGGGGTAAAAACTGAAAATTTCTTTTCTAAGATCTGCTACAAGGCAAGGATGCCCACTTTCATGACTTCTATTCAATATTCAGCATAGTACTGAAGTGCAAGAGAGAGCAAGTAGACAAGAAAAGAAATAAAAGGCAACTAAATTGAAAAGGAAGAAGTAAAATTATCTGTGTTTGCAGATGACACAATCTTGTATTAGAAAGCCCTCAAGATTTTACACAGACACACACACACACACAAACTGCTGAAAGCAATACACAAATTCAGTAAAGTCGCAAGATACTAAATAAATGTTTGAACATTGGTTGCATTTCTTTACATAAACAATGATTTATCCAAAAAGGAAATTAAAAAAACCAATCTCATTTATAAAAGCATGAAAATAATACATTATTTAAGAATAAATTTAACTAAAGAGGTAAAAGATCTGTACGCTGAAAACTATAAAACATTGATAAAAGGAAGGTGATGAAGCCAAGGTGACAAAATGTATTGACAAAGATCATAAGGAAAATTTTGAAGTGATGGAAATCATCTGTATATTAACTGAGTATAGTAGTGGCTACACTGTCACAGCATTCAAAATAGGTGAGTTTTAGTTTGTATAAGTTATACCCCAAAACTGTTGAGGTTTTCAGTTATTTTCCTCAGTATGATTGTTATATTTTTATCTCTTTGAAGTTCCCATAGGTGCACCTGCCATGCACTCATTATCAACCTTAACTAAAGGGATAATTTTGAAATGCAAATTAGGCCCGTCCCATCCATACATAGAAGATTTTGAAGGGTTGTCCTTGTATATAGGATTAAGCATGAAATTCTTTACCTGATCCACAGGCCGTGGGTGTTCAGGCTCCAACTACTTTTCAGTTTTACAATGGCAGCTCTGTATGTAAGCTGTTTGGTACTTTCTATGTTTTGGATATTTCTTACTCTTACCATGGGATCTTCTATTCATCTGCCTGGAATTCTCCTCCCAATCTCTATCCTCCTTTTGGCTGGTTGCCTCTCAATATTCTTACAGATGTCAGTTCAATTACACTTCCTTTAGAAAGTCTTCCACGACCTCTTAGATTAGGTCAGTTCTCCCTATTTTACACTTTCACAGGACTGTACAGGAAAAGTGCAATTTCTATTAAGTTGGTGGGCTGGCTGTAACAAAGAATCATCATACTCTACTAAGTTTTGAACCACTAGAGAGTCTCCTCAATGTTTTTTTAATTGTAAAATGCTATAATTTCACAAGATGAGTTACTTACTTGAATTTGGGGGGCGGGGCTTGTGAAGAAAAATATTAAATCAAAAAAATTATTCTAATCCCTTAATTTATCTACTCCAAGTTTCATTTGCAATATTTATTTGTTTCTTGTCACTATTATTACACTTCAGAGCAATAATGTCATCTGTCACCTGTGAAGTGTTCATACAACCAACCCTGTATCATTAATGAGGTAGACAGAGTTAAAAGCATTCTCTTGAGGTAGCCAGGTAGCTTTGGGTTATAGGGCTTCTCTTGCATATACTCCACAATTTGCTGTGCGGAAGGACTGAGTTAATTCATTGATTATCTCTTCTATTTCCCCTATCTGTCAAGTGGGAAAAATATTACCTATATTACTAGCAATCTAATACCTACAATATTACTATATTATATATAATATATAATAATATTGCCCATTATAATTAAAATATACACAAAGTATTTGACACACAGCAGTCATTCTTTCAATAAATCAATAAACAGTCATCATGAAACAATCCAGAAGTGGAGAAAAAAAGTGTGCTTATTTTGTTGTTATTGTTATTCTATTTTTTTTTTTTGCTTTTGTTTTTTGTTTTTTCCATTTGCTGAAGCCTTAAGTGTCAAGCAGAAGAATCAATACAAGCCACTTCCTTAGGTGTTGAGACATAATTGAGTTAAAACACTTCTGTCCCCATCTGCAATTCTATTAATAGATGCCAAGCACTTTAATCAATGTGTCTCAGGCTTGCCTGCCTGCACGGGCATGCACCTCTTTAAAGCAGAAGCACCTACATTTGTACGAGTCAGAGGGTATCACAGCTGGGGGAATGAAGAATAAGTGTTGACAGAACTAAACTATTACTACTCTGGGGCTAGAATCTGGCCAGTTAATACTACATTAATTCTCTTTTAGAGCCATTAAAGGAAGTCCATTTCTATTTCCTTTCTCCCAAATAGATGTATCACCAGCCCAAGACATGTGGCATAACCCTACTTCAATAATTACCATTCTAAAATAAAAAATTCAGGATTACTTACATTCTCCTTCTGGACCATTCAAATCTTGAAAGTCCATTTTAAAAGGTCTAATTTTGAAAAAATCGTTACATTCAACTATCTGATCTTTATAATTAACACATATTCTTTTTGTTTGCAAAACTTATACTGACCCAATTTTAAATGATTTTATAATCAGTTCTCAATCTGCAAAGCCCAACTAATAAATTGAGAAGGTCAGGTTTCCTCTTCCAAACAAAACAGAACAACAACAACAAAAAATCCCATTTCTTCATTTTCTCTGGAAAAGGCATCAAGAGTTGAGATAAGAATGCCAATCTGATGCCAGTTTGGGGAGGGAAGGAGGTAGAGAAGACAGAAGGATTGATCATACAATCAATATGTCAAAACAATTGGTAAGCATTAACAACAAAAACTAGTCTGGAAGAGTTAGATAAAATAACTTCAAAACGTCTGTGAACTGACCCATGGGAATGTTACACACAAGAAGGAAGTAGATCCAAACTTCTGGCTATATTGGACTTTTTTTTTTTTTTTTTACAGTTTACTGAGTGTCTCTTGTTAACAACATCGTGTGCCAAACTAATCTTCTGACATCATGCTTAAATATCGGCAATTTAGGTTTCTTCTCAAACTGTTTTGTTTCAAGCATTTCTAACACATATGCATCCCTTCCATTTGGCTGTTCCTGAGTTACATCCTATTTTCCTGAGTTCTGTGAGCTGCTCTAGCAAATTAATTGAGAAGTTGAAAGCTGAGGGCCGCCTGGGTGGCTCAGTCGGTTAGGTGTCCAACTTCAGCTCAGGTCATGATCTCGCAGTTTGTGAGTTTGAGCCCCGCGTCGGACTCTGTGCTGACAGCTCAGCGCCTGGAGCCTGCCTCGGATGCTGTGTCTCCCTCTCTCTCTGTCCCTCCCCTAATCATGTTCTGTTTCTCTCTGTCTCAATAATAAATAAACATAAAAAAAAAATTTTAAAGAAAAGTTGAAAGCATAGCAAAATATGAACTCATTTATATTCGACAATGGCTAGCATTCTGTGTGTGTATCTCTTTCTACACGCATGCACACATACACACTTTGATGAACCTTAAAAAAAAAGGTCAATCATCATGACATTTCAAGCTTACTAACTTCCAGTTTCTAATGTTTATTTATTTTTAAGACAGAGAGACAGAGCATGAGCAGGGCAGAGAGAGAGGGAGACACAGAATATGAAGCAGCTCCAGGCTCTGGGCTGTTAGCACAGAGCCCGATATGGACTCAAACGCATGGACAGTGAGACCATGACCTGAGTCGAAGTCAGACACTTAACTGGCTGAGCCACCCAGGCGCCCCTAACTTCCAATTTCTAACAACAAGGTATAATATTATGATATATAGTAAGAAATATCTATTTAGTCTTTGTCCCTGTTCCAGGCCCACAGCTCCTAAAATCCTGTAGTTCTCTAAGTGATAGGAACAATGTGAGAATCTTTTGTTATAATATTTGATCTTTTGCATTCAAATAGTTCCAGTTCCTAAAATCAGTCCGGAATAATAAAGGTGAAAGGAGTGTTGTGATTTTCATAATGATCTTTCAAAAACACTTGAGTTTATGTTAATGAGGTGACTTCTAGGAAGCCCCTAAGGATGTGGACTGGTTGCCGGTGAAGCCACCCATGTGATTAGAGAGTTGGAATTTTCAGTGGCTCCTCCAGTCTCCAGCATGAAGACAGGGCTTGGAGCTAGGCTCAACCACCAGCGGCCGGTGATTTAATCAGCCATGGCTATATAATGGATCCTCCGTAAAAGCCCTAAACAAAGGGTTCTAAGAGTTTCTGGGGTTGGTGAACATGACAAAATGCTGAAAGAGCACAGAAGCTCCATGCCCCTTCCCTTCTACCTTGCCATATGCATCCCTTCCATATGCATGTTCCTAAGTTACATCATATTTTCCTGCGTTCTGTGAGCTGTTTCAGCAAATCAAATGAAACTGAGGGGGATTGTAGGAAACTGTAATTTATAGCCAATCAGAAGAACAGATAACCTGAATCTGTGATTGGCATCTGATGTGGAGGGCAGGGGAGCAGTTTCATAGGACTCAGCCCTTAACCTGTGGGAGCTGACTCTGCTTCCCAGGAGACAGTATAAGAATCAAGTTAAATTGTGGGACACCCAGCTTGTGTAGCAGAATTGCTTGCTGTGGGAGGAAACCCCACATATTTAGTGACCAAAGTGAAGTAGTGATGATAGAGAAGACCCACAGGAAGTCTTTGTTCCTTCATATAAGAACATTTTATCAAATAATTATAATAATGTTATAACTAAGACAATTTCCAAGCATTTCCTCATATTATCTGGTCTCCAGTTAATGTCTACATTTCTCCAATTGTCAACAGTGTTTTCTACCATTTATTTTTTATTTTTGTTGTATTGATCCAGTAACAAAACAATACACATTTTTATTTTGACCTTCTAACAGCTCTATCATCCAGACTACCTTTCTGCCACCACCCCACCTCCATTTCCAGGCCTGCTGACATAAAGAATGTACAATATTCTGGACTTTTCTGTTTCCTTACAGTTTCACTTACCTTGTCATTCTGTCATCTGTATTTTCTACAGTCTAGAAATTAGATATAAGGGCTTACTGAGTTTTTTTAGGTTTACTTACTTTTTGAGAGAGAGAGAGAGCGTGCACAAGCGAGGGAAGGGGCAGAGAAAGAGAGGGAGACACAGAATCTGAAGCAGGTTGCAGGCTCTGAGCTGTCAGCACAGAGCCCGATGTGGCTCAAACCCATGAGTGAGATCATACACTGAGCTCAAGTTGGATGCTCAACTGACAGAGCCACCCAGGCACCCCAGGACTTGATGTGTTTTGGGTTAAATATTTGGCGAGAGTACTCACTTCATAGGTGATATTGGAAATGTCACATGAAATCACCACAGGGTATAAATATTGTTAAAATGTGCTAATATTAATTATGTTAATTTTTATCACTTTGTTGAAGGGTATATTGATTATGTAGTACCGCTTAACAATATTACCAGAAATCTAGATTAAAAAAATGCATATTTATTATCCTGTATTTTCTCTGGAGCAGGAGTCTGGGCTTGGGTTAGCTCGGTCTTCTTCAGAATCTCAAATGGGGAAATCAAGACTAAGTCCACAGATATGGTCACACCTGATGCTCAATGGGGGCAGTATCTACTTCCAAGCTCATATGGTTGTCAGAAGCATTAAGCTTCTTGCAGGCTGCCAGTCTGAAGGCCTTTAGTGTCTTGGATGCTTTTGGCTGGAGGCAGCCTTCAGTTACTTGCCATGTGGCTTTCTCCAAAGGCCAGCTCAAAACGGAAAATTTACTACTTCAAAGCCATGAAGGAAAAGAAGTTCTCAGTAGAACAGATATTATAGTATTATGTAATGTAATCACATACACCTAATCACATGCATTCTTTTACCTTTGCCATATTCTGCTTATTAGGGAGCAAGTCACAAATCCTGCTCACACTCAAGGGGAGGGAATTACACAAGGTCATGAACACCCAGAAGCAAAGATCATGGGGGTCTTCACCCCCATGTCTTAGAATCTTCACCAACAAGTAACAGCTGCATCTTTCCATTTTAACGGTATACTTTCCAATTAGTAATGAATAAACACTCTGTGGGGTGATGCCTTGATACCATTTGAATAATTTAACATATTAATTTTAAAATANTGCTTAATATGTATTTCTTATTTACATATTTATATTTTGTATCTTTCAACTATATTATTTAGAGTATATATGATTTAAATATAATATATAGACTTAAAATATACCTCATGTATATATTTGTTTGATATTTAAATATAATATATTCAAATTCTGACCTCACAGATATCTCTAATTCAAAGTTAACATTACAGAGCTTTTCAAAATATATTTTTAGATATTCTTTCCCATTGTTACTAATGATATCAAAACAGTTAACTATTTGCTCTATTTTAAAACACACACATAAATCACTCTGCCCTTCCATGATTTCCTTCTTCATTCTTCACCCAGGCTGGAACATGGGGTGAAAATTAGTAGCTTCCTCTTGTGAATTCTGAGTCCTCTTAATATCTGTTTGATAGCATTTGTCATAGAGGATTGCTGTTATTTTTCTTATCTAACTGTGACCCCTTGAGTCCAAAGATCTTCTCACATAGCACATTGTATTATACCTGACTTTTGACAGCATTCATACATCTACTCATGAAATACAGAAGGAAGGAAGGATGGAAGGAAGAAAGGGGAAAGGCTATCAAGAGTCCTATCCTATCAAGTCTGAGTCATGGATGCGACTGTATGTATTGTATCTGTTAACATACTGCTTGCTTAGACCACTATTTGTCAGATTTGACTAATGTATGTATGTCTAAAGGAAAAACTTTCTCACTGGTTCTTAACGTAAATATATGATGCTAATAATATAACGTATTAACATACAAAAAAACCCACTCACATAACAGTTTCTCTTTTTTTCTTTTTGAGAGAGAGAGACAGAGACAGCATGAGAAGGGGAGGGGCAGAGAGAGGGTAAGAGAGAATCCCAAGGAGGCTTCACACTGTCAGCACAGAGCCCAATGTGGGGCTCAAACTCATGAACCCTGAGATTATCACCTCAACTGAAATCAACAGTCAGATGCTTAAGCAATTGAGCCACTCAGGTGCCCCACACATAACAGTTTCAATATCAAAATTACAATTAATAAGTAAGTAAAATCTAAATTGTTTTCTTTTATTTTTCCCTTAGAAAATACATCTTATTAGGCATAGAGTACTGTGTTCCACAGTTCATTGAAATAATTACTGCCCTACAAGTTTATGTTGTCAATTTGAAATGCTTTATATTTATATATTGGTATTTGAATTCAATTTTAAGATTATATTTTCTTTCCAAACTTATCTTTGTTGTTTGATTGTGAAATGTTTACATGTACCTAAGGTTGATATTTTAAAATTGAGAAAATTCTAGTCTCATTATCTCTTTCCTTTCTTTTCATTCTTACCAATCCCCTATATGTAGCCATTTTCATTTACTACTTTATTACCTATTATATCAAAATTGGTAAATGATTTTCATATTTTTATTTCCTTTCCTTCCATATGAAAAGGTTGTATATTGCATACATTGTTCTTCAGCTTTATTTTCTTTCTCTCTTTAAAATATGAAGTATCTCAGGGGCGCCTGGGTGGCTTAGTCAGTTAAGAGTCCAACTTTCGCTTAGGTCATGGTCTCACGGTTTGTGGGTTCGAGCCCCATGTCGGGCTCTGTGCTGACTGCCAGCTCAGAGCCTGGAGTCTGTTTCAGTCTGTGACTCCCTCTCTCTCTGACCCTCCCCGGCTCATGCTCTCTCTTTCTCTCCTAGAAATAAATAAACATTTTAAAAAATAAAATAAAATAAAGTATGAAGTATCTCAGGTGCACCTGGATGGCTCAGTCAATTGAGCATCCAGCTTCAGCTCAGGTCATGAGCTCATGGTTCGTGTGGGTTCTAGGCCTGCGTTGGGCTCTATGCTGACAGCTCGGAGCATGGAGTATGCTTCAGACGCTGTGTGTGTGTGTGTCTCTCTCTCTCTGCCCCACCCCGACTTGTACTCTCTCAAAAATAAATAAACATGAAAAAATATAAAGTATTTCCATATACTTCACAGAGATCTTTACTCTTTCACATGGTACTGCACTGTAAGGTCCATAGTTTATTCAATGAGCAGACCAGCTTTGTCATGAAATTTTATTCTTAGGATTACTACTGAAATGAATGACTTGTGCCTATGTTGTTTTGTACTTACATAGGTGTATACACACCTATACAGGCAGTATTATTGGTACAAGTTCCCAGGAACTGTGAGATAAAGATTAGCATGCAGGAAGTTTACTGGGACTATACTTAGTCTGAACACCTGGAAGGGGAAGGGAAAAAAAAAAAAAAAAGCAGGACTGAACAGGAGAAATCAGGCTGCACTGCAGTATGAACTGAGACCTCAGCCAATTCTACCAGAAGCTCTGGAGCTAGGACAGTCCTTTAGAGCTGTCACAAGTTAGGTTGAGAGGGCCAGGCTTTATACCACAGCACCAATCAGTAATTGGTTATGAGATACCCTGCAAAGGGGTATGATTTTGAGTTAGTCAACCTTCTTCACCCGAGAACTGAAAGTTTTCAGCCAGCAACCTAATCACAGTTGGGGAACTCTATCAGTCCTAAAGGAGACATCAATGCAACATGACAGGAAATTTATGACAGTTTTGCTTTTATGTCACTAAACCCACTTGGACATATCAATGCAAGGCTTTGGTGGACCTCTTCTGCTGGAAAAAAAATCACAGCAAACTGCAGTTCCCATTGTTATAACTGGTCCTGAGGCTGCAACTGATGATAATTATCTTCATCCATTACTACCCATTCTGGATTCCCTCTTTCATAGCTGGTCTTGATGGCTCGCTATGTGGGGTTGAATAAAGACTCTCAGTCTTGAGTAGTCTGAATCTCTGCCTCCCATGCTGGCCACTAAACTTAACCATGGAACATCAATATTGGGTTAGGGAGAAATTAGAGATCTCCAAGTGTATGTCTAACATATTTCCGCCTGCTTCCATTGTGTGACAGTGTTTCTCTTCATGATCCAGGTCAAGTGTCCCTACCAGGATTATGAAATTACTCTTCCTTGTTGGTCCCTTGGAAAGAAGAGCACATGATACTTGAGTGGCAGCCTTAGCTCAAAGTTCAGTGAATCTTTTGCTGGTTTCCTGGTGGAACACTTCCCTCTTTGGGAAGCATAACTTCTAGTCCTGAAGAACACAGAGTCAACAGACGGTCAATCACAAATTCCTCAAGTGGATCACTGGAATTAATGGAAAGTATAGTCCATCTAGGCCCCACCTATCATTTCTTGGATCCATATATTCTACCTACTTGAAACACAGCATAGTATAATGGATGTTGATATAAGTTGTATGTGATGTTTTAGGGGACCACATTCCATCTTCACAGGGTATTTAGCTCCAACTTGGTTCCTTATCTGTCTCTTCAGTAACTCAGTCTGTTGCTCTATTAGGCCAGTAGTTTCTGGGTGGTGTGGTATATGAAAGCACAAGTGAATTCCATACACATCTATACACTTTCACACCACCTTTGCTATAAAGTGGGTCCCTTAGTTCTATGTGACATCACAATGGATATCATGTTGATATATAAAACATTCTGTTAAACCCTTAGATAGCAGTTCTGACAAATGGTCTTATTCCAGTCATTCCAAAATACAGTATGACTGACACTCAAACCCATGCTCTTAGCCTCTATACCATTTTACCTGAATTCCTTTACAACTCAGGGGGCGCTTGGCCAGCTCAGTTGGTTAAGCATCTGACTTCAGCTCAGGTCATGATCTATTAGTCCATGAATTTGAGTCCCACGTTGGGCTCTGTGCTGACAGCTCAGAGCCTGGAATCTGCTTTGGATTCTGTTTCTCCCTCTTTCTCTCTGCCCCTCTCCTGCTCATACTCTGTCTCATTCTCTCTCTCTCTCTCTAAAATAAATAAACATTAAAATTTTAAAAATTCTTTACAACTCATACATTAGCAAAGGAGCTAAGATTATACTGGAACAAAGGAGATGGAGTTGAAAATCTGAGAAATATACAGTAAAATGAGAATCCACTCCCACTCTAAATATGAAGGGAGACATAGGAAACCCAAAGTTCCCATTCTGTTTCCATACACTCCTATGATAAGCACAGGCAAATATTTAGTGAACGCTTAACATCTGTCAGCCACTGTTCTATGTACATAACTTTGACTAACTCTTTTTTTAAAGTTTATTTATTTGGAAAGAGAAATAGAAGGAAAGAGAGAGAGAGAGAAACCCAAGCAGACTCTGCACTGTCAGCACAGAGCCCAGCGTGGGGCTTGAACCCACAAACCATGAGATCATGATCTGAGCCAAGATCAAGAGTCAGATGCTCAACCAACTGACCCACTCAGTCACCCCTGACTATTTTAAATTTCTCAATGACCATATGAGCTAGGTGCTATGACTCATTTTATTTATTTATTTATTTTTAAGATACTGGGACACAGAGATATTAAGCAACATGCTCAGTTCCTCTAGTTAGTAAGAGATGAATCCTGGATTCTAACCTGTATAGTCTAGCTTCAGAGCCTCTACACTTAAAAGCCATACTACATTGCTTCTGAAAATAGAAGGAGAGGGGAATAAGATCCAGGATGGCTTTTTTAAGAACTGCCCCAGCAACTGAACATTCTGATTGTTCACCAACCAGTCATTTTAATCTCCAGGACTTCTTCTCCATTAAGAAGAAGTTTCTAATAAAATGAGAAGGGCATCAGTCTCAGATCTGAACCTTGATTCCGCTGATTCTGGATGAGAGACCACAGAAACTTAGCTTTTTGGGCTTCAGTTTCTACTGAAGTAAGATTAGATGGTTTCTCAGGTTCCTTGGCTATTTCAAAATCAAGAAATACTTAACATTGTGGATTATGTTGAACTACCTGGAATTTAGTTGAATGGGTTCATTTTCTCATGTAAATGGAACCTCAACTGCTTACTTGAGAGTGTCTTTACCATCATAGTTTATCTGAAGAAAACATCAAGAAGAATCTTTTAACCCTTAGCTCTAGTAACACACACTGGCCTGAAAGGTACAAACTTATCCTAGAAGCCAAAATCTGGTGACAGAGGGGTAGACAGCTTGGGTCCCAGTGATAGGACATTCCTCATTTCAAAGCTAGCCACCAAAGTGCTATGCTGTGTGACAAGAAGGTGAGCTCTGAGAGGCCCTGAAAAACTGGTGAATCCATTAGCACTGGTCATCGTGGCTGCAAATCAATGATTCATTTTGACACTCTCCTGACAGCTGCTGAGCTGTTTCCTTAAGACAACTCTTCAATCAGAGACAGGTACTGCAGAGATGAGCTGCATGGTTTCACATAAAAATAGCAGTCAGTATGAAACCTAGGTTACCCTTTTCTATCAATAGCTGATGCAAATGAGCTCCCCTTGCAAAAGTAACCACCTCTTTCTTCCTTCTTTCACAACACAGTTACTTATTGGCTAGGGTTACCTAAAGTTAAGTACAGTGGGACACCTGGGTGGCTCAGTTGGTTAAGGCTCCTACTCTTGGTTTTGGCTCATGTCATGATCTCACAGGTTGTGAGTTCCAACCCTGCATCAGGCTCTGTGCTGATTGTGTGGAGCCTGCTTGGGATTCCCTCCCTCCCTCTCTCCCTCCCTCNGCCCTCCCCCATCCTCATTGTCTCTGCCTCTCTCAAAATAAATAAAATAAAGTTAAGTACCATCTTTACAACAAGCATTCTATTCCTAAACTGATGCACTATATACATTTATTAAAATATCAAACACACATATTAGCCAAGAAAAGGAAAAAGTGATTACATATGTGTTCACTCATTCATTCTACTGAAAAAAAATGAAGTGGAGTGCTGGTACTTCTGTAGACATCATTTTATGCATTTAGAAACAAGAGTGAAGAAGACAGGTTTCCTGCCAAGGAGGCCACTTATAATGTAACAACAACAACAAAAAAACCCCAACAACAGGTAAACACATCCACAATTACAACAGTGATTGGAAAATATACTGAACAATAGAAACACAGACTTCTTTCTGGGCACTAGAGGAGCATCCTGATTCCTTCGATCAATCGAAAGATACTTGGAGGTAGTGTCAGAAGCTGAGTTTTAGAGGGTAAAGATATTTAGATAAAGGAGCCAAAGGTTGTCAGGCAGAGAAAGAAGCTGATGAGAAGATATGAAGGTCCACAGGGAAGGATTCTTCATGACGTGAGGAGGTCAGGCTGGATAACATTTCAGAGTTTCCCAAATGTAAAATTTTACTATTCAATTTTTTGAAATACGTTTTATTGATGCAAAAACAAATATATAAAAGATAGTTAAAAAACAAGCAAGCAAACAAACAAGCTTGCTCTCAGATTAACATACATTTAGCACCACTGATGACTTTCCCTTTTGTACATTCTGTCCTTCGTCTCAGGACACAAATATACAGCGCATGAATATGAAAGAACACTTCCTAAGAAAGCGATGAAAAGAGGGGAGCAACATATATTTAAAAACTATTTACACAACAGTTGTGTATTGTACACAGTGAGAGAAACACACACATATAAAATAATGCAGGCCAGCTAAAGTAATCATAATACAACCATACTATTTAATAAGATACAGCTTTTAATAAGAAGGGTAAGTTACATTCTTGAAGAAGATCCAGTTTAGTGATTGAGACAATTTATGAAAATGTATATATAGTAGGATACCATTTTTGTTAAACACAAAACAACTGTGTCACACTGTGTATTTACATATATGAGTGGATTTAGAATATGTGTATAAAAATATAACAACCAATGATCATTGTTATTGCTGGAGATATGAGGGCACGGGGGGCACTTAGCTACCTAAATTTTTTTTTACAAAATCCTTTTAAAAACATTTAAGTATACAAAAATGTTATTTCCTTTTATGTAATGTTATACCATAATATATATTTATATGTATTTTTATTTTAAGTACACTTATAGACATATGTTATTTATCTATCTCCCTATCCATCTATCTATCATCTAATTTTTCTTGTAAGTCTTTTAATTTCTAATCTCCTTCTAACATTTGCTATAGGCCTGCCCTGGCTTTAGTTTTTCTACTGGCCCTGGGATGATTTTCATGACTACCATATCTCATCAATTCTCTGGCCTATTTTATGTGATAGGCACAAAGGTCAACACTTTATAAAACTGACCACAGTAAATCATGCTCCTGAATCCATCAATATCAGCCCGCTTTGGCAGACTGACCCAGGAAAATCAATACAGCAATCAATTCACAAATATAATTCATTCAGTTTACCTCCTTTCCATAGGAATTTTCAATAGTGTATAATATAAAGGGGAAAAAAAGATCATCTCTGAATCAGACTCGAGTCCCTATCTAACCATGGCCATGACTGAGCAAGGTACTTTTCTTCTCTAAAGCATGTTATATGTCTAGGTAATAAGTAAAGGAAAAAGTATATATTAAGGTGCTTTGAGAAAATGAGAAGTTACATGCAAGAAGTTTTTATTATTACATCCACACTATTTTGTCATTTGATACTATACAGGGAGCACTCATAGGGCAAGATTACAATTAATGTTTTCAGAAATCACCCTCATTAATTTGTTCCACAAATATTTATTAAGCATTAACTGTGTTTCAGGCACTGATTTACATGCTGGGGGAAATGATAGTATAAAGTCATAAAGACAGGCCTCCTGGGTAGCACAATCAGTTGAGTATCCGACCCTTGGTTTTGGCTCAGGTCATGATATCACAGTTTGTGAGTTCAAGCCCTATGTTGGCCTCTGTGCTGACACTGTGGAGTCTTCTTAGGATTCTCTCTCTCCCTCTTTCTTTGCTCTTCCCCTGCTCTCTTTAGCTTTTTAAATACATACATACATACATACATACATAAATCAGCCAGCCAGCCAGCCAGCCAGTCATAAAGAGATCCTGCCCTAATGAAATTTATCTCATAGTGAGAGACAATGCAAGCAAAATAAATAAAATATGTACAGTTTTTGTATTTTGTTAATCTTAAAATGCACATTGTTTTGTATACTTCAAATATCTCTGAAATTAGGATATATCTTACATTCAAGTACATGTTAATTTAATTGTTATTTTTTAATTTTCTTGTAGTATATATACAAATGTCATATCTCATAATCATTGGTGTCCAGGACTTGATCATATATGGTGCACCATGGGGGTCAAATACAGGAAGGAGTTATAGTTTTGGAAAGGATAAGTTTAAATAGGGTGAAGGCTTGCAGGAAATGGGATCTTTATGCAACAACCAGAAGGAAGCAAAGGGTCCAACCATGCAAATATACAGAGAAAATCATTATAGGTAGATGGACTAGTGAATGCAAAGGCCCTGAGGCAGCTATGGCCTATAGATTTGAGAAGAAGCAAGGAGATAAGTGTGGCTGGGGCACAGTGAGAAAGTGGAAAGGATATAAGCTGAGGTCCCAGAGCAGTGACTTGGGACCACATCCTATGTAGACTTGTAAATGATCACAGGGACTTCAGTTTGTCTTATGAATGAAACTGACTCTATCAAGGATATAAGAGTCCTAGGATGGCTCAGTCAGTTATTAGTCTGACTCTTGATATCAACTCAGGTCATGATCTTGAGATTCATGAGATCTAGCCTTGCACTGGGTTCTGTGCTGACAATGCAGAGCCTCCTTGGGATTCTCTCTACTGTTCTCTCTCTGCCCCTCCCCTACTTGTGCTCTCTTTCTCTCAACATCAATCAATAAACATTAAGAAACAAACAAACAAAAAAAATGTGTGGATCCAAGGAGTGGTATGGTGGTAGAAGGGGTTGAATTCTGGTGTATTTTGAAGGTAGAATTTTTAAGATTTGCCCATAGAGTCAGGGAACAGAAGAGATGGGGTTGACATTGGCAGATGGTCAAAGATAATCCCAAAATGTTTGGTATGAGTGAGTATACCACCCCTACAGATATGCTTTAATACCTAAAAGACTCCTTTCTGGTGTAAGGAATGATGGAGATGAGTTGATTTGGTAAAAGTTTTGGTTGGTACAATATGGTGTTTCCATGCTTAAAGAGAGCAATCAAAGGAGCTATTAGACTTTAGTAGGGGATGACTGTCTTACAGGGTATCATAATTCTTAGGGTTTTAACTTCAAACAGAAGTTTTGAGCCATAGGTCTCCTGGAATACTGGTCTCTGCCATTCCCACAAACCCTTGAATAAGACTGTCTCTGCCATGGTTTTCCTGGATCTTTCCTCTGAATCTTCTGGATAGATAATTATTCATAAAGAATTTAATCCAAGGGCACCTGGGAGGCTCAGCTCGTTAAGCATCTGGCTTGGGTTCAGGTCATGACCTCATGGTTTGTGAATTTAAGTCCTGCATCAGGTGAGCTCAAGCCCTGCTTTGGCAGTATATAGACTGAATTAGCAAGGGGTGGTGAGCAAGGGGTGGTGAGCTCAAGCCTCACTTCGGGTAAGCATGAGCCCTGCTTCAAGTGAGCTATGCTTCTCTCCCCCCACCTCCACTCACTCACTTGTACCTTCTCTCTCCCTCTCTAGAAACAAAAAAAAACAAAAACAAAAAAACAAATCCTCACTTGATAAGTTCCATCTTTTCTAACATTTGTGTTTTTATTATTACACTATTAGGCAGTATATGTAATCACAAGAAGCCAACACACCAGAGATATTTTTTTGAAAGTCCACTAATCACTCCCATATATTAGGAGTCAAACCTTCACCAGGCAGTTTTCTTTAAATCTACCATTTATAATTCTTACAAATTCTCAAGATAGATGTTATCATACCCATTTTATAGATGAGGAAACACAAAACATGAAAGATATACAAGTACAAGTATGGCCTAATGTACTCAAGCCCTCAGAGGTATTTCTACATTACTGGACAATGATCATTAAGACCCTGACATTGGTCCCAACATGGTATAGTTTCCTCCATCATCAGGGAAAAGTTCAATTTTATCTATCACTTTGTAAAGTTCTTTTATTGACAAAATTGTTTATTTTTAAGAGAGTACAAGTGTGGGATGAGCAGAGAGAGAGTGGGATATAGGATCTGAAGCAGACTCTGTGCTACAGCAGTGAGCCCTATGTAGGGCTCAAACTCATGAACTGTGAGATCATGACCTGAGCCAAAGTCATATGCTCAACCAACTGAGCCACTCAGGCATTGCTTTTGTTTTTGTTTTTTGTTTTGTTTTGTTTTTTTTGAGATTGAGAGACAGAGTGAGAGAGAGAGAGTGAGCACAAGAAGGATAGAGGTGCAGAGGGGGAGGGAGGCAGAGAGAGAGAATCCCAATCCCAAGCAGGCTCCATGCTCAGCCTACAGCTCAACACAAGGGCATGACTGTGGGATCATGACCTGAGCTGAAGTCAAGAGTTGGAAACTCAACCTTCTAATCCACCCAAGTGCCACTTATCTATCACTTTTAATATACTAGACATTGCACTAGAATATTTTATAGCAATTTCAGCCAACTATTCTTACCAAAACAGGGAATAGGATCTTGAGTTTTAGAAAGACCAGCAACAATTTAAAAGGGTCATAATAACTTTATTATCTAAAAATCCTAATAGAAGAACAGACAAGTTAGCTGAAATTGCATAGTATAGCAAAGAACAAGAGCTTTATAGTGGATAGATATAGATAAACCCTACCTCACATCTCATATTTATTACATATAAGGGACTCAATTCTCTGAAACCATATTTTCACCTGTTAATAGGAGAAAAATCTGTGTGCTTTCAGTGAGGACCAAGTGTAAATGTATGTAATAAAACGTAATCTGGTCTATAAAAGGTAGCTAATATTATTAAGGCAATCTTTCAGAAGGTAATGTAGTGTAATGGCAAAGTTCTATGTCTTAGTCCATTTTCACTGCTATAATAGAATGCTATGGACTGGTGGCCTACGGACAAGTAGTATTTATTTGTCACAGTTCTGGAGGCTGGGGAGTTCAAAGTCTGGTGTGGCTCAATTTTCCTGGTTTATAGACGGCTATCTTTCCATTGTGTCCTCATACAGCAGAAGGAATAAGGGAGCACTCTGGGGTCTCTTTTCTATAGGCACCAATCTAGAGCCCTTACCACCTCTAAAAGTTCCCAACTCCAAAATACCCTCACATTGGGGATTAAGTTTCAAACTCTTAAGCTTTGAGGAGACACAAACCCAAAAACCTTCAGTCCATAGCACTATGGTAGGTAGGATAACTACAAACAGGTCCACATCCTAATCTTTTGGACCTGTGAATACATTATGTTACATGACAAAGGATAATTACAATTGAAGATGGAATGAAGGCTCTAATGAGCTGACTTTAAAATAGGCAGGTTATCCAAGGTTGTTTGTGTGGACCGAATATAAGCACATGGATCCTATAAAGTGGAAGAAAGGAATATGCAGAGAAAACCAGAGAGCTGGTAACATAAGAACTCAACTTGACATTGCTGTTGCTGGCTGAGAAGATAGAAGAAAAGACTATGAGCCAAGGAAAGCGATGGCCCCTGGAAGCTGAAAGGGAATGAATTATCCATTAAAGCCTTGAGAAGGATCACAGCTTTGATACTACCATGTAAGACCCATTCAGATATTAAAAAAATTTTTTTTGAAGTTTATTATTTTGAGAGAGCATGTGAGTGAGAATGGGGGAGGAGCAGAGAGCAAGAGAAAGAGAGTATCCCAAGCAGATTTTGTGCTGCCAGTGCAGAGCCCAATGTAGGGTTCAATCCCATGAATCTCATGACCTGAGCCAAAATCAAGAGTCACATACTCAACCCACTGAGCCACACATGCTCCCTGGCCCATGGAATTCTGACTTCCAGAACTGTAATATAATTGTATTGTTTAACTCACTAAATTGTACTAATTTGTTATAGTAACAACAGGAAACTAGCATAAAACCTAAGAGCCAGTAAACCTGATTCCTATTCTCCCACTGGCTAGGTCTGTTATTTTAGATAGCTTTCTTAAACACTCCATGTCTCATTTTCCTCATCTGTGAAATGGGAATAATGATACTAACAACCTCAAAGTATTAGGGTGCTAAAAGAGTAAATGCATAGCTTAATCACTTAGAGTAGTGTTTAGCTCATGACAATTACTGAATATGCATTAGCTATATGCACTTTCTTAGATGCCAGCTATAATTGTCTCAGTGATTTCGTCTCTATCCTTTTAACACTGAAAATACGCAATAATTTGTAATTAAATGCAGTATATACATATATAAACACTATTTACATGTTGCATCTTATTTACAAAAGACACAATATATAAATATGTAAACATAAAATGCTGGGCACGTTTACATTTCTTAATTATTTGTTGCATAAACTCAGAGGATGGTTGATAGACTGTAGAATTCACACCCAGCAATGAAAATTGAGGTCATGCTGTTAGGGAGGGCAGAGGCAAGAAAAAAGAGGGCTCTTAGCTGTGATAATGAAAAAGAAAGAAAGGCAACTATGTAAAGAACTCACAACAATGGCAGACCGGTTGCCATTTTTAACCTAACATTTTATCACTTTTTTCTTTAAAGGACAACGCTGTTGCTTTCAATCATGGGTATAGAGAATGCACGTAATTATTTGGCATTTCAAAGAAATAAAATTTAAAAGAGTCGCTAAAGTTATCTATCCCTCTTTTCTAAACTTGAAACATCAAAAATAGATGTCCCTGGCATGATAACACACTGAAGTCATTTTGAAAGAAAATTAGAATTTCCATTCCTCATTTTCCTTTCTTCCCAGTAAGGTTTTAAGCAGATGGGAATATCAATTTAGTTACTTGACATTTAGAAGGATAAATGACTTAAGAGCTTTATGATCCCCTCTCATTGAAGCATATTTGATAACATCTGCCCAACATCTTACACTCACATCAGAGCCAAGTACGATTTCACAAGAAGAGAAAGAATGGCTAGACTCCAGGACCCCAGGATTCCATCCCTAGTCCTGCTACTAGCAAAAGCATCAGTGGATTTCCGGTCCTAAATAATTTTTTTTAATCTATGGGTAGCTTATTTATTACCACTCTAGCTAATATGCAACTATTAAGGCTAAGAAGTTTTCAATGGGATATGTAATAAGTTTTTCAAGGAGAAATTATACTGCACACAGGGACAAGTTTTTGTTTTAAACTCTAGGAGAAGGTAAGCTACCTTACTTTTGATTGTTATTAGAGAAACCACATAATAATTGGATACTACGGCTAAACGTCTCATTCATGTAGAAGAAAAGTCACTCTTTTATTTTAATTTTTTCTGAAGATATGTTGCCATCTTTACTAGAAATTCCCATTCTTCTAGGTAATAACTGATAGCACTTACTTTATGTTTTTCCCTCAACTGGTTATCAGTCTTAAGTCAGGAACATTTTTAAAAATACAATCTAATCTTTCCATTTTATAGTGTCCTTTTAAAAAAAGGGAGGGGACTTTCATCCCTAAGGCATTTATGAAGACCTCCTAAACAGCCTCTATCAGCTAAGAGCCATAAAACAATTAGCAACATTAACTAAAATCACTTTAACATATAGAAAGCAAGCACTTTCAGACTTTGTACGCACACCTCAGTGAATATAAATCTCTCCTGATACCTTGTATTTGGAAATTGGCTAACAAATTGCCTCACTCCTTTAGAATTGTCCTCTCTTGGAATTATGTGTGAATCCACTCACGCTATATGTCCTGGAAACTGCAAACAGTCAGGACTCAATAAACAGAATCTGAATGGATAGATGGATTAATTTATTTCCTTGCAGTGCTCTTCCATTCTATTGTCTTGACTTGTGAGATTAAGGAATTTGCTGGTATAGGTGGTATCACTGGAACTTAGTTTGCTAAGTCACTCTATTATATAAATAATGATAATGAAACATGAAATTCTGAAGCTTGAAGGGATCTCAAAGGTCAACTGATTCAGTATCCTGATTTTCCAATTTGTAGTATTATTTTAGCATTTCATGGGCCCTCAGCAGGTCATCCAGTCAAAAGTCTGACAAAACACTTCATGAGAGATGGTAACACATTTTATGCACTGGACCTGAATTAAATGCCAATGGTTTAGTTCAAGAAATAGTTTGACGGTACATACAGCTTGCTTAAAAAATATGTGTATTTATAAAGTTTGACTCTGAAAGTACCTATAGCTTGCTAATTGTCTTTACCATCTTCAGGTCTACCTGGAGGAGGGATACATATACATATACACATATACAAATACATAATATGCTCCAGAGGTTAAAAGTAAGGTCAATAGGTTATTAAAGAAATGGAAAGGGGCACCTGGATGGCTCAGTTGGTTAAGCAGCCGACTTCGGCTCAGGTCATGATCTTGTGGTTTGTGGTTTCAAGGTCTGCATCAGGTCAGGCTCTGCTTTGGAGCCTGCTTTGGATTCTGTGTCTCCTTCTGTCTCTGCCCCTCCCCCACTTGCACACTGTCTCTCTCAAAAAATAAATGTTAAAAAATTAAAAAAAAAAGAAATGGAAATGTATGATTCAAGAAAAGAAAAAATAATTTAATATTCAAACTACTTATGGATAGAATGATATATTCTGATATTAATTTAGCTATCACGTGAGGTGCCTGGGTGGAATAGTCGATTAAGTATCTGACTCTTGATTTCAGCTCAGGTCATGATTTTATGGTTTGTCGGATTGAGCCCCGCTTTGTGCTCTGCACTAACAGTGCATCGCCTGCTAGGGATTCAATTCAATTTCTCTCCCTTTCTCTTTGCTCCTCACTCATTCTCTCAAAATTAAAAAAAAAAAAATTTTTTTTTAAAAAATTAATATTCAAACTACTTAAGGATAGAATGATATACTCTGTGATACTAATTTAGCTATCAATCACTATAATAATTAAATTGAAAATTGTATGTTTTGTTGGGGTTTTCTTATCCAATATTGTTAGAATACAAACTCCATAAGCTAGAGATTAAATGCATTCAAAACCAAGTACATTGCTTAGCACCTATGAGATCATCATTAGCAGATAAAAAATGAATTCCAGGAGGGAGTAAAGGACAGACTGGATATATTATTAAGGTAGTCATTCATGGTGTGAGGTCCAGGCACAAATAAGAAGGCAGAACCAGAGCATTAGGTAAAGAGGAAGAATGCCTCCTGCTGTGTTGATAAGTTGACAGGATGTAAATAAAGTCTTAGGATGAAAATGTGTCTCATCTTTGTTTCTTCAAATTTAAATCTATATCCTCCTATTATGAAAAATTGTAATTCTGTTGTCATAAAAGAGATCCCTTCCAACATAACCTTTTTTAAAAAATTTATGTTTATTTTATTTTTGAGACAAAGAGAGGGAGAGAGACAGAGTGCAAGTGTGTGTGTGGGGTGGGGAGGGGAGCAGAGAGCTAGCAAGGGAGACACAGGATCCGAAGCAGGTTCCAGGCTCTGAGCTATCAGCACAGAGCCTGACACAGGGCTCATACTCATGGACCATGAGATCATGACCTGAGCCAAAATTGGACTCTTAATCGACTGAGCCACTCAGGAGCCCCATCAACAAAATCTTTTTGAATGGTCATTTGATCTTACTCTCTCTCACACATTCTCTCTTCTTATTGTAACAACATACTGTTTGCTTTAGGTATCACTTGCATCCCACCATTAAATTCAATTTGGGAGGACTAGTCATGGGACACTGTTCATCAATAGCTAAAATGTGGGAAGGTGGCCCAGGGTTGGAAAACTGCATGCTCTTTCTCTGAACTATTAAGTATGATACACTGCCCGTCAATAGTTAAAATGTAGGAAGATGGCCCAAAGGTAAACAACTGTGTTCTCTTTCTCTGAAATTTGTCAACGGTGACCAAACGACGTAAAATGTTTAGAGTGGATTCATAATAATGATAGAAACCAAAGATGCTGTCCAATAATTTCTGAAACTTGGATGCCCAGAGCTCACTGGTTCTCAACTCTTCCTTTATATTAAATCCCACATCTTTCCAGGAATTAATTTTATACTTATATTAGCCATAGCCAGTTTCTATTGCCTGTAACCAAGAAATTTTAACTAATGCAGAGCTCAGGTGAGGACTTACTTTAGAATCTCCATATCAAGATTTATATATTTTTCTGTCATTTACTGATCACATGTTATTTGGTACATTCTTTGCTCTATTTAAGCCCCAATTTCTGCACCTGCAAAATGGAGATAGAATTTACCAAAGAGAGTTGGTATAGGGGCTAAATTAAATGGTGTTTGTGTGTTATCAGGCAATTAGTAAATATTCAATAAATGCTGCAGGCTAATATGTATATCAAAAGTAAAATGACTCCTCATAGAGGTATTATAATTCATGAATAATTAAAGACAATTGTCAGTTCTCTAAGAATTTTTACTAAGGATCTTTGTAAGAAGTTTTAAGTAGGCACTGATACAGCATTTCCTTGATTTTAGGGTGCAATGATTTTTAAAAAATCTTTTCCCAAACTGAACTTGATGGTCAATATTTTTATTTAATGTGTTAGTATTCTTCTGCCTCTTTATTTTCTCTTCTCTCATGCAATTGATGATATAGTCTCCAATCAATAGGGTCCTAAACTAAGAAGTATGGCAACTAACATTGAGTGGGTGGTAAATCATTTCTGCACAACACAAAGTGTGAAGGACCTCATCTATTGCACAGTCTCAAAGCCTTTATAGTCTAACACAGACTCACTGGAGAAAGCAGTTCTAGTAATCTTACTAATCACTTGTGCTGACCTCCACTTGTCTCAAATAGAAATAATAATTCTGGTTTGCATTCATCAAGGGAGTTCCGTGTTCAGCCTTCTGTTGTGTGACTGTTGTAGCTGAAGTTTGTTTTCTGTTGGGATAGCAGATAACTGTTAATTAAAGTACACACTTATGGGCCTATAATCTTTCTTCATGTTTATTGACTCTACAATGATTGTAGAGGGGAGAAAAGCACTTTCCTTCTGGGGCAGATCTGCTTAGTGCTATATGAGCAATGTCAGCATTTAATGAGAGGTACTCATTTTCCTTTGTGGGGGACATTAGTGCATGGGTATATCTTGTCATTTGCCAAGTTGCCTCAGTTTACCAGCTTACTAAATATATTAAATACTGTAGAAGGGCTGGGTATAAGTGGTTAATTTTATAAAAGCTCTGGCAATTTAAGGACAATAAAAAGACAGTACATTATCCTGTTGGTGGTTTTTTATTAATGTTGACTGAGAGGTACTGAGCCAGCCAAGCACATAGATTTTCAAATTGAGCACTTAACTGGGGTGCCTGGATGATTCAGTTGGTTAAGCAATCCGACTCTTGTTTTTTTGCTTAGGTCATGATTTCACAGTTGGTGAGTTTGAGCCCTGCATCAGGCTCTCAGCTGAGCTGTGGAGTCTGCTTGGGATTCTCTCTCCCTCTCTTTGTCCCTCCCCTCCATCTCAAAAAATAAACAAATAACAAGAAAACACCAAAAAGTAAGCTTTTAACTGATTCATCAGCATTAAATCTAAATGAAATCCTATCATGGGAAGTACAGCATGATCTCCCTCTTTTGGCAGGGTTCTTTGATGTAAGGTTATTTGAAGCATGAAGAATAGCAGTTCTGAAGTCATACCAAGGTAGATTCCAAACCTTGATTCCCCCCATCACCATATACCTCATACAAGTTACTGGACATTCCTGATACTCAGATTCTTCATCTATAAAATCCTCATCTTACCAATAGCCTGGGACTGCTGTAAAGTTTAAATGCATATGTTAAATTAAGCATCTGGTCTTTAGGCAAAGGGCTATTGGCTGTAAGAAGAAAAACTTTCTATGGACCACAAAGGGGAAGATAACACTGCAATAAAGTCTGCTTTGGCTCCTTGACACAAAAGTTTATATTTAGTCCTTAAACAGTCCAGAAAATGACAGAGGCCATTCAAATCTATTTTCCTTTTTCTCCCCAATACAAAATCATAGCCAACTATAATGAGGTTAGATTATTTTTCCAGATGTAACTTTCCAGTGGTACTTGTGCAGAGGTGATGGGTAATGAATTTACTTCCATGAGCCTTAGAGGCCAGATTCAGTGTAAGTGGCAATAGCAAATTATAGGGAGAAGAAACTGCATGGAAGAAGAAAAATGCAAAAATAATAATGAAGAATTGATAAGAACATAACTATAATTTTTAAAATGTTTATTTAGTTTTGAGAAACAGAGAGAGATACAGAGTATAAGCAGGGGAAGGGCAGAGAGAGAGGGAGACACAGCACGGAGCCTGACACAAGGCTCGAACTTACAAACCATGAGATCATGACCTGAGGTCAGGTGATAAACCAACTCAGCCACCCATGAGCCCCAGTGAATGTAACTATAAAAGGTGAGGAAGTATTGTGACAGGGAAGGCCTCTGTGGGGATGGGGACTCCGAAGAGACCTAGGAAAGGGAGAAGACAGTCTCGTGCAGATGTATATCTTGGGGCTTTCCTCTCTGACAGAGGAGGAGAGGTGCACCCAGGGTAGGCTTGTGTCAGAAATGGAGAGGGGCAGCGTGACTGAGATATGGTCAGTGACATGAGGTATATGGCCATGGGCTGAAGATGAGCCCTCATGCATTGTCACAGCAAATACAGTGGTTTTGTTCTAAATACAACGGGCAGCCAGTGGAGGCTCTGAGCAGTGGAGAGATGTGGCCTGAAACTCTAAGAGTTCTTCGTGTTTGTTGTTTCACAAAAAGAGGGAGAACAGTGTCTTTTGGCCTCAGCCCACTTTACAGCAATGGCGGGAATGCTGTCTATACTGGTGGGATCTGCACATAGAAATGAAATAGATGTGGGAATTAATACCTTAGGAAGTAGTAACCACCCTTTTTGAGCACTTATTGTATCAACAATATGAATACAGGCATACCTCACTTTATTGTGTTTGCTTTATGGCCCTTGGCAGATACTATGTTTTTGCAGATTGAAGATTTGTGGCAACCTCGCATTAAGCAAGTCTATTGGCACCATTTTTCCAACAGCATTTGCTCACTTTCTGTCTCTGGGGCACATTTTGGTAATTATCACAATATTCCAAACTTTTTCATTATTGTTAATTTGCTATGGTGATCTGTGATCAGGGATTATAACTCATGGACAGCTCAGATGATGGTTAGCATTTTATAGCAATCAAGTGTTTTTAATTAAGATATCTACATTGTTTTTTAGACTTAATGCAATTGTACAGTTAATAAACCACAGTATAGTATAAACATAACTTTTATATGCACTGGAAAACCAAAGGATTCATTTGACTCACTTTATTGAAATATTCACTTTATTGCAGTAGTCTGGAAGCAAACGTGCAAGATCTCTGAAATATGCCTGTATCTCAGAGTATTAAAAATACTTTCATCCTCCTCACTGTTTATGATACCAGGAAGTGAAGTTTCTAAGACTAGCTTTGAATTTGGAGTACTGTACTAACAATATGTATTTATCCTTGAGGTTAGACATTGAGTCTTAGTGAGCTTTGTATTTTAAACTCTGATTAAACAACTTGATGCTTTACATGGATGATTAAATTAATGCATCATGAAGACTGTTTGTATATCCATGACTTCACAGTTGGCAATTCATTTATCATCATCTTTTTAATGCTGAGGATATTCCTGAGGGAGAGCTATGACATCTTACTGTACCCATGTTAAAGACAAGATGATTGAGTCTCAGAGAGGGTAAGCACTAGGCTAAAGCCACATAATTAAATGGGACAAAAGATGTAAATACTAAATCACATTATCTCTTGCTAAGATCATATGCCACATTTGCTGCTAATGTCCTTGCAATACTCACTTCCTGAGCTAATCTGTAACTCTGTCAGGCTACATCCCAGACTAATCCCAGTTAAAGCTATTCATCATATCTCATACATATGTAATGGCTGAAGGTCAAAGCATGTTAGAAACATTTTCTAGGTATCCAAAAACAACGTGTGCAATAAGGGCCTGGGTGCATTTTCAGACATTAGCAATGAACATTTTTCACCTTTACTGTGTTAGAACAAGGATACTTCAGCATTAAGTGTGCATGGGATGCACTGAATGGAGACTCTAAAATGACAGATTAACAACCATCCAGAGTATTTATTCATTTATGCAGTGGTCCCGAATTTTGAGAAGGCCTGGTGTATTTAGTGGCTGGTAAGAGACCGAATTACATGTCAGTATCTTGACTGTTCATTCTACTCTGGTAAAACTGTACTTGACTTTATGATTTTTGTCATCATACTAGGTATTCATTGTTGGCCAGTTTCTACTTGTAGAGATCAAGTTTGTTTCTCCCACTGTAAGCTTGTACCCTGCCTTTTAATAAACCTTATCAAGTACCAAGTTTGCTCTTGGTTCACAGCTTAAACCCAGGGAAATCAGACTCATTATGGAATGAATATTTAAGGAGCTTCTTAGTGATTGAGAATCTCTGAAGACAAAGTCATCGTCCCATCTGATCTACTCTCCTCTCCATCAGTGACTCTTGGGGTCTCATTATCTTATTTGGTTTTTCAAAACTGAAGCAATTGTGCTAACACCAAAGGCTTCACTCATTGCCACCAAATAAGAAAAGGCAGAGAAAAATGTGCCAGTATCAGCATGCAATGAGTGTCAAAGGGAAACAGATGCACAAATGATTCATCACCAGTAGGACCAGTCAAGATGAAGTGAAAATGGAAAAAAAGAATTGGAAACTCCTTCCAATGTGCTAATAATACTGTTGTCTGAGAGTGAAGGGAAGAATGTTCCCAATATCAATTAGATTTTGCGATTTGATTTAATGTCATTAACCACTCAGCTCAGAGGTACAAAGGAGGAGAGGTTTTATGTTTATTCAGCACACACTTATAGACCACTTTCTATGTGCCACACTCTGTACTATGAGATTTATAAATGCTTCTTTAAATATACAGAAATGAGGCTGACCAAGAATTTCTGGTAATTTCATCACTTTCTCTTTCTCCTTTCTTTATCATTAGTATATAATATTTCTATGAAGTTCCCAAGTTCAGCCTTTAGTATAAATAGTTGACCCCCTACTCCTTATTCTAGGAGACATTAAGAAAAAAAATAGCCAAATATATTTATTTTTATTATAGATTTTTGAAACTTAATTTTAAACATATCACAGTGAGATCTTATGCACAGAAGCCTAATGATTATAGCAGAGAAGAAATTTGTCAACTTTGGGGAAATCATGTAGTTCTTTCTCTATAAATGCCAGATCCTTACTGATATGTTTTCTACACTACTAATGAGGGGGAAATACTGACCCAAACAATTATTATAGGAATAGTTAAAAAGTCTGTTTATTAGAAAAAATCCTATTTGTGAGAAGAAGGAGGGTGAGGAGAAGGAGGAGGCAGCAATAAATATACCTCTGTCATAGTGAGTGATTTTTCTAGGTACCTACTGGAAGAAAAAGAAAACAATTTGTGTTTTTCATCTATTGGAATCACCATTTGTTCTGAGTGGCAAATATAAACATGTTAAAAAGAGTGAATTTTTAAAAGGCTAGTAAGAAAAACATTAAAAAAATAAAAAAAAATAATTTAAAAGGCTAGTCCAACTTTCCTCCCCAATCTGCAGAAAAAAGAGCTTGATACTGAAATAAGACCATAAATCAACTAACGACAGCGTTGGATTTTTGGGGGAGATTGAGCTTCTCAGCAAATATGTCCTCTTGTTGTGGTGAAATTTTAATGTGGCAAAGTACTATTTTTCCTGTTATTTCTCTGGAAGGTGGGGTGGGGGAAGGGGAAGAGCGTGTCAAGCTGTACCACTGTAGCAGACACTACAGTCTTCTAATACGTGGATGTATTGAATCGTAGTGCCACAAGTGACAAAAAGAGTTATGTCTTTTCATGAGCTTGTGTTCTTTATTGCTTATATTAACTCTTAGAGAAGGGAAAAAAAGGTGAATTCAACAGACTATAAATCTTACTTGACATACAGTATGATACGGTCTCTGATAGAAGAGAAGGCTAAGGGAACAGAAAGCACTTCTCTACCATGAATGGAACATGTGTTGGGGAGAGAAAGGGAAAGTTATAATACCCAGGCTCTGATCTGTCCACTCCCCCAAAATTAGTCTTTCCGTTATAAGTTCTGAAACACTCCAACGATTAAGATAGATGATCATGGCCACAAAGAGATCTAACGAAGCTACTATGTCCTTACTTCCAAGAGGTTAATACTATTTCTGAGTAAATAAACCACATTAGGGAAAAGAGAGAAAACACCAGCTCAAAACTATTAGAATAAACCTAGCTTACTATTGAAGAACACTAATAATTCTTAATATGTTCTTCAATAAATGCCTTACAAATACTTACAAAGATATAAAAAGGCAAAAGCTAACAATCAGATTACAAATGAAAAATAAGACCATAAAGCAAGGTGTGAGGGGAAATCTCTAATAACAGCACAACCACTAAAGATGGACTGAGAAGAATATTTTTATACTATACATGTAATTTTTTTTTCTGAGCCAGAATAGCCCAGATGGCCATAGAAAGTTAACAAGTGCTGATTCATTGACCTCTTCCCACAATTCTGCTCTTAAATCTGAGGTAAGGGAGCTTCCCTAAAACAATTCTTTCTTTTTCTCTCCCTCACTCCCTCCCACCATTCCATCCCTCCTTCCTTTCTCCCTCCCTTCCATCTCTCTCTATATACACATATACACACATATGCATATATGTACACAGACACACATAAACCCATATATATTTACTGTTCTACTGCATGGAAACTAACTCAACAGCCAAATGTATGCCCTTCTGCCATATGCCCCAGACTACCTTTCCCATTTCCCAGAGGCTCCATTCTTACTATGTATATTTATTAAGAGACTGGGTATTTATAAGCTTTGCTATAGTAACAAATAACCACATAAACTCAGTGGTTTATAACAACAAAGATTTATTTCTCCCATATGTTACATACCAGTTGCAAGTTGGTGATGGCTCAGATAAAGCTCTTTTTAATTCAGCTGTGTTCCAAAGATTTTCTTTATACTAGGATTATGCTGAAGAGCCAGCTACATTATGGAGAATGATATTTTGGCAAAGGAAAAGAGCAAGAATGGAGTAGGAATGAATTCAGTACTGACCCTCAAATGACATTTTATAATGTGAAGATTACACAGTCTTCTTCTTTCTATACCCCTGAGATTTGCCTTATTTGTCAATAAGGCAAAAGTGACTAATAGAAGTTTGTACCGAGATATGGGTAAATAGATACAAAAAATAATAATAACACCCAAAATATGTGACAGTGGCTCCAGGATTAGGTATTGAGTAGTTAGAGAATTGATAACGGAAATTAGAAAAATGACTTCTGTTGGCCTGTATTCCTTTCTTCTTCCAACTAAGTGTTATACAATGTGTAAAAGTGGCCTCTCAGAGATATCTCAAAAGTAATAATGTGGGGTGTCTAGGTGCCTCAGTCAGTTAAGCATTCAACTCCTGATTTCATGGTTGGTGATATTGAGGCCTGCATCAGTCTCCATGCTGACAGCAGCAACGAGTCTGCTTGGGAGTCTCTCTCTCCCTCTATCCTCTCCCTCTATCCCTTCTGTGTCTACACACACGCATGCCCAGTCTCTCCCCCCAACTCCTTCCTCCTCTCTCTCTCTCTCAAAATAAATACATAAATAAATATTTAAAAATAAAAAAGTAATAAAGTATAATTTTGGTAACAGACTAAATATTCTAATTATCCAGGAGTTAAGAATAAAATCAGGGATCTGCAAAACTATGACCTATAAGCCAAATATGGCCCACTGCCTGTTTTTGTAAATAAAACTTTATTGGAACACAGCCACACTCATTAAGTAATGGATTGTCTATGAATGCTTTTGCACTATGATAAAGTAGTTTCAACAGAGACTACATAGCCAGGAATATTTAACCTGGCCCTTTTCAGGAACAGTTTGCTGATTCTTGAATAAAACAAAATCAAATAACCTATGTATTAACCCCTGTCTTATTTAATCACAAAATATTTTATGTTAATACATGTTATTCCAAGAAGCACATTATTTAAAAGTACTTTTCTACAGAGTTTTGAGGGGGAAATGTTGTGATATAAGAAATTTATACCCAGATAAGTTTTCACTTATTTGTAAAGTGACAAAAAAATTATAACTTGGTATTTTCTGTCTCTGAGTATTTAAAGAGCCCTTGAGGACAACAATTTGAAGGCCTGTCATAGCTAAGAAAAAGTGTGGTATCTTGATTACATGTACAGGTTCTAGAGACAGACATTCTGATTTTGAGGTGAAGATTACACCATCAGTTCTATGGTACCTTGATGTCCTCATGTTCAAAATGTGGCTGAGAGTAAAAATGCCTTGAGTATTAAACTACGTAATTAATATAAGGTTCTTAGTGCATGGCACAAAGTACATTTTCAGCATATTAGCTATCATCAAGAGGGCAAAGAATAATAAAAACACCTCAAATTTTATGGTTATCAATTACATGAAAATCTTTTAAGAGCATGAAACACAGTAATCAATGTGCAGTTTAGTATAAATAACTTAACTATGGTTAGAAGATTGAATGCAAAAACAAACACAAAACAAAGGTGTTTGATAGATAACATACAAATAAAATTCTCTCAAAAGTCTATTACTCTAGTTTAAATTTATTAAATTGTGATATGTTGTGATAAAAGAAGACAGGGAAAGAAAAAAAATACCAAAAAATGTCCATATAAGAAACCANTAAAATTCTCTCAAAAGTCTATTACTCTAGTTTAAATTTATTAAATTGTGATATGTTGTGATAAAAGAAGACAGGGAAAGAAAAAAAATACCAAAAAATGTCCATATAAGAAACCAACAAAATACACACACACACACACACACACACACACACACACACACCTTTATCAAGTAAACAAATACTTTTCTTAAAATAATACTGCGGCAAAGGCATGCTGGTAAAGATATAATTATACACTGATATGAGTGCTTAATTTGATAAAAATCTTTCAAGAAAACAATCAAGCAACATAAATTAAAAGCTTATATTTTCATTTTGCAATCCCTAATCAAATAATTGATTTAAGCAAAGTTCATCTATGGCTGCTAATGCCTCTAGAGGAAAAGTAAACAGAGAACTTATTACGGAGAATAAAATATGATTGGCTCCATGGGTGACTTACTGAGGGCACAGAGAAACTCACAACTTCACAGTAGAGTCAGGATGATCCTAGGAAATCGATCATCTTACCATCACCAAAAGCAGGACCCTGTATTGTTCCTGATGTGGTGTAATATGAAGGACAAAGCAGCATTTAGAGAGTAACCTTGCCAAGATTTGGGGGTCCAATCTCTGGTTTACAAGAAGAAAAAAAGATACAAAGCTAAGCTGAATAAGCAGTCAAATGAATCTTAAATGTGGGAAGCTCTACTGAGAAACCAATTTGTTTTCTTAAAACAATTACTGGCACAGAAAGTAAAACGAAAAAGTGGACACTCATAAATTAAGGGATGTAAGAAGCAACAGAGGATGGCCAAATGCAGTGGGTGAGGCTTCATGGATCATCATTCCAACTGACTAACGGGATAATGGGACTTTTTCTTTTTTAACTTGAATATGAATTGAGTACTTGATAACATAAAGCAATCATTGTTAGTTTTCAAAATTTAGCTATGAATTTTTAGGTACAATAATGATTCAGTCATTATGCAAAGTGTTCTTATTCCTTTTTATGTTTTAGAAATGCATACTGAAAATTTTGATGGTTAAATATAATGATAGTTTGGGATTTAAAATGTTTCTGCAAAACTGATTAAAAGATAAACCAAAAAAAAAGAGAAGGAGAGAAAAGGAATAGGTCAAACCTAAGGGAACAAAATATTGATAACTGTGGTGTATGGATGAGTTGCTAGATGATGGTTTATTATGTTATTTTCTTTACCCTTAAAATTTCTTTTTAAATTTCACATCCTGGGGCACGTGGGTGACTCAATCAGTTAACAACTGACTCTTGATTTTGACTCAGGTCATGATCTTGCCCCTGGTCAGGCTCTGTGCTGATAGAAGGGTTAGGGGGGCTTGCTTGGGATTCTGTCTCTTTCTCTCTGCCTTTCCTCTTTCTCTCTCTCTCTCTCTGAAAATAAGTAAATAAATAAACATGAAAAAATTAAACCGCTAAGTTTAACTTAAAATAAAATAAAATAAAATAAAATAAATTTTGCATCCTTTAGTTTAACTAGTTCCCTACTGGGAAGCAATGCTATGGCAATCATTAAAAGTGTAGACAAATAATTTTGTCAAAAGAGATTGATCAAAGTATTGTTTACGTTGGGAAAACAAACAAACAAAACCCATCTGACTTGCGGGTGATAATTCACAGCTCGAGAATTTAAACAGTGATGAAACTTGAATTATTATGCTTATAAATAATTTATAGTGATGTGGGAAAAATTCTTACATTTAATGAAAATGTTAGATAAAAATTTTATATATATATAGTATGACGTTTCTAAAAGTAAAAATAGAAAGAATTGGAAATAAGCATACCAAAATACTGAGAATTATTTTATGATTTCTTTGTTCTGTCTCATGTCTAATATGTATACATGCATAAATGCATTTATTTGACAACTAGTAAAAGGAGTAAACAATTATCTAAGCAAATGATGTCTAACCAGTTTAGGAAATTATCTTCTATCTGTGAAACATTTTTTAAATGTTTTTTTTGAAATTTTTTGAAATTATTTTTTTTGAATTTTTAAAACAAATTTTATCATAAAGGTTAAAGAGTAAGCTAAAGAAAAAAGCAGCTATCTCATAAAGAATTTCATAAAGGTTTTCAGATCCCCGGAGATTTCTTAGAATGTTTAAGAATCATCATTATTAAATGCTTTCTATTTATTAAGAGTGAAATTTATAGAACCAGTCATATCATGATTATACTGGAAAAAAAAATACAACAAAGCCAATCTCAGTGTAATCAGTAGAAAATGCTCAGTCTTTGTTGAAATGAGAATTCAAAAGCTAAAAAACAAAACAAAATTAAACAATAAACAAAACAGAGTATCTTAACTTTATTGACTCATTTTTACCCCTAATTCTGCCTGCTTCCAGTAATGGAGCTGATAGTATGGTCAAGAAAGGTATGGTATATCCTAGTAAGAGATCTCTTAGGAAAAAAAAAAATCCTACAAACTCATTATTTTATTTTTATATCTTTCTATCTGAACTCTGAAATACACTGTTTTGCCTCTTAATTATATACTGTCCCAATTTATTTTTAGAGAAGCAACATTATGTATGGATGAAAACATGACTCTTTGAATCAGATCTGGATTTGAATTCAAGGCCTGAAATATTCTCCCTATAGAAACCTCAGTTGCTCATTTAAAAAGTGATTACATTATTACTTACTTCAAATTCCTCTTGATGATTAAAAACTGTAACTCAGGCAAAACACTATCATAGTATCCGGTTCACGTTGGGTCAACCCTCATATTTCAATTATCCCTTCCACACATGTTTGTATTTATCTGGTGTTTGGAAGAAATTCTTTTTGAAATGTGATGCCAGTGACTAACTAACCATAACTATTTTCTTTGAGATTAGCTGGGCTAATATTTACCCAGGTAAGTAATTAGAATATAGTTTAGAGGCATCCATACTACCTTACTACAAAGTCTCTTTAGTCTTTACCAAATGTCTTAGATTTTTCAATTATTATTGTTTTAATCAAGTCACTATGAAAAATGTCTAGCACCTCTATTCTCCCATCGAATCCAGAGACACTAAAAGGTTACAATTTAATGGCATTGTAACGAAAGATAGCTTTGCCATTTTCATTAGATCAGCCTTCCTGATGACCTCAGTCTTTCTGGAAGGTGTGAAAACATATTAACACACATCAGCCAGATACTTTTCTCCCCTTTGCATATTTGATTTTCACATCAGAGAAGGGCAGTTTTGGACCTGACATAACTTGGGTTGGTTTTCTAATTCAGTAAGCTTTTTTCATTCTTTTATTACTATTTTTTTTTCCCACAAGGAACTGCACTATTTTAATTGTTACTATTTTCTCTTTGAATCTAATTGTAGCGTGGGGCCAACATTCAGCATGAGGGAATTCCTGCCTGCAAAGAGAAGCAGAGTAAGGCTGATGTCTGAGTTAAGAATTGGGTGTATAGGAAAACCTATTTCAGACATACTTTTACAGACTCTTCAGCCTCCAACTATGCAGCTACCACATTCATATTTTATGCATATAGATATATATTGTTTAATAATTTATGAAACTGGATACAGTTGCTACAAGGCGATGTGATGTTCTCATTTGATCTACTTTGGTAGAATCACTTTCTGTCAGGGAATTTACTGCCATGATGTGCACAGTAAATATTTAATAGCATTAGAGGCATCAGAGTCTATTTTTCTTTGAAGAGTGCTTAATTATGTCAATTTCCCATGAGGAGATGTTAAAGCCAATATTATTTGAATTTGGAGTACTGGGTGGAGGTGGAGAATTTCTTGCGTGAGACGCTCTCCCATAAGAAGTCAATGTATATGAGTTTAATAAGGCAGAACATCGACCTCATTAATTTAAGCCATGCTAATTAAATATTTGTGACACTATAGCTGTGCTTGAACTATCAGTGAACAAAGGGTTGCCTAACCTACACAGGAAGATAAACAACACAGGGGAAATGACTTGAATCTATTTTTACCATGTCCTCTCTATTCATGTACATATTGGAATCATGATGATATTTTGCATTAGATTTTTTTTAATGTTTATATTTGAGAGAGAACGAGCGAGAGCAAGCTGGGTAGGGTCAGAGAGACAGGGAGACACAAAATCTAAAGCAGGCTGCAGGCTCTGCGCTGTCAGCACAGAGCCTGACATGGGTGCAAACTCATGAACCGCGAGATCATGATCGACTGAGCTGAAGTCGGACGCTTAACCGACTGAGCCAACCAGGCGCCCTGATATTTGGTAGTTTTTAGCTTAATAAAGGGAAATTTCACCTGGGTCAATTTATAAGCTTTAATCCTTTCAAGTACAAAAGCCCTGATGATAGACAAAACATTATTTCCATTCATTCCAGTTGATGACAAACCATGCTACATTTTTGATACATTTTTCTTGCATTATCACTAAAACATCCTAAGCCAAGACCTTAACTGATGGAAAAGTTGATAGGATAAGCAACCAAGTTCCATTTGGCTTTCCAAATAACTGCATGCATTTGGCCTCAAGAGTGAGTTATAATTTGTAACTCTTAGTAAAGTCAGAACATATGGCTTCACCATGAAGAATAAGCTATAACATGGCTCTCTGTCAATGATCACAGCTTTGACTCAAATATCTCATTGCAGTGTTATTTTTACATCCTCCGAAAAATAAACTTTTTAAAGTTTGTATTTTCTTCTGGATACAGTAAACAATATTAGGTTTTAGGGATATATTTCCTTTGGAGAAATTTACAGAAATGTAGTAGTGATTAATCTAGAAAACAGAGTTGCCTGGGTGGCTCCCTTGGTTAAGCTCATGGTTCATGAGTTCAACCCCTGTGTCAGGTTCTGCACTGACAACTGAGAGCCTGGAGCCTGATTCTGTATCTCCTTCTCTCTCTGCCCCTCCCCTGCTCATACTGTGTCTCTCTCAAAAAATAAACATTTTTTTTTAAATCTAGAAAACAAAATGCATAATCTTATTATAAAAACTCTTTACTATTGAATACCAGACATTTTATTGTTTACAATAATAATTTGAAAAGAATGAAATCTGGTCATTTGTAGCAACATGGATGGAACTTGAGGGTGTTATGCTGAGTGAAATAAGTCAGGCAGAGAAGGACAGATACCATATGTTTGCACGTATAGGAGGATTAGGAGGAACTTAACGGAGGACTATGAGGGAGAAGAAGGGGAAAAATAGTTGGGGAGAAGAAGGGAGGCAAACCATGAGAGACTCTTGAATGCTAAGCGCAAACTGAGGGCTGATGGGAGTGAGGGAGAGGGGAAAGGGGGTGATGGGCATGGAGGAGGGCATTTGTTGGGATGAGCACTGGGTGTTATATGGAAACCAACTTGACAATAAACTAAGAAAAAAAAGAATTTGATAAAGTTATTTTGACAGAAAGTTATATGGTTTCATCTGTAGATTATATGATGTGTACTAGTTAGAAGGTTCTTAAAATAGGGATAGATAGTATCAAGTTTACCAGTCCATGTCTGAGTTGTTAATTTCTTTACTAGGTGGTGAATTCTTCTAAGATAGAAAAGACGTAATACACATCTCAAAATCTTTCAGGATACCAACCATAAATCTGTGCTTTACAATACAGATTTGTTTGGTCAATTTGTACCCTTCCCTGTATATATCAGAGACTGATACCTGGCCCATCTGTGTGTTTTATTCTTTTTTTTTTTTTTTATTTCTAGGATAGAGAGAGACAGCGTGAACAGGGGAGGGTCAGAGAGAGAGGGAGTCACAGACTGAAACAGGCTCCAGGCTCTGAGCCGGCAGTCAGCACAGAGCCCGACGCGGGGCTCGAACCCACGAACCGCGAGATCATGACCTAAGCGAAAGTCGGATGCTTAACCGACTAAGCCACCCAGGCGCCCCATGTGTTTTATTCTTGATCACAAAGTTGGTGCAAGGATAGACCAGTGACCCACACTCAATCTATGGGGCTTAATTACGGAATTTTTGCTAGAATATTGTAAAAAGAATTGTCTTCTTTATTTCTTAGTATAATACAGTTCACCTTCACTTTTTCAAAGAATACTTGCAAAGCACCTACTATGTGCCAAGCTCTGTATCCCTCACAAGAAAAGTCCCTGAGATGAAAACTGAAAGAAAATAAAAACCTGAAAACATTACTTAAGTATCAGAATCTGGCTCTTGCTGAAAGTCATTTATAAAGTCTATAGCTTATATTTATAGTTTAAGATAGTTTGTTTAGTTGTTAATGGCAGCAAGGAAAACATCTGAAAAATATAAAGTGTTTCCCAAAGTTAAGTTTCTTGAGCTTATTGTTCAGACAATGTGATTGTATCTTACCCCAACTCATAGTTCTGGGGAGATAAGGCTTAGTAGTCATATCAGACATGCATCCATGTATTTGACTTCTACAAATCCAATTATTGGCACATAGACATGCATATACCCATAGACACATGCTAACACACATATACATTTTATAATTAAAATATAAGTGTTCATATGATTCTGCCTGCCCCAGAATGAAGATGAGATGACAGTTATAATATTCTATTCCCGCAGATAATTTTAGTATGTGTAGTCCTCTCATACTAGGAGTGTTTTATATTGATGATTATGTATTTAAATAAGTAGTTTTCATATAATAGACTTTATTTCTTGGGAAGTTGTCATTTTAACATTACCTGTTGGGTCAGCAAAACATTGTTTATCATAGTGAACAAACTGGAGACATACATAAAGGGCCTCTGACTTGCAAATTACAATACCCCTAGCATGGGATACTATGTACCTTTTAAAAATGAGAACTGTATTGAATAAGTCGGCAAATGATAAATTAAGACTAAGTGTTAGTTTAAATTCTATATGTTAGCTTAAATTTGTATAATTCCATTAAAATATACATATATGTATATGTATACGTATACACACATATACACACACACATTTCTATTCACCCTCAAAATGTTCACCACTACACACACACACACACACACACACACATAGGCCCAGGAGGTGCTGCACAAATATGCTGATAGTCATCAGCCCTGGGAGCTTAGTTATTTGAAAAAGTTTTTAAAAGCTATTGGAATCTACTCAGGTACTTCCTCAATATAACATTTAGTTACAAGAGGGAAAAGATCCAACAGACATGACCCTGTGATTCAAAATCGAATGACCATCAATTAATAATGTTTAGAACAAACTGGCTTCTCATTCAGTATTATGCTATTTTCTCCTGCGTATAATTCTTTCAGCTTTCATTACATCAACAGTAATCAAAACCCATGCCAGAGCAGAATGTGGGCAGTACAGAGGACAGGACACTTAAGTTCAAAGGCTTTTGTCTCATTGTTTAGATATACCTCTTCCATTTCTCCTGGTCTTAAATCTTTATCATGATCCCCATTCAATGCAGATCCTTGATAATGCTAGTCTACCCTTGGACCATGCTGTAATCTTACAATTATATTTGGCTCTGTTTTCATCCTTGCAGCCATCCTAATGGCTAAGCTACTCTTGTTCATTCTTTTAAATGTGCATACCCCAAGATTCCTACCTTTAAGACTTTAAAACTGTATCTAGGCCTATACAACAAATAATTCGTTTCAGAAAAAAAATCCTAGCACTAAGAAGTGATACTATGGAAGCAACTATTTATTCTATCCATGAAAAAGGTTTTAAGTACTTCCAAGAAATATAAAATTGGCCTCCTCCTATAAAAGATAAATAACTCTACTACCATCTATGTTTAAAAGCACTCATAAATCTGGTCACCATCTGGTCTCTCTACAGTAAAATACATAATTATTCAGCTGCTACCTGAACATCTCTACTTAGAAAGATGTCCCCCACATATCTCCAACTCAAATGCTAAACTGAACTCATGCTTCCTCTTATTTTAAATCAGCTCCAATCCTGTATGGTACTAAATATCTCCATTAATGATGTACCATTTATTCCATCACCAAACTTTGAAACTGGGAAGTAGAGTCTCTCTAGACATCCTCTTCCCTCATGCCTCATATTGTATTAATTCCTACTCATTCTCTCTGATAGGCTTCATGTCAATCTTCTACTTCAGCTCAGAAATGTATCATCTATTGTCCATTTTCACTTCCCTCCATTTACTTTCCTCATGACCAAGTAGCCTTCTTAAAATATAAACCAGTCTATACTCTTGCCATCTTAAAATCATCCTGTGGCTTGACAATTCCAAGTAGTCTGGAATTTTTATGTTGTGCATACCAAAAGTCAAAAACAAAAAGAGCCAACACTCTCAGACTATGTCTATTTATTTTTAAATTCTATATTTCTGTATCACATATTATGTGCACATCAGAAATCACACACATAAAATGAGATAAAAATAAGTGTAAATAGATATTCCTTATTTTGCTTTATTTATTATCTCAGTGAATTGTCTTGAGCACCTCTGCGGCTGGCTCACTCCACTGTGAAGTCCTCCATTGTATTAGTAGGTCATCTACAAACTCTTTCCCATGAGGCCTTCATTCCTTTGTGTCATTTTGTATCTCATTTTTCATTCTACCCTGAACATTATTGTGATGACATGTGATTTGCAGTTTGTGTCTGATAGGATATGTGCAGAGTAAGGGTTAGATTTAAGATTAGAGGTAGAATGAATCCTTTGAGGTCAAGATATAGTACTTCTTTTTTTTTCTTTCTTTTGGCAATCTGAGTACCCGGCACATTGCTTACAGTATATTTGTTAAATAAGTTAACAAATTAACATAATTAAGTACATGTTAATATACAAACTCATTTAGATTGAGCTCCTTAAATGTAAAATGTAGCTAATTACATCTCATCTGAAATGTACTTTTGTACTTTAAGTACAATGTACTCAGAAAATTGATACAGTTTTAGAAGTTAGGAAAGGGAAAATTCTTCTTTAAGAGATACATAATTATCTAGCATTCTAGAGACATTTACTATAAAAATATCCTAATTATAAATGAAATATATTTGTAGGGCCCTATTTAATCTCAAATCAAAGAATTTTGGGGGCACCTGGGTGGCTCAGTCAGTTGAGCGTCCAACTCTTGGTTTTGGCTCAGGCGGGGATTCCAGGGTTGTGGGATTGAGCTCCACGTTGCTCTCGGTGCTGCACACAGAGCCTACTTAAAATTCTCCCCCACAAACAAAATTAAAAATACTTACAAAAATGTTTTCCACGTAGACACTCATACAACTATGCATATGAATTTCTTTATAACTTTTTCTACTGTTTGGAGTCCCATCATCCCCAAAGTATTATGTTTTTACTTGTGCATGCTCTTAAGTTTCTGCAAAATAGATGCTGACAGGAATTATCATATTTTGAGAAAGATTATTGCTTTGTTTTCAACTGTTGAAATCTCCTGAGTTAGATTGAAGGAACTGAAAGCACGTTTTCATGGCTTGTTCCAGCCACATTTTCTTCATCTTGATGCCTACTGTTTAACTGTCTTTGTGGAAGATAAAATAAGGGCCTTCAACACTTTTTTAGCATTGACTCCCTTGGAAGCACACAGGAGACTATGCAGTTTGCAAATCAACACTCACTGCACAATTTCAGAAAATGGCCTCCTGAGGCCAGTTACAAATAGGTCTCAAGGTAGAGGTAAGATTTTCGAATCATGAGTTTATCATCAAGCATTTTTGAAAATTGGCTTTAGAAAACAGAAAGTGTCTATTAAGCACCTAAAGGTGGTAAACTTGGAAAAAGAAAACCTACTAACATAAAAGTTAAGTGCTTTAATTTTTGTGAAAGCCAGCAAAAATTGAGCCCAGATAGGAACTAGTAATAACAAGTTTCCCTCTTCCTCATAGCAGATGCCACTGCCATTGACCATATTTCTACAATGGAAATTCATTATCCTTAGGGTTAAGCTCAGAACTCAAGGAGACTCTGCCATTTAAAATTTCATCACCAGTATCCGCAAGCTAAGTTTTGAGTGTACCATGCAGACTCCCTTGTGAATGTTAGTTAAGACTCTAAGACTTCCTGTAACTGTGGAAATCACTAATAATAGTAATAATAATAGCAATTAACAGAAGCATAGAGATTTTCCCTTCCCAAGTGCTTTACAGATATTCTCTAATCCTCCTAGCTAAAACCAAACTTTATTCCCTTGAAGGGTTTTGCATTTGTTTGAAAATCACTTTTCTCACTGGACCTCAAGTGGACTTAATAGTCACTATATGAAAGAGACCAAAAAAAATAATAATAATAAATAAAGACAAAAGAGCGCTTAAGGTCACAGAAAGAGAGAAGCCAATTATATCCAATGAAATGAGATGTGTATTATTGAGAAGACAGTACATGAAACACCTTGATCTAGACATAGCTGATTGATCCAAAGATGAATATGATCAGGACGAAGAAGGCTTTGTCAAATTGCAATTTGTGTACTTATGATCAGATAATGGAAGTAAAGGATATTATGAGAATTTCTAGGTTGGAGATATTCAGGTATGGAAAGGCAAAATGGAGAAGTTGGTACTTGCAATAGATTCAGAAGGACAGGTAAACAGAATTGGGAGAACAGAAGGCAGACTTGAGCCCAGCATGGTTGAGGATTCAGGAAAGCAGGTCCTAGAAAGTAGTACATGGAGCTGTACGGCTGGAGGTGTAAAAGTGCTTGGGGTGTGAAGGGGAGGTAAGACTGTCAAAGTAGTGTCTGACTAAATTACAGTAGATTTTCTATTCCAGAAAGAGGAGATAGGACACAATTCAGTAGGTGGTGAGAGTCCTTGAAAGTGTTTTAGCAGAGGCGTGACATGATCAGATTTCTGCATTGGTAACAGCATTCTGCTAAAAGCAGAATTTTACAGCTGTGTTGAGAAATGTTGAGGCTTCATGTTAATGTAAAATGTATCCTTCCCAAGGGTTATAAAAAAATCCTGACTGAAGTATAATACAAATGTATCCCATTCTGCCCCAGAGCCATGAAGAAGGCCCATTAAGGGGTTTCATTCAAGACCCTCTGTCTATAATGAGGGAGATGGTGTGGCTTCCTCTATCTGGAAGCTTTTTCAATGACTGATGTTGCTGAGGCATCTAATTTAAACTTAGTTGGATTTATCTGGCCTAAGGGAGTTACTGAAATATTTTAACTGACAAGGTGGGGATTAACTATTAAAGAGTGATAGAAAAATCAGTCAGGTGTCTTGCCTGAGAGGCAGCCAGGGCTTCAAGCTTGTGAGGGGAGAAGCATCAGTGATGGCTTTCAGAATACATTCCCTAGAACTTCTATTCCTTCCTTTGGCCTAAACAAGAAGGTCATAGATCTGATAGAGTCACTACAGCAGGCAATGGACTGTACTTTGTGCTTTAACAAACCTAATCTCAAGACATCTTCCCCAAATCCTCTTCCTAGGATGCAGGCCCTAGATTACTGAACTAAAACTGCCAAGCCTCAGCAAGGCCTGCTCCACCTTGGGCTCAGTGACTATCTCAGATTCAGCTGCTGGGAGATTTCTGAACAACCCCATTTATTCATTAGCCTCCTGTGGTTAACACGCTTGGCTGATTCAAATCTCCTCTTTAAATAACTCAATTCTATTTATTCTAATCTTCTTAGCTTTTCTGCCCAAGAGCTCCATAACCATTCTAATTATGCTATTTTTCTAATTAGTCTTCTTCCATCAATAAGGAAACCCTACTTCCCAGATCCTGTCTTGCTCATAGGAGAGAGATTTTTATTCAGTATGTCAGGGGTGGGTCCAGGAGTCCATATCTTTGACCAAGGCTTTACTTGACCCTGTTGCAACCAATGGCTGTTCATGCAGCCATTCAGTGGTTCATTCCAGAACCACTACCCTGGACCATAAATCACAGAGAGATCTATTTGTGTTACCAATATGTTCCAGTGCCTAACAAAGAATTTACAAAGAAAGATCTCAATATATATTTACTGAATGAATGAACGACCGAACGAATATTGATATGAACACATAGGCTGCAGAGCTCTCTCTCTTCCCCACCCCAATCTTATAAATGAATGATCCTGGCCTAAGACTAATTGAAATTTCAGACGTTTGGTTAAATGAATAGATTGACATCTAGAATTTGGTTTTCTTAGGACAATTTTGTCAGGGTAAGAAAAAGACTACAAATTCTTGCCTAGAAAGGAGAAACAATGAAGGACAGAGCATGATGGTGCCCGAGCCTGCAGTCAGAAAGGCCTCAGAGAGCCACTGAGGTACTGTTTGCCTGATGGACACAAGCAAAAAGTTAAGCAAAGGAAAAAAAACAAACTTGTCTTCCTACAAAAATTAGTAGGACTTCATCAGAGAAAGACTAGTGGAAAAGGAAGGCTGTTTCGACTCCATAAGGGTTTGAAATATCAGAAGTTACTAACCTTGAAATTTACATTAACAAGGCAAAAAATGACAGAAATGGCCGTGACATCAATCAGATATTAAATGGCCAAGAAAATCTAGGAAATGATAGTAGAGAAGGATAAAATCATGTCAAATAATCCCTGAGAATCCTTAAACCATCAATTCACTGGGGAATAGTAAGAGGTAGGGCTAGAATTCAAAGCTCTTTGTGATGGACCTGAGTTAACAGTGTAACATGACTTACATGTGTGAGGATAGGACATCATTAGCATTCATAGCTGATGTGGCTTGGGAATATTTGGGTTTTGTGTAAGCCACTGGGGGCACAGCCATTACCCCCCATCTCTATATATCTCCAGTGATTATCATTTCAATCTCCACTCGTGTTAGTCTGGGTAGTGGATGTGCAAAAATCCCTAAGTAGGTCATATATACTTACTAAAATCCTCATACATATTCCCCAAGTCTTCAAAATTAAGGGAGAAGCTGCAGTTCTATGTTAGGCTCCCCAAAACAGTCTTTGGGAATGACTAACATATCCCATCGTGAATCTGTTAAAATGTGTTCCTATGTTATAAACAGTTCCATGTAAACCATGTTTTGCTAATCTCTTGGGTAGGGAAATCTAAATCATGAAAGTGTAAAGCTTTGAAGCACAAGTCCACAGGGAGTTATATTGAACAGTATCCTAGTGCAGTCTGTTTGGTTACTTAACTATAACCAGTTTGATTTGACTGCCTCTTCTTGACCACACACCCAGCACCTGAAGCTGGAAATACATGATTAACAGCAGTTGCTTAGTCATATATACCCTCTTGGTTTCAGATATCAAGGCCACATGTAATACTAAATCTTTATTTCTGGCCTTACCCCACATCGTCAACATGAGTTGAATACCAACCATGTACCAAAGGCTAGTATTTCATCTCTGCATTTTATCTCTACAACAACCCTATACATGTAGGAAAATACCAGAGATTTCCTCTTAAAAAGAAAAATTGATGTGGAAATGGGGCTTAAGTCCCCATTGTAAGAGGTAGGGCTAGAACTCAAAGCTCTTCTAATACTATGTGTGTTGCCTTCTATTAATGTCAATAGGTGGCACCAGCTTGGTTTGGGCTTTTAAACAAAAATTTAATTGTAGCATCTTTGAATTTTAGAGCTGTAATGGGTCTCAGAGATCTCAGTGCACCACAGGAAAATTAATGACATGGTTCTTTTGAAGTAGAAAAATAGGACAAAATATAGGATAAAGCAATTGTGGGTCACAATTGAACTAATGCTAATTACACACAGCATTCTTTTAAGGATCAGGGAGCTTACTGTTATTTAAATTGAGTAGTGGTGTTATTGGTAACATGAAAATGATATCTGCTATTAGAATAAATGTCCTACAATTAAGATGCTCCTAACGTAGCATGTTTCAGAAGTCAAGCGTTGCTGACCTCACCAATCTGTGGATATCAATGCCACCACATTAATGTAAAGAAAGAGCCTGTATTGAACTACTCTTATACCTACTTACTCGTCTGTAAAAACAGACCTCCCAAATATTCACGCTTTTACATAGGGGATGTCTGAAACATTTCTCACGGACAAATGAGAATTTTCCAGAGAGTTCTCTGAGCACTCTTTCCTGCCATTTATTCTTGCATTTCACCAGATCTATCTGCCACCTCTCTCAGATGCCTTGGTCCTATTTCACTAGCACCTCCTCGCTTCTGTCCCACCACAGAGTACAACAGCACACAGGTGACTCTGTAGTCCGTGATGTCCCCTGGCCACCATATGATGGTGTGCAGTGGTGTGTGGTGATGGAGGAAAAATAACTTTTGTACATTTGTTTTTTCTTGAGAAAGGATCTTTCTAAATTAAGGTTTCTGCCATTCTTGTTATAGGATCTCTTAACTCTGTTTTTTTAAATATTTATTTATGAGACAGGGCAAGCAGGGGTGGGGCAGAGAGAGTGGACAGAGGATCCCAAGCAGGTTCTATGCTGACAGGCTACAGCAGCCAGTCCAACGTGGGGCTCGAACTCATGAACTGTGAGATCATGACCTGAGCTGAAGTCAGATGCTCATCTGACTGACCCATCCAGGTGCCCCACTCTGCTATCTTTTTTTAATAGAGGCATAATTGTACAGAGAGTAAAGTCTACTTTTTGGTGCATAGTTCTGCAAGTTCTGACAAGTACATACAGTTAAATCAAGATAGGGAACAATTTTATCACCTCCATATATTCCCCATACCCATTCACTCCACCTTCAGTCTCTGCCAGATTCAGACACAGAATCATCTGTGTCTCTCCCTTTATTTGGTCTTCTTGAGAATGTCCTGTAAATAAGCATCCCAGTCTATTTGTTTTTATTTATGACCAGGATGAACCTAAATTCCATTTTCCCAGGATTATTTCTGTTTATACATAATTATCAACAGCACCCCATTTCATGCTCAAAAGTATCTCAAGTCTACATAATAAACTGAAAGACTCTGACACTTACAGGAACACACACACACGTGCGTGCATGTACACACATACACACACACACACACACACACACACACACACTCCTCTTTCCAGAGAGGACTGATTTAAGGCCACATGTGGGGAAAAAAATGTCCATATTCCACTGTCCCATCAATCTCTCTACCCACCCAGGGAAAACAAAAGAAACACAAACACAACTCAAAAAGCTTAGATCTTTAAATTTTGAATACCATTATTTTTCGCAAATGGACATTCATGTACATGACCCACTGACCTCAGAATATTACAATTTTACAAGGAATACAAATAAGATGAAACGTGATTTACATAGAAGTCCCAATGGCTTGACTGCAAGGTCACCCCTTTTTTTTCTTACTGTAAACAACACATAAATCCAAACTTGTAAGTTAAAAACTGCTTTAGGGGCACTTGGGTGGCTCAGTCGGTTAAGCAAACAACTTTGGCTCAGGTTATGACCTCTCGGTTTGTGAGTTCAATCCCCTTGTCTGGCTCTGTGCTGACAGCTCAGAGCCTGGAACTTGCTTCAGATTCCGTGTCTCCCTTTCTCTCTGCCCCATCCCTGCTCATGTGCGCGCTACCTCTGTTGTGCGCATGCTTTCTCTCAAAGGTAAACAAACTTTTAAAAATTTAAAAAATAAAAATTGCTTTACTATGCTAATGGTCCTAGTGTTTAATTAATTAATTATTCTTATACAAAGAAACATTTCATCAGAACTGTCTCTATCCAGACAGGTGAAATATTTGAACTGTGACAGACGATCCAAGAATCAAAATGGGCATGGAGGGGACTGCCTTTCTAACATCTGTGATGCATTCCAATCTGAAACATTGGTGTGCCATTCCTGGAAAGAAGGCAAGCTTTTTTTTTTTTTAACATTTTCTTTAATGTTTATTTATTTTTAAAATATTTTTAATGTTTATTTTTGAAGGAAAGAGGGAGAGAGAGCATGAGCAGGGAAGGGGCAGAGAGAGAGGGAGACACAGAATCGGAAACAGGCTCCAGGCTGTAAGCTGTCAGCACAGAACCCAATGCGGGGCTCCAACCCACAAACTGTGAGATCATGACCTGAGCCGAAGTCAGATGCTTAACTGACAAAGCCACCCAGGTGCCCCTCTTTTTTTTTTTTTTTTTTTTTTTTGAGAGAGTGTGAGACAAATAGGAGCAGGGGAGTGGCAGACAGAGGGGGAGACACAGAATCTCAAATAGGCTCCATACTGTCAGAGTAGAGTCCAATATGGGGCTTGAACCCATGGACCATGAAATCATGACCTGAGTTGAAGTCGGGTGTTCAACCGTCTGAGCCACCCAGGTGCCCCAATAAGGCAAACTTTACGTCAAAGCCGAGCTGCATTTGATTTTAAATCTGTGAGGTCCTTTCTCAACTTATGTTTCCTGTTCTGTCAAATACGGGTAAGAATTAAAAGAATTGTTAGTATTAAATGAGATAACACATTAATAGCACAGTGTCCAGCACATACTAGGGTTGGGGGTTGGGGGAGAGTGACAGGGTAGCTATTATTAAATGAAACCAGAGTGTTAGTAATTTTCTAGAGTTTATTAGTACTTAGGGTAATAGAGGCAGAAATGGTCCATTGAATAAGCCTCAGTGAAACACAGCAATTAAATTTTTATTTTTGTCTAATAGAAGTGAACTATTTTAAGTTTCTCCTTCCTTTGAGAAGTATACAAAGTAGAGCATAAAATCACACTGGTAGTACACGCTGCCAGAGGCTGCCACAGCCTACCACAAGGAGCATCCTTAATACTGCCCAAGCTTGGGGCAAGAACGTAGGTTGAGGCCAACTTACAACACATCTCAGTACTTAAAAGTTATAAACCAAGCTGACGACTGGCTAAATAAAATATATTCTAGCTTCCTGCATTATCAAATACATTCATAATAGCATGGAAAGGTAGGTATGAATTCAGACTTCTGGAATTCCTCAAAGTTCCAAGCTAGGAACAGCCTGGGAAGACCTGGGCCTGGGGGCCCTCATCCCTCTACAATGACCTTCCCCTTTCCAGCCTGCCTGAGCTTCATCCTGCACTAAGAGAGGCAGCATGCACACCCAGTCTGCCTATGCAAGTTTTGTCCAACTCCCTCACAAATGGCCAGTACTTGGCTGTGCTTGAGACCTAAGGATGTGTATCTGGGACCTTTGGGAAGTGAACCCAGTGAAGAGCAACCAAGCTGCACCTGGAAATAATTATAAGGACTTTGTTTCCAGAGAATTCCAACATCCCAGGCACCCTTGGACCTTGGTCCTGTAGTCTCACTTCCTAGAGGCGGTGGTGCAACTAGAGGAAATCCTGAGACTATTTGTGTAAAAGTCCTGGCCCAGGGGTGCATGGGCGGCTCAGTTGGTTAAACATCTTACTCTCACAGGTCATGATCTCACAGTTCGTAAGTCCAAGATGCACACTGGGATTGTCTCTCTCTCCCTGCCCTTCCCCTGCTCATTCTATCTCAAAAATAAATATATAAACATTAAAAAAAAAAAAAAAGTAAAAAGAAAAGGCCTGGCCCAGAGCAGGAGCCTCCCTTGCTCAGGATCTAAATGTAGTACTTATCTTTTTCTTCCTGTGTGATTCTGTATCAAAAAGACCCCCTAGGACTTAGGTCTAGCTATTTAAGGAATGCAGCAAGAGGTAAATCATCCCATTTCTAGGTCTGGTCTTTAAGATTCTCATGATATCCTCCCATTGTCTCTCTTCCTTCATCAGCTGATGCAGAGAACCATTAGAACATTCTGGCAGTCTAGAGAATGGCCAACTCATGAGAAGGAGCCTGAGTCTCTAAGTATCAGTATGAAGAAAATGCCTCCCCATCTCGAATAAAGAGTTTCTGTGTTCAGTCATTGGGATTGTGTGTGCATATGTGTCTGTTAGTAGCTAGCATACTCTGCCCAAAATAACCATTATCCTTGAGATTTTTTCTGCATGCATTTCTTTCCTGAATGCTCCTATATGCTTCTAATTCTGTATCCTTTCAATAAATTTTTAAAAAAAGGACGTTCAAGACAAGTGAATAGATAAATAAATGAATAAACAGGGAAACACAAAATGAATTAATTAACAGTTGAGTAAGTATCCAGATGCTTCCCCGATAGGCTAATGGACCCAAGCACCCTTGGACTTTGGTCCTGTACTCTAATTTCCTAGAGGGGGTACTGCAAATTCAAACATACATTGCTCAATCTAAAAATTGAGCCGTTTAGTCTTCTGTTTCAAACATTTTTAGTCTTTCCTATTTTCAGATTAATAGATGACCATCATGATACAAGTAGTAATACAAATACAACCCCTACTTTTCAGGTAACTGTCCTGATTATTGGTTTGGACAAATCCCCTTCTCTTTATCCACATGACTGAGAAGGGAGAAGCCATGATTTTCCAGCATGATGGACTCTGATATAATTTCTGGACAACAGGGAGACAATGGACACTCTAGATTGGGTCAAGCAAAAGTCTTCCCTGAAAACTTAAAACTGAAGGAATATGAGAGTCTCAGTCTGGCTGAGTGGTGAAATCATAAACCTAGACATGTTTGATGGCAGTTATATCCCACCAGGTACACTGGGAAACCAGGGCAGAAAGAGAAATGAAAACAACAACAAAAGATGTACAAAAAGAAGCAGAGATCAAAGATCCAGAAGAGGATTTCCTCAGGTCCCTATGATGTTATAGTCCTTTGCTTCTGTCTCTTTCTGATGTCCATTTTTATCCCTGTCCTGTTAGTCCGTGAAAACAATTTACTACTTTTATAGAAAAGAGTTCTTTTGAATAGCTTAAATACATACAGTTTGTGTTACCAGCAATCAGTATAGACCTAAAAACAGCCAGAAGTATGAGGCATCTGAGGGACAATACCGCAAATTCCTTATTCCTTTATTTTCTATAGCCATCTTGACCACCAACTTTTATGTCACCTTGAAAGTATTCAAAGCACTCAGCTCCTTTTGTCAAACACAAGAAAGGCAAGCACTCCATCTTTGAAGTGATACTGCCTTTACCGTTGGAAAAAAAATGCATCTACTGAAGATTTTTTTTTTTCAACAGAGCAACACAATAAAAGAGTGTCTTTGTAGTGAAAAATAATATAGAAAGATAATTAAATCTCAGGGGCATTTTCTTTTTGGGTCTAATGTAGTTTTGCTCTGAAGGAAAAATAAGCATCAAGGCAGCCCCCCAAAGACACTCCAACGCGCCATTGTCACGGACGTGAAGTTGAGAAATGAAAATTCTGTGCTTGATTTATTCTTTCTTTTCAAGAAAGAGAGGCTTAATATTCATTGGGGAGGGAGAGTAGAAAGAAAAAAAAAAACCCACCTCACTGTTATTTTCAAGAGGTTGAAATGCTTATTCTCACCACCAAAGGTGTTCATTTTTGCAGAGATGGTAGTTAAGAAGCTGGCCAATTTGACTAAATATTTTTGAATGTTTATGAAATTGAAGAGTGGCACCATTGGCAAAGGCTCTTATTGGCAAGGTGGAGCCAATTAGTCGGGGCTGTGAGAATGACTGCACATAGCTGATTTCACTGAGGGGGCAAATGCATGATGATGTAGGCTACTGGAGCCTTCTCAACAGCTGGTATTTGGGTCTCAGATAAAGGAATGACATACTCTTCCTATTTTAGGGCATTCTGAGTGTTCAGGTTTGGGGTTGTGAAAATACATAAACGGAACATTCTCAGGCGATTCTGACATGTTCCCGACTTTTTCTTGGATAAAATAAAAGACCGAATAAGCTCTCCTTGAGGCTGGAGATTGAGGGGCCTGGCACTGTTTCCCCATTTCATTCACCACAACTGTGCAATTCAACCTAAACTGTCATTTTAATTTTCTCCCTCTCATATATTCCTATGCATCATTTTTTAAAGACAATGTTCATCGTCTCCATTTATAGGGATAATAATTTTTATTATTTTTAAATGTTTTAAAGAAGAGAGAGAGAGAGAGAGAGAGAGAGAGAGAGAGACAGCATGAACAGGGGAGGGTCAGAGACAGAGGAAGGCATAGAATCTGAAACCGGCTCCAGGCTCTCAGCTAGCTGTCAGCACAGAGGGGCTCAAACCCACGAACTGTGAGATCATGACCTGAGCCAAAGTTGGACGCTCAACTGACTGAGCCACCCAGGAGCCCCTAGGGATAATTATTTTTAAAAAACAGAGCAAAATTGCCTAAGGCAAATGATCCAATAGGAAAAACAAAACAAAAACTTTCCAAAATATGCAAAAAGAAGTTCACTGATTCCCCCTCATTGTCCTTTTTGATTGTCTCTCTTACTACTTTTCACCCATATTCCCTGTTATCCTCATGATTAGAAAAGAATGTGTGATTATGGAAAGTATGGTTAATGAGTATTACTGGTTGGGTTCTCTGCAAAGTAGACTCTGAAGAGTTTAATATTTATGTATTTGAGAGAGAGAAAGAGAGAATAAAAATGGGAAGGACAGAGAAAAAAAGGGAGACAAAGGATCTGAAGTGGGCTCTGCACTGACAGCAGCAAGCCCCATGTGGGGCTTTAATTCACCAACTGTGAGATCAGGACCTGAGCCAAAGTTGGATGCTCAACGACTGAACTCCCCAGGTGTGCCCGCACTCCCCCCCGACTATCGATATTTAAAATGTAGGAAGTTATTTCAGGAGTGGGCTTGGGATAAGCTACTGAAGGGGAGGGAGCAGAATTTGACAGAAGAACTCAGGATGCCATGTAGCCTCAGTGGTGACTGCAGGTCTCTCCATGGAGAGCTGTGAAGCATGAATGACCCTTCGGAGCTGTTCTGAGTAGAGCAATGGTGTCAGGCTTTTATACTGCCCTGTGAAGTAGTCACGGATACTGGCATCCCAGGAAGGGACACAGAGGCTCAGGCAGGGTGTTGTCTCTTCAGTAGAGGCAATCTCTGAAATGGGCCACTAGTCAAACTTCTCTGCCCATTGCACTCTTGGCAGCTGGGAGAAAAAGATCTGGGCAAGAGAGCGTAGCATCCTTCACACTAGCAGGAATAATCATTTTTCGTTACCTAGCAGCAGACCGCATGAGCAGTGTAGGTAGCTATCAGTCTATTATTTACTCGTAACATAGTCTATGCCCAACACTGCAAGAGCAACAGTGGAGAGAAAACCTAACTAGTACAGGATATTTTGTTGGAGACTTGAATTTACTCCTGTGGCACTACCCAAGTACAAGGCATCAGGCTACAAAGTGATAGCTGAAGGGGAAAAAAAAAAAAAAACAAACTTGGAACCACGGGCTCAAGAAGATGGTGATGAATATTAATGAAATCAACATGAACAAGAGTCTGGCTATAGTTGCATCTTTGAAAGCAGAATTAGGTTCAAACATATGGGTGGGAATAGGGCTGTTGGTGCCAAAAAAAAAGAGGAGACTGTGCACACCATGGACAAAGAAAGGAGGACATACTAATCTACAGGGAGATGACAAGACTGTTTTGCACTAGAGGGAGGCAGATTTGAAAATATAAAAGGGCATCATATGACAGACTGGCTTGAATGTCAGGTTAAAGAGACTGGACATCATTCAAAAAAAAGAAAAGAAAAGAAAAGCCACAACTATTACCTCATTAGGGATGTCAGACTTTTAAAAATTAATCCTGTGTTGGGATAGAGAATAAATAAACTGTAGGAGAGGAGACTGCAAATTACTTATGTTCTACTTGGCAGAGACAAATAATAAACAAATAGGAAAAATCCAAACCACCATAATTACATAAATAATTTCAGAAAATTATGTGTTTCAGAAAGAAAACGTACAGGGTACATTATGGGTACTTCCTGGGTCAGAGGAGGTGGATAGGGTTATTTGGGGCCTGAACAAATAGTGGTATGGGTAAATGATAGGAAATATGTCTAGTGTCTTATTTTTAATTTTTTTTAATCTTTATTTTTGAGACAGAGAGACCGTGTGAGCAGGAGAGAAGCAGAGAGAGAAGGAGACACAGAATCTGAAGCAGGCTCCAGGCTCTGAGCTGTCAGCACAGAGCCCAACACAGGCTCAAATTCATGATAGCTAATTTATGACCTGAACCGAAGAGGGACATTTAACCAACTGAGCCACCCAGGACCCCTATGTAAGTTTGTTTTAAATAGATTATGACTCTTTTTTCTTGTGGAGTGTATTTATTTATTTTGAGAGAGAGTGTCAAAGAGCAGGAGCAGGGGAAGGGCAGAGAGAGAGGGAGAGAGCATCCCAAGCAGGCTCCACCTTGTCAGGGCAGAGTCCCATGGGTGGTTTGAATTCAGGAATCAGGAGATCAAGACCTAAGCTGAAGCCAAGAGGTGGATACGTAATGGACTGAGCCATTCAGGTGCCCCTAGTGTTTTATGTTTTTAATGTGCTACTACTAACAAGCTGTGTGCCCTTGGCTACTCTTATCTGTGACTCAGTTTCCTCATCAACCTTATAGGTCTATCGCTGCGATAAATGATTGTGTGTACAAAAGTTCCCTCAATTGGTGAGCAGAGTTAGAATGCAATAAATGTTAATTCATTATTAATTATTATTTCTACTGCTAAGAATGAGGGTTTCACATTTTCTCATCTTCTCTTTTCTGTGCAGAAGCAGCATAAAGTCAAATGTACCCAGCATGTTTCTTATAGGTAAAATTTTCCTCTGGAAATGATTCTCTATAACCTGGATGCAAGTGGGCCACCACTCACTCAATGACTGCTTATTAAATGGCCACTATCTGCTAGGCATTGACTTCCTTAAGGTGAATTTAATTCAGAAATTACTAAATGAAATTTCTTGAGTTTGTTTTGTTTCTCTGTAAACCCACACACTGGTTTATCAGCCTGCAGGAGGAGCAGAAAGATAGCCTCGGGGGCTCTGTCAGTTGGGCCCAGCCCAGACATCAAAGAATATTATGAATGTGTAAAATTGCCTTCGGCAACTACTATTTACAGACCCTCTGGCACAGTTATGCTGAAATGATAAGAAATGTCACCTCAGCCTACTGCACTGAATAATAAACATTTCCTGCCTTCAATATCAACTACCCACTTATCCAGAACTTGGAATGGCTTGCAATCACAATAAAGGAAGAAGGCAATGGTTTCTATTCTCTTCTCATTAATATGCTGCAATTCTCCCAATTAATTAAATCAGTAGTACAGCCAGAAGTAGAACCTAGTGAGATTATCTATATTATGCACTTGAAATATAGTTTATCCATTTTAATTAAGTAAGTTCTAAATATAACCGCTTTTAATTCTTCTACACCCTAAAGCTAATTAAAAATGAAATTAGTTAACATTTCTCAGTGACATCATTAAAAAATTGTTCATATAAAAATGCAAATATCCCTATAGTATGCTGCATGTTTACTTGTATCCCTCTGTGATGCTGATGACCAGGGGATTACAAGTTGGCATGAATACAGACCTCTGGGCAAGATTTTTTTTCCCCCTCTGAAATTTCTCTCCATGTCTTATCATCTATATTCTCTTGGTCTCATCTTTGTGTGTTCTGGTCACTGGCTATGGCTTTGAAAGACATTAAGTATCCTCTTCCTGGCTGCATTGTTTCAGACTTTACATAGGACTGATATAAATACATTTATCCCTATTCTTTCCTTCCTTACATAGCATGTATTTAAGGCCCTCTCCATGTACCAAAAGGTCTTCCATGGTTAAGAAATACTAAAGAAGTTCTAAAGCAACATCTAAGTCAATACATGTCCTTCAGTGGAGGAAACAGGGGACAAAAGGGAGAAGTAAAAATAAAAATAATAGTTGCTGACACTTAAGTACTCCACAGAAATTATCTTACTGTTTCCTCAAGATGACCCTAGTTTTATCATTCGTACCTAAGAGGAAAAGAAATGGAGATTCAGATCATATGATCAGTATCACCAAGTTCAAAGACTTACCAAGGACCAGCTGGATGATTCCTTCAATGACGAACTGATCAGAACACGATCACATCTAGAGATGGAGCCTTCGGAATCTCATAGGAGGAGTCCTCTGCCATTCTTCGAATCTCTATTTTTAGCCCAGTAAAATTCTACACAGGGATTAAAAAAATAATTATGTTGAATTATAAATTTTCTAATCAAGAAGAACCTCATAAAAATATGGAGATAATAGCCAATCAAATACACTCTGAGGGCTTCCCGTCTGTCAGGTTAACCTATGTGCTAGATTCTAAGGCAACATAGAAGATCTGGGCAAGGGCTATCATTCCAAGGAATTCATGGTTTAGGAGGTGAAACAAAACATGAATGTGTGAAAAGTGGGATCATTTTCTTTTAAGATTCAATTGGGAATATATTTTTTTTGTCCCAATGCCTTTTTATGACTTTTTCTCAGTAGCTGGAAATTGCCACTTCCACTTTGTAAGATTTATCAAAAGCAATTCACTAGCTCCAAGAGAAAATATGCTCTACTTCAAGTGGAGATATCAAAGCATTTGTGTATATATTTTAAAATCACCACACCTATAAATGTTAAATGTTAAACTAAAGGTAAATAGCTTGGAAGGTGATTTTTTGGCAATTTAAAGCCATTTTGTTTCATCACTCTTTGTTTTATGACACCACTTTAATATTTATTTTTGTGTGTGAGAGAGACAGGGATAGAGAAAGCAAAGGGCAGAGAGAGAGAGAGAGAGAGAGAGAGAGAGAGAGAATCCCAAGCAGGATGCATGCTTTTAGCACAAAGCCCGACTTGTAGCTCAAACTCACGAACTGTGAGATCATGACCTGAGCTCAAGTCAAGGACGCTCAACTGACTGAGCCGACCAGGTGCCCCTTATAACACCACTTTTAATGACACTCCTAAAACTGAGAAGTTCCCTACCTTTTCATATCACTTCCTCTCTACTTTGTGGTATTGTTAATTTCCTTAAGTACTGACAACATTTCTTTGTTTTTTCTGGACTATTTCCCATTGTAGTGTCTGATATATTCATTTATTCAATAATTACACATATATATAGTTAAATATATTTTTGTCAAGAAATTTATTAACCTTTACAAATACTATTTTCACTCACTCATAAAAAATGATATATGATTAAATATGTAAAAAAACATAAAACACTCATCAATGCATTCAGTAAAACCACTTTCATTCATAGAACATAACCACCTTAAAACAGCAGTTTTCATTCACATTCTGCAAGGCTGTCAAATGAAAAGTAGTCATTATTGTAATCCAAGAAATCCATTTCATTTCAGGTTATGTGGCAAGACTCATTGAAGAATCCTCTGGGAAGATTTTACCCCTTTTCAGTCCCTCTCAAACATGTTTATAACAGGAAAATACTTGTGAGCAGAGAAATAAAATATATATATAATAATATATATACACATATATACGTACACATTGTGCATATATACACACACATGTATATATATAGATATACATACACATACATATTTTTCCTGCAGCTTCTAGTCTACCAGGGAGTAAGAACAATAAAATCTGTAAAAAGCTGTAGTTCACCAGCTGAGCACCTACTGTGGGGCAAGTACTGGTTCTAAACCCTTTACACGTTTATCACTTTAATCCTCATGAGGACTCTATGAGGTAGGTACTGCTATTATCCCAGTTTACAAAAGAGGAACCTATCAAGTTTACTAACTTTTCCAAGCTTCAGGACTTAAAATGGAGGTGCCAAGATTTGGATTCAGTCTAACTGAGTTTTATTTGAATTCTGACCTCAAGTTCTTAGATCTATACCATATGTTTGTATGTGACACAAACAGAAATGGGGAAAAAAATAAGGCATAAGTCGTTACACTTTAAGTGTAGTCACAGAAAATGTTATGGGATTTCAACTAGTAGATACATCACTGGATGTCCAAATCCTTTTCTTTTGAAATTCATTTCAATTTATCTATCATGGGTATAAGTTTTGTTGTTAAATCACTGCTTTTCCACTCCCATCCAAAAAGCTAAGCTATCCTGGGGCGCCTGGGTGGCTTAGTCGGTTAAGCGTCCGACTGTCGCTTAGGTCATGATCTCGTGGTTCGTGGGTTCGAACCCGGCGTCAGGCTCTGTGCTGACTGCCAGCTCGGAGGCTGGAGCCTGTTTCAGTCTGTGACTCCCTCTCTCTCTGACCCTCCCCTGCTCACGTTGTCTCTCTCTCTCTCTCCTAGAAATAAATAAAACATTAAAAAATTAAAAAAAAATAAAAGCTAAGTTATCCTAATAGGATACCTCTACTCATAGTACACCTCTTCTCACAGGGGAGAATCATATTGATAAGGAAAACGCATGACAGACATCATGTGTGGCATCCTCTACATGTTACCTCATTTGGTCTTATACATCCACCCACCAGTTATGTCAGAAGGTGGAGGAGGCGGCTAAAGGATCCCCCAAACTGAGAAGGCACTTTGAGACAGACAAATCAAGCCCCTCCATACTGTTTACAGAGATGCATTCAGGGTAACTTACTGATGGGGGGAACCGGGGAGACCGACAAGAAAGTTGCCAGGAAGCTGTTCTCCACTCAACGGGGGGACTTAACCCATCGCTTTTATAGAGCGAGAGGCAGTGCGAGGTTAAAGGGTAATTACCTAAAGTGATGTCACCTGTGTGGCAGTCATCTACTACTTCTCTAAAATGATGCCACCTGTGCATCAGGCAGCACCGTTTGTCATCTATAGTCGTCTATACACCACTTTAGAGAAGATCGAAACAAGCCTTCCTGCTTTCTGGTCAGGACACATGTTAACCTCCAAGGATCCTGGAAATCAAAGCTCCAGGGAGGTCATGGCCCTGGCAGGAATAAGATGGAGGGCCAAAGATGGGGTCAGTGTTGTTAGCACTCCTACAAGTTATCTATATAATAATTATTACTACTTTCACCTGCAGAGGTAGGCCCTGACAGTTTAAGTTGCTGCTTAGTGTCATTGAGAGTATACAGCAATACAGCATGCAAAATCAGTACTCTGTGGTTCCAATGTACCTTCTTTTGAACACGACATTTCATCCAAGTTTGAATAAAAATGACTTGATTTCTCCTCAGCTTTGAACACTGCAACTACCTCTTCTTAAATGATTAACCCATCACAAGACAATTTTTTAGTGTTTATTTTTTTTAATTTTTAGTTTTAAAAAATTTTTCATGTTTATTTTTGAGAGAGAGAGAGAGAGACAGAGACTGAGGGGAGGAAGGGGCAGAGACAGGAAGACACAAAATCTGAAGCAGACACCAGTCTCTGTCAGCACAGAGCCCAATGCGGGGCTCGAACTCCCAGAGTGTGAGATCATGACCTGAGCTGAAGTCGGACACTCAACAGACTGAGCCACCCAGGCACCCCTAATGTTTATTTGAGAGAGAGAGAGAGAGAGAGAGAGAGAACAAGCAGAAAGGTGCAGAGAGAGAGAGAGAGAGGGAAACAGAATTTGAAGCAGGCTTCAGACTCCGAACTGTCAGCCCAGAGCCTGATGCCGGTTGGAACCCAGAAACCGTGAGATCATGATCTGAGCTGAAGTCGGCTGCTTAACCAACTAAGCCACCCAGGTGCCCTAGGAAGACAACTTTTTTTTTTTTTTTTAATCCCTGGTGCTTGTAAGCAAGGAAAAGTTTGGATTAAAAGGTATCCTTTTCCCTTCCAACTTTTACGATGGGTTAAGGTTTACTTTTCCTTGAACAGAAGGGCATGGCTTCTTGAACAGAAGGGCATGGTTGAAATCATGGGCTGTGGAGACAGACAAGGCTTCCTTTCTTACCATTGTTTGTCTTTACGTGTCTTTGGCCAAAGTGCTGAGATTCTCTAGGCTTCTGGGTCCATGTGAGGCAAATGGGCATATGAATAACATGCCTTACAGGATTGTGGTAAGGATTAAAGGAAAGAATGAACATAGAGCACCTAACCCAGGCTATGCAGGTAGTATGTGTGCAATACGTGTTAGCTACCATAATTTGTATTTGCTAACCTCACATAGTTGCCCATCAACCCTTATGGTCAAGTAATGTAACTTTTTAGTATTGATGGGGCCCTACCCGTCTATCCCTGCCAAAGTGTGAAGGGTAGGGATTTTGCTCTAATGGGATTTTAAAAGTTATTTTCACCTGTAATGTACTGCAGCGTAAAACTCCAACCCACTCCCAGAAGCACTGCTTAGAATGCGGCATAATTAAAATAAAAGAACAATCAACAGCAGGAATGTTAGCATAAAACCAAGGAAATTATTAAGAAACTAAACTGAACAACATCATTAAGAATCACCAGAGGCTTCTATAAATATGTAAGTAGTGTAGGAGTTGAAATAATACAGAAGGGAAGCACACTATAAAAATATGTTTGTGTCTAGAGCGCTGCCTGCATAAGTCTCTGCATGTTGTATAACTCAAAACACCTTCTTCGATGAGGACAACTAATGATGGTGAATCAAATATTAGGTAACATCATGGCCTGGATTTCAGCAGGTGCTAAGGCACAATTTATATTTATTCCCTATGCTTAAATGTAGGAACTGAGCCATTAAACAACACTCTGCCCCAATTTTGAAAAAATAAGGATCCTATAAAAATAACCCATGCTTTGTATCCAAAGTTTATACTTTTTTTTGAGCATCCAGATTTGATTTATGGTGTATTAAGAGTCTTAAATTATTACTAACTGCAAGAGGAGTCATATTGGAACTATACTGGTAGGGTGAATGAGTCCAAGAACTTGTCAGGGCCAAACCTCTGGCGTTGCAGTAGAGGAAGCTGGGTGAGCTTACGCGGGCACTCAAGAGTCTTCAAGTGTGAGTTTCAGCTCCTGATTTTGCTCCTGCAGATCTATGAAGAATCTCCTCTGTAGCCATATGCCAAGTTAGCTCTCCACAATCTGCAACTTAGAGAAGTATTCACTTATGCGCTCAGGCTGGGCTGTGTCTAGAAAGCAACGTTTTGGCTGTGATTTAAAGAACGGGCAGATGTTTAGCCAGGAAAAACTAAGTGGCGTAAACTTACACAGAGAAGAGGCTTAATGCTGGAAAAACATTGTTGTATTTGATGGTGACTGGAGTGTGGCACGTAAGAGAGGAAAGTAGCAGCAGGGAAATTTTTAAAGGCAAAGAGCAAGTCATGATAGGCCGTGTATTCAAGAGCTGAGTTTTAATCATGGAATGATTTTAAACATGTAATGAGGACATGTTGATAGGTTGTGGCCAAGGGAGTGCTTGAATCTGTTCTAGGAAATATCAGAAGCATTTTGGCTGCTGTATGAGGAATGAGTGGAAGGGCAGAAGACTGAATGTCCACCTATATGGCTAGAAAGGTTACAGCAGTGGCACAAACCAAGAAATGAAAGTGGAGACAGAGGGAAGTGGACAGCCACTAGAACAGAAGCAAAGAAGGTGGAATCTCAGAGGTAGAATCTAGGAGACAGAATCAAAAAGACTTGCAGGTGAGATGTGGTGTGAACAAAAGGAAAGTTGTCGAGAATTTCAAAGTTTCTTGCTTCACGGATAATAAAGAACTTTCACTGGGATGGGCGAAATACCAGATCAAGAGATCCAGAGTTCAGTAAGGAGTTGCTTACCAAAGGGCATAAAGTTTTAGTTATGCAAGATAAGTAAATTCGCGAGATCTGCTGTACAACATTGTGCTTGTAGTTAACAATACTGTAAAGGGCTCTTAAAAATTTGTTGAGAAGATAGATCTTATGTTAAGTGTTCTTACCACAATAACATGAAAGAGAGAAAAAAACCAAGAAAAACAGGGTTTGATGTTCAGTATGTTAGTTTGACTTGTGCATGAGGCATTCAAAAGGAGATTTCTAGTAGGCCACCTTGTAAGAGCTTGTAGAATAAAAGAGACCTCCGCACTGCTGTCCTGGTCACATATATGGGTTGGTTCATTATAAGCAGTTCTTTGTAGGCTTTTTGCCTATTTTTTCCCCTAGATCCAAAGAATGTTAAGACAATCACTATTAGAATCAACATTTCTCAAAGTTCAAATGACCAGGTGACCTTTGCAATGACAGGATTCTGAGGACTTTCTGACAGACTTTGCAAAAGCAAAACAAATCAAGGTTTCCAAAACTAAATCATCAGATCTGGTCTGTTACTGGGTCCTGAGCATTAGAAAGTTGTGTTTTGTTTGTTTGTTTGTTTGTTTTGACTCTTAGATATTATCTTGGCTGAATTCCGCCCATTGAGTTTTTCTGAGCCAAAAATAAACTCCCATTTGTAACACATATAACACAGGACTAATAAACTAGCATAATGCTGACGGTAGAGAAAAACACGCCTTCCTTTCCTATAGGCCCAATGAGAAATGAGCTGAGCTCAGTTTTTTGAAAGCCATGCTAATTAGACAGCAGGATCTCAAGAGACTGCTAAATCATGACCCCACCTAAACTGCTTATCTTCAAGCACAGGGTAATAACATAATGATTCGTGAAATGAAGTCATTTTTGATCAAATTGGTCTTTTTTCCTTAGCCTCTCTGCCCAGTGCAAGAGACTCTTTCACATGCTCCAACTCCAGAAGTTAAGACTCTGTTGACATTGGTATTAAAGTCTATGGTAATTGACTCCAACTGTTGCAGCCGCAAAAATTGCTTTGCTAAGCAAAGGGATTTATAGATTTGGCCACATTTTGTTGTTTGCTGTCTTCATTTATTACAGATGCATTTTCTTCCCTGTTTTCCAAGATTGAGTGGATGGAACTGATATGGAAATGGTTTTAGCAATGCATTAGATAAAAGAAAAAGAAAAATTTCTCTATAGGACCCACTTAAAAGTAGGATTTATTTTTTACCCCTGATTTAACAGTAAAATCTTTTCATTGCAAAAACAAATTTTGGAAGCATAGAAATTAAAAAAAAGTTAAAATTATTCATAATCATAGAAGTAATGATAAAATCACCATTTTGGAATTTTTATAGAAGTTCTCTTTCTAAAAAAATAAGTTTATTTTTAATAAAATAAGAATGAGATAATTTACATATACTGTTTTTCCTGTATTCTTTAAAATACTTAAAGTGTTATTTTTAGTGTCTGGAAAATAATCAGTTAAATATATTTGTAATGGCTTATTAAACATTTTGTTATAATCTACTAATCTGTAGTTTGTTTATGAAAAGCTCATTAAGGGGGGCCTGGTTGGCTCAGTTGGTTGAGCCTCTGACTTCAGCTTAGGTCATGATCTCACAGTTTGTGGGTTTCAGCCCTGCATCGGGCTCTGTGCTGACAGCTAGCTCAGAGCGTGGAGCCTGTTTCAGATTCTGTGTCTCCCTCTCTCTCTGACCCTCCCCTGCTCATGCTGTCTCTTTCTCTCTCTCAGAAATAAATAAAAACATTTTAAAAAATGAAAGCTCATTAAAGTTTCTATACTTAGGCATTCACATTCAAATAACCAATATTTATTCTAAAATTCTTGATTACAAAATTTCCATTAAGAATAATACGAGCTGGGGCACCTGGGTGGCTCAGTTGGTTAAGTGTCAGACTTTTGGTTTCTTCTCAGGTCATGATTTCATAGTTTGTGAGTTCAATTCCCATATTGGGTTCTGCACTGGCAGCCAGCCAGAGCCTGCTTGGGATTCTCTCTCTCCTTGTCTCTCTGCTCCTTCTCTGCTCGCTCTCTCTGCCTCTCTCAAAACAAATAAATAAACATTCTTGAAAAAGAAGAAGAGAAAAAGAAAGCCCTGACATCTAGAATTGTATAGCTAGAACATGAATATACATTTTGGAATCTTCTACATATCAAAAAGTTAGTAGGTTTAAAAACAATGAGTTCATTTTGATTCTTCTCCTTGGTCTGTCATTTTTCTGGATAAACCAAAATTTCTCTAGCATATTTTTCATAAAATAGTAAAATGGTCACATAAAATGCTTGCCTATTGGTAGGCCCATATGGTTCATAACCATTTAAGATCTTTGTTTCATAGAGTTTTGTATTGCAACTGATAACAGCAAAGGATACATACCTGTCTTCTGGAAATAAAGTTTTATTTCTCCTTCCAATTATCCATTTGCATCAATTCACAAAATTCCCTTTATATATTCTCATGTTATATGAGAATATGGGATCAAGGAGTTTATTATTCCTGCAGATGATAACTTTTGATCCTAATCCAAATGGGGCTGGCACTGGAGCTAGCTCAGTGAAGGTCATCTTATGAACCATTGGAATTTCTCACAGTGTACAGTCTTGGACAGCTTGTCCTTACATTCAGTAAGTCTGAATGTCCCCTGTAAATCCCTGCCTCCCTCATTTGCTTTCTTTTCACATTCTAGTTTCTGCCACATACACAGAGAAACCTCCTTTTTTCTATGCTGGGAAATTCTGGAGTTACTCTGCAATTACAATCCCTTGGTCAGGAGTTGAAATATAAAGTATAGAGATTTCTCATAGTCTGGTCATTTAAGATGTGTATGATGATGTATATAACCTCCCTGTGGCCTACTGACAATAATCCTATCTTTGTCTTTCCAAGAGGATTTCTACTTTCTGGTTAAGGAGAGGTTATATTGAGAAAGGAAGGAAATAGCAGATATGGTACATGAAGACAAAGATACAAATCAAAACGCATAGAAAGCTTAAAAAAGAGAGAGAGAAAGAGATAAGAGAAAAGAGTTCTTTTCAGCACTAAGAGAACCGGTGACAGAAATTGAAAGTGAAGGGAAGAAAAGTTGGGGTAGCCCAATAGCTAATATGGATGGAAATAAGTTTTCAAAGACATACTAAGAACAGGTTTTTCTCAAAATTTGGCATTATTTACATTTTGGACTAGATAATTCTTTGCTGTGGAGGAGTGTCATATGCATTGTAAGGATGCTTGGAAGCATCCTATATTTCTTATACTAGAAGACAGTATACATCTTATACTAGAAGCCCTCAGTTGTAACAAACAAAAATGTCTACAGTCATTGCTACATATTCTCTGAGGAGCCAAATGGAAAACCATTGCTTAAATTAAAATGCCTTCTCCCCTTTTTTCTGCTCATTACTGTCCATACCCCCAACCCCCACAGACATCTATCTACCCTTTGTCTCTCTTTTCTCCAGAGACCAAGTAAACATTAAAATTGTTTCAGTGATAGCTTTCTACTGGATCCTTTTTCCTTTGGATCGATTCTACACAAACACTGGACTTAACTGGGTGCCGGTTGTATTTAGTTCGGGTTTGCAAATTGTTAAACCGACATATAACACATATCATTATACTGATGGTTAGCCACAGCTGGATGAGGAGAAGACAAAAGAGAGTGGCAGGACTGAAGATCAGAAGATGCTGGTTGTAGTCCTGAGTTTATCAATGATTGGGAGAAAGTAGTTATATTTATCGGTTTTGACATCCTAAAAATGGGGTAATCACCGAAGTTCCTTTCAGGTTTGATGTTCAGTGATTTGCTTATGATCTAGTTCTATTACAAATACCCCAATGCAAAGAAACTATTTTCCCAGTGTTGCGTGTGTGAAGTGAGAAAGTTTCTAGATAGCAAAGAAATGTCTATGGTAGGAAAGTCAAGAGTTGGAAGGATTTTGAGGGACAGGAAATCACATGTAGAAAGAGTGCTTGCAAACCTGTCAGGTTTGAAACCCGTCATATATTGATCCTCATCTCTACTATTACCTCTGTCCTATCAGACGTTGTCAGCTCAGTCTATAGTGCATCCCTTTTCTCAACATACCTTGAATTTAACTGTGAAGCTCAAAGTAGAATAGGATTCATTCTGCTGGTTTTCTGGGGGGAGCACTTATATTCCTGTAAAACAAAAGATGTGTATACTGGATACTGGTATTGGGGAATTGCACCATTGTTAGAGAAAAAGCACAGGGGGTGTTTCTGCCCCTTCATAAATATCATTAGGACCTCAGCTTGAAGAGCTATGAGTGCCCTTATTCTCTTCACTTGTCACCATATGATGGCAGCAGATTTAACCATTAGACAAAAAACTCCAAGAGCATTTTAAAAGCTATTTTGTTATTCATGGATTTGGGGCAAGAATTCCTGTGAATGTGTGATATCAGAAGGAGAAAAATGGACTGAAGTCCTAAGGGATTGGTATTGTGGTATGTCACTGTGAAATTCAAGACCCATCTTCATTTTGACATCCTGTTTGAAAGCTTTCTTATATCATGAAAAAAACATGTTTCCTATCCATTAGTTGTCTGTCAGTGGAAGGTGTTGAATTTGGATGTGATTCTAACCCTTCTTTTGTCTTCCTAGAATTACTGCAATTGAAAGAAAGAGGCCAGAAACAATTCAGAACTTCTGCTTATAATTTCAAAAACACAAAAGACAGAAAATCCTTCAACATTATCTCATCAAGTAAATTATTCAATTAAAGACATGTCTTATTTTTTTAAACCATTTTAGTTTTATAGTTTTTCCTCCATTTTTCAAACACAGAGGAATATTTTGCAGTTTTTCAAAAGTCCTTTTGGTCAAGGGAATAATAATGATTATTTTTTATATTGGAGCATTAGTGAGTCAGAGCTTTGTAATCATTCACAGAACAGTACAGGATTAGCAAGATATGAATTCAGCAGGGGATTAAGCAGAAAGCCTAATCATTTCCCAGAGTCGAATGAATCCTGAATCTTTCTGGAGGTTGAAAATATTTGATGAACTCATTTTTTAAAAATTATTTTTAGCCGTTGCTGATGTTTCCCAAGTAGAAGCATAAAGATTCAGTTATAAGCTGGAATTTTCTGCCCTAGGAATTCAATTTTGTTATCCTGTTAATCAGGTGCCTAGTATCCTACATACCAAAACGTTGCTGTTGGGAAGGTTTGGATACAAATAACAAATGATCTAAATCACACTGACTAGAGAATCTGACAAGGTGAATTACCAAGTTAGATGAAATGAGATGAGAAATGATGGTTTTGTCTTTTCCAAAATGGAAGTAATTAATTTACTCTTATAATTAGGAAAGCATCTCATGTTTATTATAAATAATTAATTCATTATAGAAAAATAGAATCAGGAATGTAACAATGGCCTGTATTCATTAGCCAAAGATAATCATGCTTAACAAGTTAGTGTATATAAATACATAATGTAAACAAGAGTTAAATAACTATTGGGACCCAATATATATTCTCAGTTGTAACCTGCTTTTTTTAACCTAATAATTTTCATAAATACTTTCTCGTGTGTATATAGATTAATATACTATTTTTTAAATCATAGGATATTTTTCCATTGAATGGATAAATACGAATATTGTATAACGATTAAGAGCAAGAGTTTTAGAGTCAGATAAGCCTGAACTTGAGCCCCAGCTCTCTGCTAACTAAAAAATAAGTATTCCTGACATTTAGCTTACTCTCCCCAAATAATAGTTTGTTCCATTATTTTAACTGAAAAGGAAGAAAATGGAGATAATATCTAATTTGTATACCATTGATTGCCAGAAATGAAATGAGATAAATAAATGTTTTGAGTATTATGTACAATATTTAGCACATTGCTTGGGCTTAATAAACATTGGGAATTATTGCATAATTCATTTAGCCAGTCTTCTATATGTTTGGGTTGTTTCCATGTTCTCTATTATCTCTAACACTTTGGAGTTTCCTTGTGAAATCAAACTTACGTACTTGTCTGATTATTTCTGTAGGATAAATCATTTAATGTGAATTCCAAAGTGCATGGTTCTTTTTTTAATTAAAAAGTGCATGGTTCTTTTTTTAATTAAAAATATCTTTGTTTAGGATTTTGATTTCTCTGGCCAAATTTCCCCATGCCTAAAATATGGACCAATTTGAAGTCCTATTAGCATTGTATAGGAATGAAAGATTCATCTTACCCCATTTGAACAGTTAAGATAATAATTTTTTGATGATGAGCTGTATAGGTGAGCAAAGTCTTCAAATCATGTGAAAAACCATTTTAAGCCACTAAAAGACTCCTCTAATGAGGGCTTAAGAGATAGTGGTATCCCATTTAAAACATTTGAGAACACACTGAAAGCCAAGATCCTTGCTAAACAATTTCCAGAGAAACATTTATATTTCCCCCCAAATAGTCATTTTATAACGCAGTAGCACAATTTTTAGTTCTATTATTAAACTGAATATAGTAATTTTAATGTTTCAAAAAACTATCCCTTTCAAGGGTCTATGAACACTGCAGTGGCACAGAGCATACAGCAGACATAGTGCAGACTTCAGAGTCCAATAAAAAGGTTCCCGTTCTCATCTATCATGTATGAATTAGTCTTATAAATGTTATTATTTATTTACTTTTTATAGGTTTTTTTTTTTTGAGACAAAGAGATAGAGCATGAGCAGGGGAGGGCAGAGAGAGAGGGAGACACAGAATCTGAAGCAGGCTCCAGGTTCTGAGCTACCATCACAGAACCCAATGCAGGGCTCGAACCCACGAACTGCGATATCATGAGATGAGCCACCCAGGTGCCCTGAATCCTATAAACTTTAAAAGAACAATGAAACCTTTCCGATATTTTGCTTACTCATTTCTAATCAGGAAAATTACACTCCAATCAACACTTCTTCACATTTGCTAATTCAGTTGCCCTTTTTGCCTGTTAGCATAAGTCTTTTTTGGGGGGAAACTGAAGCTCCCCCATTCAACATGGCCTCTGGGTCTGTCCATTCCAGTCATTTCTATCCCCTCCTTTGTTACAGTGTTGCTCATATAACGCAGATTTGAGCAGTCTTAATATCCATCTCCTTAGCTATGAAGATAGGCTCTAGGATGGTCACATGACCCATGCAAGACTAACAAGAATCCTCTGAGTTACTCAGGCGAATTAAGCCCAGAAGCCCCAGTTGCCTAGTCCAGCCTGCTGTGCACTGAATAATGCTCTAATAGGAAGAGAGAGAAGAAAGAGAGGTAGAGGGAGAGAGAAAGAAAAGAATCTGAGGCTCACATACCTTAAGGCCCAAAACTCCTAGAATTCTCAGCTACATGAGATCCTCAACTCCCATATATGCTTAACATGGTTTGTGTTTAGACTCTGTCACTTGCAATAGAAAGAATTCTAACACAAAAATCTATCCCTTAGGGTGTTGTGTGTTGACTGAGATATGATACATAACGTATCTCACCCGAGACCTTCCAAATGTTCCTCTCTTTCTTTTCCTTATTTGAAGCACTCATTCCGTCTCACTACTGAACAAGTTCACTGAGAGAGCAGGTGACCTACGTTGTTGGATGGAGATTAAAGACTCCAGAACACTTCACTCGAGAAGAAGGCTGTTGGCAAATCTGGAAAAGTTTCAAGAAGAGGCTACACAGTGAGTAGTTCTTTCCTCAACTTTGGCTCCAGTCACCTCAAGAAGCAGCAATCTCCAGTTTAATTGTCAGCCACAATTGTACCCAAGTTCAGCATTTTGATCGGACACGTGGTACAAAAAGCATCTTCTCTCCTGGAATCCTGAATAGAATAGCTTTTATTTACTCAGGAAGTAAACTAAACTCGGTGCTGTTTCTATTCAGAGAAATGTCTGGACTAAGTCAAAGTAGCCTTTGGATTAGACTAGTTCTTTCTGAAATCAGCATATGTCTAAGGACTCTAGCAGATTGACTTGACTTGATAAGTAAATTTAGTCCTTATTTCCCTTTTTCAGTTCTTAATTCATCACCAATTAAAGCTTTACTACTTAACTATTTTATCCTGGCAATATTTATTATAGTTATTTTCAAAAGTAAAGGCTGGTCTTGAATAATTTTACAGATGTTCATTTAAGAAAATAAAAGAACTGACACCAAAAAGAAGTGTGGTATCATGAAATTCCCTGGGAATTTCAGTATTGATGTTGCCATCCCTTAGTTGAATGACCTCAGAAAATCTCACTTAACCTCCTTGGGTCCTAACTAAAAGGAGAGAACTGGAAAATGATTTCTTCTGGCTCTAATATTTAATAATGGTATGATTTCATACAATAAAAAACACTGTAGAAGTTCTGACCTTCCAGATAATTAGGTAGGTGATATGTGTCTTACTTATCAGGCAAGGTGTTCTCAAAAAAGAACCCCATTTACATGTATTTCTAAGACAATTCTAAGCGCCTGTAGAAAGGAAATAGGGTCTGGTCAGGAGACTCAGGTTGTAACTTATGTGACTTTGGACTAATAATTTCTCTCTCTGGGATTTTGTTTCCTCACTTGTGACAAAATAGGTTTGGATGAAAACAGTGACCTCTCTCATATTCCAGCCAAAGAATGTTTTTGCACATGAAAATGTGAAATAAAGACCATAGACTGCTCTAGTCCAGACAGGAGGGGAGGGGGAAAGCCTCATTTGGTCTTCCTCCTGCTTCTGACTATAGTCTCTGAGGTATCCCACAGCCACTAGGGTCTCTCAGAAACACATTTGGACAAACTTAAAGTCCCTTCAAATATACAGTTCCATGACTCCAATTAAAAAAAAAAAAACTTTAAAGCCAATTTGGCTCATTTCCTTCTGTGTCTTCTATTAGATTTAGGCAGCCCACAAGATCTTAAATGTGGCATTATTTCTCAAGGTTGAGTTTACATAGTTTCTGTGTTTATAGGGAAATCTAAGAGTATCCCTTTATATATTTTGAAGTCATGAACCAAAGTTTTAAAATTGCAATAGTCAAAGATTGCTTTTGCTTATTTCTGTTTTCTTTTTATTGTTTTTTATGCTAAACTTTTTCACCTGAATATCTTTGAGGAGTGAATGGAATATAGTGCCATATGTAAGGTGAACAATTCTAGTCACCCTGGAACTGTCCTCATTTTAGCACTGAAAGTCTCTCATCCCAGGGAATCCCTTAGTCCTGGGTAGACCAGGAGAATTGGTCCCCATTATTTCCAGTCATCTTGTTGAGAAAGGAAATAGGGAGAATATTTTAAAAATTGATTGACCATTTTATCATATTTAAAAAATTTTTTTTAATGTTTATTTTTAAGAGAGAGACAAAAAGCAAGCAGGAGAGGGACAGAGAAAGACACAGAATCCAAAGCAGGCTCCAGGCTCGGAGCTGTCAGCACAGAGCCCGACATGGGGCTCAAACTCACCAACCATGAGATCATGACCTGAGCCAAAGTCGGACGCTTAACCAATTAAGCCACCCAGGTGCCCCAACCATTTTATCATTGTAAAGCAATGAAGGAATAGGCAAAGAAAAAAGGAATCTCACCAGTGACCAGTGAACTGGCATACTATCTGCAGCTCCATCATCCACTGTGCCCCAGCCTCACCCTCAGCACATCGGGAGCTGTTCATAAGCCCACTACTCAACACAGGCTGGTGCCTCTTCCCAGAACTACCGCACTTCTTCACCCTTCTACTCCAGTCCAGGGAGAACTGTAAAATGTACTAATTTTCTATTGCTGTTGTAACAAATTCTGACAAATTTAGTGGTTTAAAACAGCACAAGTGTATTATCCTGCAGGTCTAGAAGTCTATCCTGGGTACCACTGAGCTAAAATTAAGGTGATGGCAAGGGCTGCATTTCCTGCAGAGGCTCTATGGGGGTATCTGCTCCCTTGCCTTCTCTAGTTTCCAGAGGTGGCCTGTATTCCTTGGTTTATGGTGCCCTTCCTCCACCTTCAAAGTCAGCAATGTTTCATCTCTCTGTCTTTCTTCCATAGTCACATATCCCTTTTATTCTTTCCTACCTCTGTCTTTCCCATTTAAGCATCCTTGTGATGGGATTGAGCACATCCAGACAATCCAGGATAATCCCCTTATTCTAAGGTCAACTGAATAGCAACTTTAATCGCATCTGCAACCTTAATTCCTCTGTGCTCTATAGTGTAACATATTCACAGGCTCACAGGACTAAGAAGGACGCATTTGGGGAGGGACCATTATTCTACTGGCTATGCTGTCTCAAGTTGCCAAGGGCTCATTTGTTGAGATTAGGAGTTTACTGTTATTACCAAAACCAACTCATAACACTTGCTATATATTTAGAGTAATTATATAATCTATCATTCAACTCAGGATATACTTTTGTGAGTGAAAGAGGTCCTCTTACTAATTCCTACAGGAAGACCAACATAAATTGTTCTAGTCTAGGCAAAGTAGGACACCTGGTAACAATGCATAGTATACATTTAACACATAAATATTTGTTGAATCTGAATATAATTTATAGCCATTTTGTTAAATGTTCAGTTACATTCTAAGTGATTTGGGAGTCCAAAACATACAATCAAGCTGGGTAGAAATGATTCTAGCATACAATACTATAAATAAGCTGCATTTTCAGGTGTACTTTATAAGACATAATTTAGGAAAGATAGAATGTCCTTGAAGGCTGGTATCCAGTGGAAATAACATGAAGGAGATGACACTCTGAAAATAAGATAACATTGCTACAGAAAGGTAAATAAAAATGATTTTCCATAAATTAAACTCAAATTCCTATATTTTCTTCTGGATTTATTTGAATACATAAATGTTACAAGGCTGACACTATCATGTATTGTGCCTCTTTAACATAAAATATAAACAAGTGTTCATCTTCCAGCATCATTTGCATCATTATTTCAAGAACCAACAGCCTTTTTATTTTTAATGTTTTATTTATTTCTAGGAGAGAGAGAGAGAGACAGCGTGAGCAGGGGAGGGTCAGAGAGAGAGTCACAGACTGAAACAGGCTCCAGCCTCTGAGCTGGCAGTCAGCACAGAGCCCGACGCGGGGCTTGAACCCACGAACCGCGAGATCATGACCTAAGCAAAAGTCGGACGCTTAACCAACTAAGCCACCCAGGCACCCCTGGTCTTTAATAAGTGATAGTGATATGGCTTCCAAGATTTGCCAAGCATAAATAATACTGTCATGGACACATCTGAACTGTGGTTCTCATTCTTTTTTAGATGATGGATATATTATGACTCCAAACCCAGGAGCAGGAAAATTAGTGTGCTTTGGGTAAATTGAAGGGCAAGACATTCCAGACAAGTCCACATACCGGTCTATGGCAGATGAGTAACAACTCCCCAAAGATGTCTGTGTCCTAATCCTTAGATCCTAAAAATGTTACCCTACATGGCAAAAGAGACAATGAGGATGTGATTTAATTAAAGGTATTAAGACAGGAAGATTACTTTAGATTATCCTGGATTACCTGGGTGGCGTCAACATAATCACAAGTCCCCTTATAAAAGGGAGGTAAGGGAGTCAGAGTCAGAGAAGATGATGTGAAGACAGAAGCGAGTCGATAAAGAAGACAAGATATGAGAACACTATGCTGCTGGCTTTGAGATGGAGTAAAGGGACATAAGCCAGGGAAAGCATACAGCCTCTAGAAGGCAAAGGCAAGGAAACAGACTCTCCCCAAGAGCCTCAGAGGGTGCCCACCATGTTGACAGCTTTACTTTATTTAGCTTAGTGAGACTGATTTTGGACTTACAACCACTAGAATGGTAAAAAAAATAAATGTGTGGTGTTTTAAGCCACTGAGTTTGTGGTAATTTGTCCCAGTAGCAACAGGAAACTGGTACAAGTCCATACACTGGCCACAGAATTAGGAATGAGGGTGGCATCATGCAGAGCTGGAAGATCAGCCCCTCTGAGCACACCTCCTTAAGGAAGCGAATACACAGAAAGTAAAAATGAGGTGGAGACAGTGAATAGATGTCAGTGTTGCAGCAACAGACTGCTGGATTCAGGTCCCAACTGTGTTATAAACTCTGCTAACCATTGTTTCATAAGATGAGGACAAAGTAATTGGCCTTCTAGATTTTTCTGAAAATTGGGCAGAATATCATAATAGTTAAAAGCATGAGCTTTGGAGCTGCAGTGAGCTTAGCTCAAGCCCTTCGTTCAACTGCCAACTATGCATCATATGGATTTAAGCATGTTATTTACCTTTTTAATGTTAAGTTTTCACAGTTCTAAGTAAAAGTAATAGCACCTCCTTCACAGGGTTGTTAGGAGTGTTAAATGTATGTAATGCAATATAATGCATTATGTAGTATATGTGTGTTCAATAATATTACATATAAAATATATGTAATGCAATATATAAATGTGTATATTGTGTTAATTCTCAATACATGGAAAGTCTTGACCCATGGGAGTATGTACAAATGTTCATTTTTTCATTCATTAGTTATATTTTGGATTTCTTCCTGGTATGGGTACTTTAAAAGTACTCAGGCTGTGGCAGAGCAAAAATGATATGTACTCTGCCCTTATGCCACTTATATTCTGATTCCTTTTCCTTATTCATTAAAAACGAGTATGATTTTTAGTATTTTCAAGGAACTCAGATTTTTTTATTAAAAATTTTTTTAAATGTTTGTTTATTTTTGAGAGAGAGACAGAGTGCAAGCAGGGGTGGGGGGAGAGAGAGAGAGAGAGAGAGAGAGAGACTGAGAATCCAAAGTAGGCTCCAGGCTCTGAGCTATCAGCACATAGCCTGACTGACGCAGGATTGAATTCACAGACCATGAGATCCTGACCTGAGCAGAAGTCAGACACGTAATCGATCGAGCCACCCACGTGCCCTGAGCTCACCTTTCTGAAGTCCCTGCATGAGCCTGAAGAGTAAGGTTCTTCAAAGAGAAATTCTATTATGGGGGCCTCTCCTGGTACCAAGCCGCTAGTTTAGACTACTCCCTGTTAAAATGGCTGTGGACCTCCACCTGGCACCCAGTTAATAACATATTAGAAAAAATGACTTTGAAGATTTTCTTATTTATGATATAATCCCAGAAATATTTCCTCTGTTTGTGACCTTAGGTTCATAGTACTTGCCTAAAGAACTGAATAATGAACCATTTTTTATGTGACAGTTAGGAAAGCACAGAGATATTTATTTCTACTCCCCATAGGAATGAAAAAGGTAGTAGTGATTGGACTGGGCTGAAGAGATCATACTGTTATAATGAAGGAGGCTCAACTAGTAGGGGGTGTAATGAATGTAAGCCTGAAGTGAATGAATCATTATAAAATGTACACTCCATCTCCACAATGAGTCTATTTTATTAAAATAATCTCTGGCATAATGTTGTCCTCTCTTGGCTTTTCCCTACTGCGAATCTATCCATGATTCTACCATCACAAATCTTGTCCCCTGAGGACAGATCTATAATGAGAGTGAAGGGTTTGATTATTTGCTTTTAATAACTCTGCTTCCAAAATCCTACTTAATGCAGCAGAGACTCTATATTGAAGAACATGCCAGAATTATTGGAGGATCAATCAAAATTGGCAATTAATCATAATCACAGCCAGTAATCATAGCTGCAATTACCAATTGATTAATTAGGACAGCTCTTGAAATGCCAGTAGAAATTTAACATCATATTAGATTCAGCCCAATAACCATAAACTTCTACAATTACTTTCCAGCTTACTGTAATTTATGTCATATTTCTTTCTATTATTAGCTGCTGTATTTGTTTATTCATCATTTTATTTGAGCAAGCCAAACTCTTTCACTGTCTTTTTTATGTTGAGAATCTATTAAAATATGTTTAAGTCATGGCATTAAATAAATCTAGTGTCAGTGCCAGGCAAATATTTGCAAATTTAGGACATCTATTTGCATTGCTTTGCAGGCCAAGAATTCTTTTTTTAAAAAAAATGGGGTGTGAGTATATTCTGCATATTGAAAATTGGATAATGCTGGTATATTGGATTTATGTGTGCAAAGTGTCATCTGACTTATTAACCAACTTTGCAGGCTTGGCACAGGAAATTTTATGCAACCTTCTTTGAATGATAAATATAAGGCAAAGAGTCACCAGAGTTACCTAAAGTGGGCAGGCATCGTAACATTGGTGAAAATGCACAACGAAGAAATTAGGAGAGGTCTAACGTAAATAGAGTAGGGGATCTGTTGAGAAAAAAAAATCAGCATATATATACTTATTTGTTTAAAGACTATGGATTATATTGAACCAAGGCAAACCATCACCACTTACCTCATACTTCCATTCAACAAATAGCTTTTATTTATTTTTTTAACTTTTTTTTAATGTTTATTTATTTTTGGTAGACAGAACACAAGCAAGAGAGAAGAGATAGAGGGAGACACAGAATCTGAAGCAGCTCCAGGCTCTGAGCTGTCAGCACAGAGCCTGATGTGGGGCTCGAACCCACAGACCATGAGATCATGACCTGAGCTGAAGTGGGACGCTTAAACACCTGAGCCATCCAGGTGCCCCAACAAATATCTTTTAAACACTTATTCTGCAAAATATGCTAAGCACTGAAAGGGGTATAGAGTTGAATGGAGCTTACTTTCTTATCTTGAGCTCAGAGTCCAATAAGAGAGTTGAAATATGGACCCTTGTATAGGAAGAACAAAAATCAGCTATGCAGGATGGATATGAAGAATGGGATTTGAACAAGTAAGAAATGGGGAGGAAAAAGCCATTTGCCAAGATTAGCTGCTTTTTTTCATGGACCTCCTGCTTCTGCAAGGCTATTTGTAAAATCAAAGATAAACTTTTAATTATCTACATTTTGAAATTGTGTTCATTCAAAGATTAATTCTTCTCATCCAAATCCCCATGTTAAAATCCCTCAAATTGGTTAACATTAATTTAACTTTATCTTATGTCTCAAGTACAGAAAATTTCTTAACTCCTGATTGTAACAGCTGATGGGAGAAAATAAAGCTACTCTCATTACAAGCAAAAAAAGCAGAAACATCTAACCAGATATATTCAACATATTATATTGATAGCATTAACTTAAAGTAAATAACGAGCAAGTTTTCAGGGGTGTAAGTTTTATTCTGCTATTGAATTTCTCATAATTAGGAGAATATTTTGTGTGATGCATACCATCTGGGCATGAATCATATGCCCATAGGAGGAAGGTGCAGTCTATGTGAGTAACTAATGCTCCCTGCACTCGGGCTCCACTCCATTTGCAACTAACTATATACATTGCTGCACTGTGCAGAATGACTTTCACTCTTCTTCAAGGGGGTGAATTCAAACGGTGGAATCAGGAGCTGTTGAAACGGTAATAGACATGTATCAAGACTGCATTGCAGTGAAAATTTTGATAGCATTGTGTATTACATCCATATTAATAGCAAATTACCTTAGCATGGATAATAGCATTTCACAATGAACACCCAAGGAATTAGGGACTATTAGCCTTGTCCTCAAAAGCACTCTCTGCCTCTTAAGAGGTAAATTCTGAAAAATGGAAACTATGAGCCAAGTACAATCTTAACCATTCCAGGGCTGTCAACCCATTCTGAGTTCTATCAGTGCAGACTGCAGCCTGCTAAGCCATGCAAATTCCAAAGCACCTGGAAGGAGAGTAGCAGAGGAGTTATATGCATTGTACTAGTGCTGCTGATTCAACTCCCAGTTCTCTCCTTACAACTCAAGGCAATGGCCGTTCAGTGAAACAATCTTTCAAAAAGAAAAGAAGAGGCTGCTTTTAAACATCATCCTAAACATCAGCCTTTTCAAGGATGAGATGTCACCGTCTCCTGGCAAGTGAATACTTCAGTGACATAGTATTTTGATTTGCAACAGTTATAAAACAGCTATTCCTAGAGCAGAGATAATTACGGGAGGTAAGCAGTTTGGATGGGCTAATTTATATTGCGATGTTTTGGTTGGCATAAAAGAGTAGAAGATTGTCATAAGTAACCCTCCTCCTCCCTCCCCAAATAACTTGTTGCAAATTCCACAGCGTGGGTTCCATTAGGATATTAATTTAAGATAAAGCCAAGCAATGATCTGGGTAGACCTTGGCTGCCCTGAACAGACCCACCCTAGGACTGTGACATAGTCATCTGTAAGAGAGTTAAAAAGGCAGCTGCAGTATGTTGAGAAGGTTTGGGGATCATGCCAATGTTTTGTATATCCAAGGCATCATGGATAACCATTGTGAGTATCACCTACATGTTGAGGCTTCAGATTTATAAATTTGTATGTTGCAATAAACTGAAACAACTCACAACATCCCTTTACAGCCCACCACATGTTGACAATGGCATTGATAATGATAGTGGCAGTGATAGTATAGCTAGGATGTAGGAAAAAAATCTTACCCAAAGCAACTGAGAATAGAGATTTTATCATTTGATTCCTCATAAAATACTTGCTTAGGTGTTTTTTTCTTTCTCAACAGAGAATGCATAATCTCTGAAGAGCAGAGGCAGAAGAATCCTTCTTATCTATTTATCCCAATGATTCCCCCCAACCATCTGGCTCAAGGAGGGGGGTGGATTATAACTCCTCTCTTACAAGTAGTCCTTTTGATGTATAGAAAAGTGCTCTTTCCTCTTCTCACTTCTTGTGATGCTTGTGGAATTAAAAAAAAAAAAACAAAACCTCCCTCAATAAAGATCAAACTTCTTTCCGTGGTCACGTGACCCCCCCTTCTCTCTTTGGCCAAACACAACTGTAAATCTGAGACCATGGAGTCCAGCTAAAACAATCTATATGAATCAGCCTATGTCACTGTAGGCAAAGCACAAATTGGCACAGAAAAGGGAACGATGGATGTAGTAGAAGAGTAAAATGAGAATAACCAACAATTCTATCATGTAGGATTCATCTGGGAAAAAATAATTAGATTATAGGAGACTGTTTTTAAATGAGATAATATGACAATCTTAATTTTGTTATTGTTGTTAATAGTATTATTGTCATTTGGTAGCAATACAATGAAATAAAAAGTCTTGGTAGCATAATGTTCTGCATGCCAAACAAAAACTAAAAAAAAAAAAGGAAGATCATATCAACTGCCAGATTGAGGTAGAGGCTGATATAGCCTACAGTGAAGAACATGCCAGATTCCTTTTATTTGTATTCTTTTGCAAAAACCATCTAATCCCTACTATTTCCCACCACTCTGCTTCCTCTGTCTAGCTTTATTCATTTATAAATAATTTGTGAATTTACCAGCATGCTGCTACTTACTTGGTCTGTCATTCCTAGTTTCTAATAGATTTCTGGAGAATAAAGGGAAAAGGATTCATAATTGACAGATAGACATCATCACAGATACTGAGGGGAGAGCCTTCTTTTTAATAAAAGTTGAATCAAAGGTCTTGCTTTGTCTTCCCACCTTTTCTTTATAAAAGATGATTCTGGGCTTGAAGAACTTTCCCCTGATGCTGTGAGATTTAGTGGACTCCACTGGGAGGAATATACATCCCCCATCCTACTGATGTTGGACTTGATCTATGTGCCTTAGTTTGGTGTGGGGATGTGATTGGATACAGCATAGGCATGACTGAGCACAGCTTTAAGAAGCAGTGAAGATTTAAGAGCCAGCCATTTTGCTCTCACTTTCTGCTACAAAAAATTCATGTCTCAAATAGGGGCTGCTTCTTCAGCCTGAATCTTGGTCTAAAGACAACTCATGCAGGAGGGAAGAGCTACAGCTGATATGGAGCCGCCACCATGTAATTAGAACAAGAACTGGACTTGGTTTTTGTAAACCAATGAGGTTTTAAAAGTGTTACTGTTGCATAGCTTACCAAAACCTGGCTGACAAAATCATAAATCACACTTAAAATATGGAATAGTTTTAAAATAGTTTTTCAGAGAGACATTTTAAAGCTGTCTCATTGGAAGTATTAGCAAAACCTTAAATCTTTGCTCTCCCTCCTATTTCTCTACAACTTTTAATCTACTCTTTGCAATATGTCCCTCACCCATGACTTCTATCTCTAGAACCAAGAACATCTTACCTTATGAATATTTTAGAAATCTTATCTATGTCTCTAGATTATCTCACCTATCTGCTTTTTCTGCTCTGGTCGCGAGGCTATAGAGTTGTACTAGAGAAAGGCACAAAATCTTATACCTAACTAATTATGCATTCTTGCTGTTCAAGTAAATTATAATGTTGGATGTTTTTGCATTTGTTTATTATCATTCCATTCTTAAAACCCTCATTCTTCCCCGTTTACAAAACTTTACTCTCATAAGTAACTTTAAGGCAAAACTTCAAACTATTTCCCAGGTATCTGCTTTTTCACCTTTCTATTTCAGTTCATTATTCATTTAGCTACTCTTCAATATTTTTATTTGTCAGAAAGCAAATTTAATTCTTCTAAATTAATTATAAGCCTACAACTTCATTTATTTTTAAAATTCTTAGACCTAGAGTTGAGAGAGCTGAAATAATTATATTGATCAGTTTATGACAAACTGTCACCATTTTTCCTTGCAAAGTTCCCTTCCTTGTTTTGGTCTGTTCTTATATATATCTTTTTTCCCTTTATATGTCATTCTCCCTCCTGTCCACCAGCACTTATTATAACATGCTTAATATGTGTCTTTTAAGAAATAAGTTATTTCATGTATGCACGTTTTTGATTTACATAAAAATGTTATGATATGTATATAGATCTCATGTTTTAAAGATATATCTTTATCAGTTAATGCACACTTCATTTATTGCTCATGACTACTATATAAATACTCATGATATGTATCCATCCTGTTTTACTTATCTATTTCCGTTGCAAAATATATGTGAGGTGCCTACAATGTCTACCATCAAAATCAACACCAAGATCTTTTGTACTCTGTATGATGGGAGTGGATATATTTTCACAAGGGGCAATTTCCCTGCCTTTGGGTACATAAAGTTTCACCCAATTGATTTACAAAATTTTTGTACCAATTATTATTTTTCTATTTACTTATATTCTTGCATATAGAATTATATATCTTTCTAATTTTGACCCGTTATATAAGCATAAAGTTATATCTTATGTTGAGAAGGTTTGGGGATCAGGCCAGCATTTTATATATCCCAAGCATCATGGATAACCATTGTGAATATCACCTGTATGTTGAAGCTTCAGATTTATAAATTTCTATGTTTCTGGTATCTCTCTGTTTACTAATTAGGTTGAACATTGTTGATTACTATTTTAAATTCCTCTCAGTTCTAAAAGCTGTATATTTTAGTTATCATTTCTTCCTTAATCCGAAAGTTACTTAGTTTTAGATTTTTAGCGTTTCCAAATATGATATATATTTCATTTTGTCAGAGATTATAGGGTTATTGATTGTATTCCCTGTTTGAAAACAGTGTTTTTGGACTATTTGGTAAAGACAGAAGGAAATCTTATTAACCACATTATTCAAACAGTTTGGATTTTATTTTCTTAGTGCTTTATTGGTTTCTGAGAGAACTTGCTAAAACAGCTAAGAAGTTGATTTCTCAATTTCCTACCTACATCCCAGGTTTGTTAGTCATTGTCATACACATGAGGAGACTAAATTATTACTGACACATATGGTAATAATTACTTATCATGTTGATCTTTTTAATCACAAATGTATAATGGCAGGGCATTTTCACATCTTATTTCATATTTTCTCTTTACCACATTTTCTTTTTTCCCTTTCTATCACTCTTTATAAAGATTTACTTTTTAATTTAATGATTCAAATTTATATATTTAATATTAAATTGTTCTCGTGATTTGGGATGGCCTACTAATACCCATCCATTTATCCTTGCATGTCATTCAAAGATATTTAAATTATTTTTAACATGTACCATAATGCAAGGAAGTTTCGATCATTTCCTTACTGGTTCTAAGTTTTTATCGTTATTTTTTATTAAGTTATTTGGTATTTCTTATTTTCATATTTCCTAGGTTGTTTTTCTCTTTTCATTTGACTTCTTTAGGAGTCTTCAAACTATGCTACCTATTCCGTGGGCTGCAAAATTCAGTTTGCAGCTTATTTTGGTATACACTCAGGTTAAGAATATAGTTTTTAGGGGCGCCTTGGTGGCTTAGTCAGTTAAGTGTACAAATTCAGCTCAGGTCATGATCTTGCCATTACTGAGTTCGAGCCCTGTGACAGGTGCTTTGCTGACAGCTCAGAGCCTGGCGCCTGTTTTGGATTCTGTGCCTCCCTCTCTCTGCCTCCCCTGCAGTCATGCTCTGTCTCTCCCAGTCTCTGTCTCTCAAAAGTAAACATTAAAAAAAGAATATATTTTTATATAATTTAAGTGTTGTAAGAAACAAAGAAGAATATGCACAGAGACCTTATGTGGCCTACAAAGCTGAAAAATATTAGTATCTTGTACTTAATAGAAAACATTTACAGATGATTGGATTATTTCATCTGAGAATAATTTCAAAGAACATTTCTATGTGTCAAAATTATGAAGGCCTGTATATTTGATAATATTTAATATTTCATTTGCACATCAAAATGATAATTTAGGTGGATATATAATTCTGTGTTCAAATCTTTGTTCCTTTCTTCAATAATTTAAAAATTTCTACTTCATTTTCTTCTTGCAATTCTGTAGCTGATGATAAANGAAGCCTAGTAGAACTGATCCAAGAATTCAGCCAAGTTGCAGGGTAAAAATCAAACAGAAATCGGTTGCATTTTTATACACCAACAATGAAGCAACAGAAAGAGAAATCAAGAAACTGATCCCATTTACAATTGCATAAAATACAACCATAAAATACCTAGGAATAAACCTAACCAAAGATATAAGAGATCTGTATGATGAAAACTATAGAAAACTTGTGAAGGAAATTGGAAAAGACACAAAAAAATGGAAAAACATTCCATGCTCATGGATCAGAAGAATAAATATTGTTAAAATATCATTATACCCAAAGCAATCTACACATGCAATGCAATCCCAATCAAAATTGCACCAGCATTCTTCTTAAAACTAGAACAAACCATCCTAAAATTTGTATGGAACCACAAAAGACCCCAAATACCCAAAGTCATGCATGTCCACGACTCCCTTGCTGGTTGCGGACACCAGCAAGCTGGCCAGGGAGCAGGCCTCCTCCTGAAGACAGCATCCACCATGTGCCGGTAGCCAATCTTGCACAGGGTGACAATGCAGGGGACACTGTCCCAGACTTTAGCCTCAACTACAAAGCTGTCATCATCAGGACAGTATGGTATTGGCACAAAAACAGACACACAGACCAATGGAATAGAATAGAGAACTCAAAACTGGACCCACAAATGTACGGCCAACTAATCTTTGACAAAGTAGTAAAGAGTATCCAGTGGAAAAAAAGACAGCCTCTTTAAGAGATGGTACTGGGAGAACTGGACAGCAACATGTGGAAGAATGAAACGACATCATTTTCTCACACCATACACAAAAATAAACTCAAAATAGATAAAGGACCTGAATGTGAGTCAGGAAACCATAAAATCCTAGAGGAGAAAGCAGGAAACAACCTCTTTGACTTCAACCGCAGCAATTTCTTACCTGACACATCCCCAAAGGCAAGGGAATCAAGAGCAAAAATGAACTATTGGGACCTCATCAAGATAAAAAGCTTCTGCACATCAAAGGAAACAATACATAAAACTAATAAGCAACCCACGGAATGGGAAAAGATAGTTGCAAATGACATATCAGATAAAGGGCTACTATCCAAAATCTATAAGGAACTCACTGAACTCCACACCCGAAAAACAAATAATCCAGTGAAGAAATGGGCAGAAGATATGAACAGACACTTCTCCAAAGAGGACATCCAGATGGCCAACAGACACATGAAACGATGCTCAGCATCCCTCCTCATCAGGGAAATACAAATCAAAGCCACACTGAGATACCACCTCACGTTGGTCAGAGTGGCTGAAATANAATGAGAAAGAATGAAATCTGGCCATGTGTAGCAACATGGATGGAACTTGAGGGTGTGATGCTGAACGAAATAAGTCAGGCAGGGAAGGACAGACACCATATGTTTTCATGTATAGGTGGATTAGGAGGAACTTAATGGAGGATCATGTGGGAGAAGAAGAGGAAAAATAGTGGGGGAGAGGGAGGGTGGCAAATCATGAGAGACTCTTGAATGCTNCCAATCATAATTGTACAACACCCATGGTAACAGTTTTGACCATTCAATATCTGTGAGACGTCCGTTACTTTTGGTGGGACCCAATCATGACCTTTGAGAAATTTGAAAAAGACCAATTATAAGGTGAGCTCAAAGGGCCTACCTGGGGTTTAGGCAAGCAGTGAGTGATTGGCTAGTTTATACAGAGTAACTACCTGCAGTTCCCAGCCCTGACTCAGACCACAGGAATGTTACACATTTCTTTTGATTGGCTGATCCGAGGGCAGTCCTGAGGGTGGCTTCAGCTGAAGCTTTTCCTGGAACCAGGCTATGTGCAGCCCGAGGTTGCTCTTAATGGAGGACTTAATTTCAGGCTCCTCAGTGTTATATGGAAACTAACTTGACAATAAACAATAAAAAAATTATTTATTTATTTAAATAAGTTTATTTATTTATTTTGAGAAAGAGAGAGTGCTAGCAGGGGAGGGGCAGAGAGAGAGGGAGAATCATGACCTGAGCCAAAATCAAGAGTCCGATGTTTAAACCAATGAGTCACCCAGGTGCCCTGGCGTTTTACCTTTAAAAAAAAATTCAGGGATATTCTAGCATTTTGCTTCTCTACTTTTGGAGAAAAAGAAACTTTCACACATCTACTATTCTCTAGATTTTTGAATGTTTCTATACATTTTTAAAAATCTCTTTCTCTCCCTATCTCTTATGTCTTCACTTACTTAAAAGCAGCTCTATAGACCGAATGTTCTTACCCCCTGCAAAACTCCTATGTGGACGACTACACATAGTGTGACTGTATTTAGAGATGGAACCCCTAAGGAAGTAATTAAGGTCAAGTGAGGTCTTAAGGGTGGGGTCTTGATCTGATAAGATTGGTGTCCAACCTAATTTTTTCAATGTGTGCATAAAGAAGTGGACACACACCAAGTGCTGAGATTTTAACAAAACCAGCTCTGCTGGTCCCTTGATCTTGGAATGTGAGCAAACAAATTTCTTTTACATGTATGCCACCCAGTCTGCAGATATGGTGGTTTTTTAATGATTTATACATTTAATTTGGCTCCATATCTGTTTCAGTGAGATATTATGATAACCCAAACCAGAAAATGCTTCCTTCTCTTTACTTATACAAATGTCATCTCTACAAAAATATTCTACCTTATGACTTCCCTTTTCAAAAAGATTGTCCTAATTCTCTATAACTTGATATATATAATTATTCTCTAATTAATTTATGGCCTTGATGTTGTAAGGCCACCAGTCTAAATGTCTAAACCAGACTGACNAATTATTCTCTAATTAATTTATGGCCTTGATGTTGTAAGGCCACCAGTCTAAATGACTAAACCAGACTGACTTCATGACACGCTTGAAGTTTCCCCTCTAAACTAGAAGGCCTGAGTTTCAGCTTCCCCAAAACTATCAGGTAGTTACACATTGCCCAAGGCAGGAGAAACCACCCTTGCAACACACAATCAGGAAAGGCCAGCGACCACCCTCCACGTTGTTAAGAGAGAGGCCTGGAGATAGAAACTATAGATAGGACCCTGTTACCTAATGTTAAAGTTAACCCGTTAGTCGCCGAGTAAGACCCTAGGCTCGCTCTGTGATTGGTTAAATTTAAAGGTACTCTAAATGTTGTAATTGGATCCCGCCAAAAGTAACGAATACTCTAGACAATGTGTATGGTCAAACCCGCTGTCAACGATGTTGAATAATTATGATTGGATCACTGTTCCCATGTCACAACTTCTGTAACTCCCCCATCTCAAACCCCATAAAAACCCTACTCTGCCCTTGTTCGGGGCTCTCAGCATGGATTCATTGCGTTGGTGAGGTCTGGGAGCCCGAGCTTAAGCCCGTAATAAAGCCCTTTGCCTTTGCATACGTGACTCGGACTCCTTGGTGGTCTTGGGATTTTGGGGAGATCGCGATCTGGGCATAACAATGTAATACCCATAAATCCTTAGATCATGTCAAATACAGATTTACTTTTATCAGTAACTGAATCAGCCCTTGATATAAAATAGGCATTTGATGTATGGTGATAATTATCTAATTACCATTACTGCCATACAATAAGGTGTATCAATCTATGAATCACAACTATAAGGATCTAAGTGGAAAGCTATATACATTTATTCTAAGTGCATGCTGACAGTATTAAATTTTTCATGTGCTTATTTTTACAATACATATCCTTGATGACACTAGACCTGATGATGATCTGAGTCTAGGGCTTTTATATCAATGATTTCAAGCAAAAATACTTTGTAGTATGCTTAAAACACAGATTAGTTTGTCCAGGATTATGGGTAGATGTTATTACTTTTTAACAAAAACTAAACAGAGATAGCAAGCCATTGGAATTTCACAAACCACGCCTAAAACGTGATTCCAGGAAATTCTGAGAGTCAAATTAATTTATTATGAAACATTTTTTTTTTAAACTCGAAATCTTTGAAAGGCTATCAAAGAATCATTACCCTGAATTTGTGTGCAAAAGCATGCATGCAAATACCTACATGCATTTCCCCAAAGAGTGTCACAACATTTTAGGGTTCTCCAAATGGTTTCTCAACTAAAACTGAAGAAATCCTATTTCAAAGTTTCTACAGAATTGCATTGCATCACAATTTGAGAAGTTAATGGAGGACACAATCTTTTTTTTTTTTTTAATAGTTTATTGTCAAGTTGGTTTCCACATAACACCCTGTGCTCATCCCCACGAAGACACAATCTTGAAACAAGCATGGAAGAATACTTGACCCAAAGTGGCTGAAAGATTATAGTTCAAGCTGTACTCAAACTTGGTAATGTTAGGACACCTTTGATGAAGTAAAAGGTTTAAAAAAAATCTTCCTCAGATTTCATTGAAATCTGTTAATAAAACTCTGATAGTACTCTAATAGTACTCTATAAAAGCTGCTACTATTACTTATTTAGAGGGATTCAAATGGCATCTAAAGATGGGTAACAACTATATAAAAGACCATCAGAAATAAACTATGTACAATGTGTATGTACCGTTCCTCTCCCTTGTAGATTCTATTAGCCAGTCTATTAATTACACTGACATAAAACAGATTAACAAGAGAAACACAAATTTAATTTCAAACATACAGGAGCCCCACAAAAACATGAAAGGCTCAATGACAGTCAGGTAATTGAGGCTTATATGCCACCCTGAGCTAAGCAGGGAGTAGGGTCCTAAGGCTTCAAAGGAAGATAGGAAGAACAAATAAATGTTGGTAAGCAATGCTTATCATGTAAGGACAGAGAGAGAAATTTGAATAAACACACCCTGGCCAGCTTCCCCCTACTTCCAGCCAACCATACATAGCCATACATTCTTTTTATTGATCTCTGACAGCTCTCTTCCTGGACCAAGTCCTCTATATATAGCTTTAGAGGCAATTAAGGGGGGAGGTAAAAAGTTTTTCCTGAGTCTTTTGTGCCTTGTCTTCAGCTCAAAATAATCCATATGCCAAAGTGGTACATTTTGTGGAGGCTCATTCTGAACCCCTTCTAATGGTATGTCTCTGTCTCTTTCAGTCTCTCGGTCTCTCTTTCTCTCTCCCCTATGACTGCTGAAAACTCTTCCAGTTATTCTGGGAAATTCAGGAAGAGAATTTTAAGTATTGCTGTGTCATAAAGACTCCATTTACTGGGATGTGAAATACGTTTGAACATTTCAGAAGTCAGCAAGCATGTTATTTAATTTGCTAAAATCCCAAAGCACCCATAGTTGAGCTTCTGTCACTGAGATGGTCATAAGGGAGAGAAAAAAAATCCTTTTCCTCTACCCCATTTTAAGTTCTCCAGATGGAGATTAGACTACTAATTAGACTAACAAAAGACAGGTTAAGAAGAGAAACAAACATAAGTTTATTAACATGTGCATTATGCATGTATACACTGGAATGCCCAGAAATGAGTTACCCAAAAGCGTGGTTAGAATTTAGGCTTATATATCATTTTAAGCTAAACAAAGGAAACAGGGTTTTGGAGCTTCTGGATGAGGGGTGGGAGGGTAGATTGTGGGAAGACGACCAAGAAAAGTATGGTAAAGAAGGGTTTTTAAATAAGTTTGTTATGCAGATTTCGCTTGGAGTCTTCTATACTGATTAAGTTATTAAGAGCCTTCTTCTTCCAGGTGTGAGAGGATACAATTTTACAAATGGTAATTTCCTTTATAAATGTAAATTTCATTTACAAAAGGAAAACATGTGACCTATTTTTAAGGCTTTTCCTGCATTTGCTGGTTCTCAAAGGCCTAGCTCAAAAAAATCCATAAGCCTAAAAGATATATTCTGGAATACCATATTCTGGTACCCTTCAAAATGTTAGTCAATACTTCCACTCACTAAACATCCATAAAAAAAGTAAGTATCTGTACTAACACCACATCCCTCTAAAAATAAATTTTTATAGTTCCGTCATTAATTCTGATTAGTTCTTAACATATACTTTAAACAAATTTCTTTGTAACTAGAGCTCTAAATGCAAAGATAAAGCAGTTCCTAATATAAAAAAGTTCAGCTTATAATCAAATTTAGCTTTCAAACCCATAAAACTCAAGCTCACTGTATGTATTGCATCAAAGGAAGCTGAGCACAGATAAGTGGTTATTCTCTCAAATTTCTGGCCTTCATTGATTAATCATGGTGATTCTCTGCGGTGATTCAGGGGGTTGTGTGAAATGCAATTCCAAAGAAGAGCCATAAAGGTCTGTCAGCTGGAAAGACAGTGCACCCTCAAGGCAAAAAACTAAAGGACTGAAGGTACCTTAACTGTAACTATCACTTGAGATTTGCTCCTTCGAGAGAAACTAAATTTCTTGACATAAACTTTCAAGGGTAAAATGGATACAATCCTAAAGTTTTTAAGCATTCCCCATTGAATACTGATTTTGTGGTACCTTCAGTGCAAATCCCCTTCCCAAGGCTGCATGCAGTCTGTCAGAAGTCTGAAGGAATATACTAACGGCTTGATAAAAATATAATAGTCTTGTATATCTTCCTCATTTTTCAAGTTTGAATGTCATTTGTCCTTAGGTGTTTGTTTTAAACATGCTCACTCTCACAGGTGCACACACAAGCACACAACACAGAAGGATATGGCTGGTAAGTTATTCATTCAGATCGCTGCAGTTAATTAAGAAACTTAACCAGAGCAGAGGGGGGAAAGGCAATAATATAAGCTGAATTGTACCGTCCCACTCAAATTCACATGTTGAAGTCCTAACTGTTAGTACTTTGAAGATAAGGTCATCAAAGGGGCAATTAAATTAAAATGAGTTGCTAGGGTGGGCTCTAATTCAGTGTGACTGGTGTCCTTATACGAAGAAGAAGTTTGGACATACAGCGACACACCACGGGTGTACAAACAGAAGAGAAACCATGGGAACACCACAAGGTGGCTATCTCCAAACCAAGGAGAAAGGCCTCAGGAAAAATCAAACCTGCCAACACCTTGATGGTGGACTTCCAGCCTCCAGAACTGTGGGAAAATAAATTTCTGTGGCTTACGCTCCCCTGTCTGGGGTATTTTGTTATGGCAGCCCTAGCAAACTAACATGACAGGAGAAAAGTAAAGAAAACACCTGAGGTTTTTGTGTACGAAGGATTCCAATTATTCTCGAAGTCACTGTGCTGTGCTTAGGTGATAGGCAATTTACCTCGAGAGTGACACTTTTGTGCAGCTCAGCAAAAGTTAGTATATTGTTATAAATTTAGGGTGTTAACTAATTGTCTGTTTATTCAGTCATAATAATTGTACATAATCTATTAGCATATATATGTCTAAGCCATTTACCTGGTTTGAAACAGTTTATAATATAATTCTATAGATAAATATAACTAAATAAGTATACATAAGCTGAGGATATATGAGCAGTATAAGACAGGCAAAGTAAAAGGGCTACCTAATTCCAGAAGAATATACATACAGCTAATTTATTTAATAATCAATAACATTTGATTTTAATAACCATAACAGGCACTAGCTAATCCCTTATGTTCACATGCTCATTTCATAGTCATAAAAATTCTTTCACCTGGACATCAATATCTCCATTTTTCAAATAATTTAAAACGAATCTCAGAGATTAAAGAAATTGCTTAAGACCACATGGATAGTAAATGGCAAAGAGAGTGTGAACTTAGATTGATCTGGTAAAAGAACCTGTGTTTTAAATACTGTGTTATCTAAAGATTCAGTTTTCTACTGCTTCAAATATCCATAAAAATATTAAATATTTTTTCAGATACTTCTCAGTGCCTTAAAGTGAAAGATAAAAGATATATTTACTAATTTGCTTAATTCATCTTGTCACTGTTACATATGTTCATTCCAAAATACTCTGTCATCATTAAATGATGCTAAGAGCAGGAAAAGATGTTCAAGTTATTCTTGTTCAAATCTCTTATTATCAGTTGGGAAAAGTTACATGAGTCATACAATGCTATGAAGCCAGAGGGTATAAGACTGTGCTGTTCCATTCGCCAGCACATAAACAGTGTGTTGCTATTTTATGATTATATGAGCTTGCAACAGAATGGTAAAAAATTGTAATAATTCATAGCTTCCTTCCTTGAGAAAGTTTTGCTATGGAAATAATCAGTAGAACTGTAACACTCTGCTTAGTGGCTTAATTTGTTCATGTTAGAAGGTAACGTCTAATTTCATAATGGAGGATTAACAGCCTCAAACAGAAGCACTTACAGACCATATTTTGAGTAGCATTTGAAGACACATGAGTGGAACCTTTAGTTCCTAACTTAGGCTCTTGCACTAGATAACGATGCAGAAGGACCTGAGTTCAAATTATAGCCTTTAACCTTACTAACTATGTAAGCTATATACATTAATTAAATGTTTAAAATAAAAATTTTCCATATCTACAGTGAAAAGATGACACTACTTTATATACACATTATCAGGTAAATTAAAGATCATTTATATAAAATGTGGCACAGAGTAGGCACCTAACAAAGTAACTAGTATCAATGTGAGTCTATGAAGGAAAGCTTATTTGGAGCCCATATATCTCTGATTTGATTTATGACAAAGATGATTTACTGATAAACACAAAGTTTTGTTCAGAAAAGATAATGGAATCACTAAAATACTTAGTATTCCAAGAGCAGTAACAGCAGCAGGACAGTATCAGAAACAATATCGGTGGGGTTAACTGTTGAAACAACCAGAACAAACTGTATTTCCATTCTTGTCATTTATTGGAGCAGCAATAAAAAAATGATGGGAATTCCAGTCCCAGCATTGATATAATAAGCTGATTACTGTAAAAAAGTCTAAAACCAGAAAATATTACATATTAATTATTTTTTTCAGACAGTGGATGACAGCACAAATTGTAATCCCTGAGAATGGAAAAGAAAACAAGAGCCTTAAATTTGCAACAGATTTTTGTGGGGAAGCAATTTCTGGACCATGATTCCATGAGAGAGCTTGTACGTGGAAAATGGAATTCTCGGTGAGTTGAAGAGACAGAGATAAGAGTTCAGAGAATAGGACCTAGCTGGAATTTATAGAAAGGATCTTTAAAAAAGGAGGACTTATGTAGAAGATAACCTATACAGGAGTTCCCTGGAGCTTTGGCTGTAAACCTCCATGAGACTGGGCAAAAAAATAATCAAACAATAGTAAATCAAATAATTCTGAGAGCTCATATAGAACTTGAAAATATCTGACTTCCAACCTGTCAAAATGACCAATACTTGTTGAATATGGAGAGCGTTTGGGAGAGAACCTAGCAATACCATGTTTTAGTGCAATGGCTAAGCTATCTCTAAAGTAAAGACTGTACTACAATGCCTTTAAAAACTTAAAAACAGGTTCAGAAAGGATTGAACCAATACGTAAGTATCTTAACTACCTGATAGAACAAAAATCAACATTCTTTAGAACAATGCTATAAAATCAGACAAACAACAATGTAATACATTGGAATAGGATGATGATTCCTGCAATGAATAAAAAAATTACTAAGCAATTCAAGCAGCGGAAAACATGACCCAATCCAGAAGAATAATTAGTAAATAGAAATAGATCCAGAAATGTTGTGGTGATGGATTTGACTAAGTAGGATATCAAAAGGCCTGTAACAGTATGTTCAATAATTTAGAAGACATCATAAATATAAAGGTTATAGAATTGAAGGAAATTTTAGAAGTAAAAATGCAATATCTGAAATGGAAAAGTCATTGGATGAGATTAACCTCAAATGAGATGGCAGAAAAAAAGATTAGTGAACCTGAAAATAGAAAAATAGAAACTATCAAAACTGAAGTACAAAGAGACACAAGATGGGAAAATATAAAGAAACCTCAATATCTATTGGAAAATATCAAGTGGTTCAGCATACCTGTAATGAAAGCCCAAGAAGAAAAATAATGTAGAATAAGTAGATAGTATATTTGAAGTTATAATGGCCAACATTTCCCCAAATTTAATGAAAATTTTAAACTCACAGAATGGAAAATTCCATAAACCTCAAGACAGATAATCCCAAGCATACACACATGTGTGTACATATACACACACAAACAAGTCATATCTCAAAAAAAATTTACTTAAAAGCATTGATAATGACAAAATTTTAATAGCTTCTAGAGAATAAAACAAAGGATATTGGAGCTTTCCAAAGATCTGCAGAAAATACACTAATAATACACATACTGAAATTTTAAATAAAATTTAAAGTATCCCTGATACTTATCTAAGTACTTGAAGTGTATCAACTTATATAATACTCAGTGTAATTTTGTGATGCAAATACTAATCTCATCGCTCCTACTTTTTCTATAGATGAGGAAATTGATGAAAAGTGAAGTTCAGCAATATTCCAAAGAATGCATACCAAATGATTACTATTTTTGTCTTTCAAATAATTAATCGATTTTTTTAAAAAAGCAACAAAATCAGTATTTTCACCTGCCTCTCTGTATGTTTTCAGAAATTCAACTTTTTCTCTAGAGCTTTCTCAGTATTTTCACTTAGGCGCTTTGAAATGCTAGAAACCCATTTGTGTGAGCTGGAAAAACAAGAAGAAAATATTGCAAGGCACAATTTATGTTTTATTTTTTCTAGTGTCAATTGATACTTTATCTCAGAAGGAACCAGTATGGTTCCTTAAAATTTTAGACAGTAAGATCATCTGAAACTTGGCTCATCCTGAAACATCTGCTCCCATCTACACTGTCTTACTTTCCATTTTTTCCCCCACTCACAAAGTATAAAATGCTTGTGCTTATCTCCTGAGTGTGTGTATTACATTTTTAGTATATTCAGAAGCTATCTCTTAACACTAATCACTCTTTCCAAGGAAAGATAACCTGACTGGTCCAATTTGGGTCATGTAGGACCCATCCATGACTGAAGTGTGGAGGGGATGTTTGGGCTCACACAGTGAAATGTATGGAGAGGAAAGATTCCAGAGTATTGCTCGTATTATAAAAGATATCCCCTGTGGAGTGCCTGGGTGGCTCAGTCTGTTAAGTGTCCGACTTCAACTCAGGTCTTGATCTCATAGTTCATGACCTCAAGCCCCATATCAGGCTCTGTGATGACAGGTTGGAGCCTGTAGCCTGCTTCAGATTCTGTGTGTGTGTGCCTCTCTCTGCCCCTCCCCTTCTTACATTCTATCTCTCCCTCTCAAAAATAAACATTAAAAAATAAAATAAAAATAAAAGATATCCCCTAAATATAGTAATAAATCAGGGTAGTTAGCACAAATCCTTGAAAATACCATTTTTCATGTGGATGTAAGAGCAGAGTGGGTGAGGTACGCTTCTGGAGCTTCAGAGAACTAGGGGCTCAGGCTTCTGGTCACTGATCTCATATGTTCCTTTTAGAATTTCATTATCTTTCATGATTTCTTCAAATAATGAAAATGAATATTGGTAAATTATGTCCTCATAAAGTCACTTAGAGTGGTCAGAACACAAATCTCTGATGGGTATTTTGAATTCATGTGTCAGCGCTTATTTGGGTTGCATGCAGCTGCAGTTTTGCCCTCCATGACAGAAGACACACAAAAGCCATAAGCTACATAGAGAACAGAGTATCCCAAAACGCGTTTTACAAAGCATTAATCAGAGATGGATTCTGTAACAAAAATAAGTCAGGGAATATCTACATATGATATAACCCCTCCTGAAGAAACAAAAGACATATTAGTACATAAATATACCTTGTCAAGCCCTATGTCTAAGGAACCTGCCTCAGATTTTCTGACCTACTATGTCTAATACACTCTCCTTTATTAGTGATGGATAAATAATGCAAATATAAGCAAAAACTTTAAAAATGGTTGGTTGAGGGTTGGATAATTTATTGGTTCATGTAACCAAATTTGGGAAGAGCAATTAGCTTGAAACAATTACATTTGTTAATAATCTGACACTAACGATATTAAATTTGTCTCTCTTTGTCTCCATCATTACTTCTTTATGCACAATTCTCTAAGGGCACCTTCCTGCCACCCCCAAAATTGGATTAAATATTTGTTGACTAGAAACAAACTTTTCAAATAAGAAAAATGCTGGGAGGAATAGTTAGTTAACCTGGTTTGACCTATAAGCCTCTTCCTAGACAATCCACAGTATCTAGGAAGATTGGATAATTAATTAGCATATCCTGGGTTTCCTGATCTATTAGTCTGGCTACCCTAGGCTTTCTAGGGTAACAAACAACTCCAAAATTTCAGTGGCTTAAAAATAATGATAACTTATTTCTCATGCATACTATAGTCCATCACTAGATTAACTAGAGCTCTACTATATGTCATCTTTAATACGGACCCACAGTGACCAAAAAGCCTCTCAATGGAATATTTACAATGTCATGAATATAGAAAAGTGGCATGGAACAGCATACATTGGCTCTGTAGACAAGATACATATTATTTTTGCTCATATGCCATTGGCCAAATGAATCCCATGGCCAAACTTGGTATTGGACAAAGTATAATCCTTCTATGGGGAAAAAGCAGAAGATATTTTTAAGCAATAATATAGTCTACCACAGTCTATCCTGGCCATAAGTATTTACCCTTCTTCCTTTCCTATAGTCAGAACATGTCCATAATTAATTTGGCTGATGAAGCAGCTTCTGTGTGGAACATTTCTGATCTCATGGAAGAGAGAAGCATACAACACATTGGTTCTTAGAAGTTTCCCCAGGAAAATCCATTCACATTTCATTGGGCAAAGCGAGTCATATTAATAAGCCTGATATGAATAGAGTAGGAAAGAGAAATCATCATGTAGGGAAGAATATGAACATTATCAAAAATACAATTTATCACACCTGACCTCCTATTTGTTGACGGAGTAGATACCATGTGTGGCAGCCTCAACAACATTGCAGTTTGTGGTAAATATTTGTCTTACTGATAATGTACTTACATAAATAGGTAAATTGAGTTTAGGGGCTGCTGAAGATGTGATCTTCTTCTTGGCGTTTTGCTACGTACATGAGCATATTAAATAAAATGAGTGGTACTGTTATAATGATATCTATATAATCTAAGCCGAAATAGCCCAAATTATTGACCTTGATACCTCTTTACATGCTGGGCAATACCATTATGGAGATAGTAGTTCAACACTAGGAATTTAAGTGGAACAAGAGATCCAAACATTCACCATAAATATCTTCTGAGAAATCTACAAACTTTAAACCTTTGTTGTAAAACATTTCTCACCAAGTTTTCTCCAAATTTCCATGGATAATTATATATTTCCTTTGCCACAGTCCAACACCCCTTCATATCTCACATTCATCTGGAGTACCAGTTTTTGAAAATTTTATTTTCTTATAAAAATACTTTATATTATGAGAGTTACTACATTTGGCATGAGAAGAGTGAGAAGGCACATTCCTATTTTTTTCTATTTTTTACTGTGGTAAAAGTACATAAAACATAAAATTTACCATTTTAACCACTTTTAAATGTACAATTCAGTGAAATCAATTACATTCACAATACTGTGCAACATCATCATTATCTATTTCCAAAGCATTTTTATCACCCCAAGCACTCAGTAACATTATACTGAATAATGCTTCAAGGAACATTGGCATACAAGTATCTGTTTCAGTCCTGTTTTTTAATTATTTTGGTTATATGTACCTAGGTCTGGAATTGTTGGGTCATATGCTAATTCTGTGTTTAGCTTTTTATGGCATTTTGAAATGGTTTCCATAGTAGCTTCACCATTTTACATTCCTACCAGCAATGTACAGGGTTCCCATTTCTCCATATTTTCATGTTGCTCACTTTTTAATAGCTAAAACTCTTACCATGAATACCAATCTCCTGTCATGCAAGATTTAAATTCACACTTTGGAAATATTACAAATTATATATCATTACTCATTTATGCTTCTCTAAAAGTGCTAATGTTATTTTCATTAATAGTAATGATAATAATAATAATAATAGTATCATTATACATCAAGGGTCTACTCTAATTAGAAATGCTGAAAAAGTAGCTTAGACTGTTGAAGGAGAGTGACTCTGACAAAGCAATTCCTTTATGGGCTTTCCTGGATCGGGTCCCATAAATGCATCAAGTAACTGATCTTAATTTGTTTCTTTTCAAATAGATTTTCTGCCAAGGAGAAAGATATTCATCCATTCTAAATCATTAAATGAGCTCTCTGCTATGAATGAGTCCCTTGAGAGTTGGGCAAGGCAATGTATCTCTATTTTCTAACACGTGATTGCCCAGTATATCTAAGAGTCACAGATCTAAGATGAAGAAAAGGGAGTGAATTCATATTCACTGAGCTCCTACTATAGGAAATTTCTCATTTAATTTTCACAGTGGCACTATGAGCTGGGAAGACAGTATAGAGTAGTGAAGCACCTGGACTGTGGGTTCAGATTAGTTGGGTTCTACTCCTAATTCAAATCTGAATAGTTACATCATCTTTATTTAGTTCCTTCCTTCCTTCCTTCCTTCCTTCCTTCCCTCTCTTGTTCCTTTTTTCTTTTTCTTTCTTTCTTTCTTTCTTTCTTTCTTTCTTTCTTTCTTTCTTTCTTTCAACATACTTTTATCAAGCATCATATTATGTTTCTGAGTGATCAAAAATGACACAATTTCTGTCCTTGGAAATTATGCACTACTTAAAATATAAATACATAAATGAAAACTCTATAAAGAAACAAACAAAAATAAAGTATGGAAAGAGGTTAGAAGGTAGCCAGTTTTATTACCTGCAAATGGATTATTAATAATACCTACCTCAAAGAGCTGCTATGAGAAATTAGAATTAGATGAATTATATAAAGTGCTTATCAGAATGCTTGACTCTCAGGATGTGTTATGAGGTGAAGAAAAAATTAAGGTCCAGATAGGTTAAGTATTTAATACAGAATCACTTGGCTACTAAGTGCAGAACTAGAATTGAAATACAATTTGCCTATCTAAAACCACCTTTCCATCATACTGTGCTCCCTTCCAGAGATTCTAAATGTTAAGGGGCAAAGATATACCAATACTGTTGGATTTCCTAAGAAGTATTTTTCCTCTATCATTAGCAAAGACATGTTTCTCATGAATCATGTAAGTACCATGAAACAGGAGTGGAGATGAGTCACTTCCATATTTGAAGTCAAAATCAACATATTTCTTAAATGAAGTGTTCAAGATAGGGAATTTTATAAAATTCCTTCTTTCTTGTGGTCTTTCATTATCTGGAACAAAAATATCATATTATTCTTGAATTTGAGTTCCAATGGAAAGTTATCTATCTATGAAATTAAAATATCTCTCCAGGCCACTGTGAGTTATGACCAGAATAAGCTTGTCATCAACAAGCCCTACCCAGGATATTTTTTCAGAGTCTAAGGGATTGGAAGAAGTTAGAAGCCACACCCACTGCTAAAGTTGACAATGGGTGAGGTATATACACTTGATCCCCTAGCTTTGAATCTCCACATATTACAGGTGATAGTATATTCCAGTATGTTCGGTTCGTGTGTACATTGGTTGTCCTGCCATCATTATTTATCCCTTCTTTTCCTGTTAAAACCATCCCTCTTTGGCTAACAAATTACTCTGCATGTAAGTATTCAGGCATAGAGTGGGTGTGTAGTGTTAGAACTTCTCAATGAAGAAATTTTATTTTGGATTATTTAAGTTCTGGAAGGCAGTAAAAAATCCACCCTTATAGGTACTTTCTAGTTTGATAAGATGAGACTCAGTTTGAGATTTTAGGTATACTGGCTTACATTGTAACTGTTAATAGTACTTGTTCATTATTTTCTATCTTCAATTCCACGTACCTGTATTGCAAGTAAAAACTGATTGTCTAAATAAGTGTAAAAAAACAAAAAACCCTGTCTCTGTAGTGGTATTTCAGATCATTAATGAAAATTTTATGAATAAGGTTTTTATCCCCTTCTTGAATGAGACAAAAACAAAACCAAAAACAACACAAATAAGCTTGTTCAATACAAGAAGTACTGATCTAAAAGGAAGGTAAGGATTACTGTGCTTCCAGACTTAACATGGCTTTAGTTGCTTTGTCTTCTAACTGCAAACTGGTAAACAGATTGAAAAGACATAAAAAATAAATACAATCTCACAGCAGGTGTTTGTTGGTCATAAGAAAATATTTTAGAGAAGCTCACACTCACATTATCTTCTTTGGTAGTGAAATAACAAAATAAACTCTTAAAATATCCCTTTGGTTTTGCATCAAGGGATGGATAATTTCTTGAGTAAAAACACACATGTAAGCTTGTCCAAAATTGGATAGTTTTCTCAGTCAACTTAGTTTCAGAAACTGAAACTTTGAACTCTGAGGAAAAATTAAAGTCTAAGTTTCTTAACTTGGCATTTGGAGTACAGATTGGTCCTGACTTACATGCTACCCTCCCTCACATCTTTACTACAACCAAATTAAACTACCTGATACCAGAAAAGCTGCTCCTTTTTGTCTTAATGAATTCCTTCATACTGTTCCTTCTGCCTGTGGTGGTTTGTCTCTCCCCTTATTCCATGCAATAAGTTTGAATCCCACTTGGTTCCAACTGTCAACACTTTCAAATGAATTCATTTTCCTCCTTCTTTAAGTATCTATGGAATAGTTTCTCTGAGCCACCCTTTCAAGCTTTTGTTGCAAGTATGTATGTGTTCATCTGATTGTTTTTTTCTAGAGGGCAAGTTTCATATTTAATTGATGTTTTGCAACTCACTAATACTACAATGATTTTTGTATAAATTTCATGTTCAATGCAAGTTTGTTAAAGAATAAATCAAGAAAGGAAGGAATGAAGAGAAATTAAGGAAAGGAAAATGGAAGGGAAATTATAAAGAGAAATTATAAACACAATGTTTCTGATGTATAAAAACATCTCTTATTGTGGTGTATTGAAAGGCCATAGTGACAAACTTCATCTTCCAGAATGATAAAGACATGTGCTCTTTCAAACTATGCATTAATCTACCTAAAGACTGACTGGAACATATTAATACTTTCTTTGATTATTATGTGAGACAATTTGTCAATATCCTACATCAAACTTACTCAAAGTGGCAATGGCTTGATGTACGGGAATGGGCACACAACTTCACTCAGAGAATTCAAGTCTCACCCACTTAAAAGGCACACTTTGCCAAAACTTGGAAGTAAATATGACACTTTTTATCAGGTTAATGGATGAACTGTGGTATATCTAAACAACTTCCTCATGTGTAAAATGAGGATTATAGTAGAACTAATGTCATAAGGTTGTGCTAATTATCAAAGAGTCATTTAATGAATGGCAGTTGTAGTAGAATTAAATTTAAGACATATTTTCTTAATCAGTTTATTATTTTTTTAATTTTTACAAAGAGTACTCTAGAGTTAAGTTGTTAATTGTAATCTTCTCAATGGTTCATAATTGTAATAGACATTGCTTGTACATCACCCATGATTCATTTGAATCCTTTGACAAATTTCCAGGGAATTATCAGACTCCCATCTGTTTTTTTTAATAGACTTTATTTTTATAACAGTTTTAGGTTCACAGCAAAATTGAGAAAAAGGTACAGAAATTTTCCATGTACCTCTGCCCCCACATAGGCATTGCCTCCCTCTCTTATTATTAACATCCATTATTGACCCACCAGAGTGGTACATTTGTTACACTGACACACCATTATCATTTAAAGTCCGTAGTTTACATGAGGGTTCATTCTTGTACATTCTATAGGTTTGGATGAATGCAGAAGATATATCCACCATTGTAATATCATACAAAATAGTTCGCCACCCTAAAAATCTTCTTTGCTCAGCCTATTTATCCTTCCCTCTCCCCAGTGTCTAACAACCAATGATCTCTTTACTGTCTCTATAGTTTTGAATGTCATAGAATTGGAGTTTTACAGTTTATAGTTTTTTCAGATTGGCTTATTTTACTTAGTAATATGCATTTAATCTTTCTCTAATTTTTCATGGTTTTATAACTTATTTATTTTTAGCACTGAATAATACTTGTTTAGAGATACCACAGTTCATCCATTCACCTGATAAAAGGCATCATATTTACTTCCAAGTTTTGGCAATTATGAATAAAGCTGTTATAAACATCCATGTTCTAATGTTTATATGTACATAAGTTTTCAACATCTTTGGGTAAATACCAAAGGATCATATAGTAAGAGCATGTTTAGTTTTGTAAGGAAGAGTCAGACTGTCTTCCAAGGTGGCTGCACCATTTTTCATTCCCACCAGCAATGAATGATAGTTCATGTTGTTCCACACTACTATTTGGTGTTCTCAGAGCCCCAGATTTTGACCATTCTAGTAGGTGTGTAGTGGTAGTGTTTAAGTTTATTTATTTGAGGAGGTCACAGAAAGGGAAAGAGAGAGAGAATCCCAAGAATCTGCACTGTCAGCATGGAGCTTGATGCGGGGCTCAAACTCACAGAACTGTGAGATTGTGACCCGAGCCAAAACCAGGAGTTGGACACTTAACCAATTGAGCCACCCAGGAGCCCCAGTGACAGTATTTTAATTTGCATTTGTCTGATGACATATGATCTGGAGCATCTTTTCTTTCTGTGATTATTTATCATCTACATATTTTCTTTGGTAAGGTTAAGGTCTTTGGTCCATTTTTTTTTAATTGGCTTGATTATTTTCTTATCGTTGAGTTTTAAGACTTCTCTGTATATTTGGGTAGGAGTTCTTTATCACATATGCTCTTTATAAAATTTTCTCCCAATTTGTGGCTTATCAATTCATTCTGACATTGTCTTGCACAGAGCAGAAGTTTTTAATTTTAATGAATTCCAGTTGATCAGTTATGTCTTTCATGAATCATGTCTTTCATATTGTATCTAAAAAGTCATTGACAAACCCAAGATCATCTAGATTTTCTACTATGTTATCTTCTAACAGTTTTATTGCTTTGTGTTGTACATTTTGTTGCGGGCGAAATGACACAAAGGACAAGACACACACAAAAGACAGACACAGACACAACTCCGGCCGGAGGAACAATTCTAGCAAGCCCCTCTTGCGGTTTATTTTATACCCCGGTAACTGGAGACAAACTGAAACCTACAAGATGCATTCCTTTACCAATTAAGGGCAAGTAGCCAAACACATTTCAAGGACAGCGGGGAGCAAAGGGAGGAAGTGACCACAACATGTTTACTAAGAGGCCTGCTCACAATTCCAGCCTCCTCCTTATTTCTAAGGAGGGCATGTTCCCTCATTTGCAAGCGGACCATTAAACTTGGATATTGTGTGCAGGCCTCCTGGCAGAGCACCCCGTTTGCAGGCATGCTTTGCCCAGGCAGGGAGCCCCGTGTGCAGGCACATCCCCACGTCCCTAACCACGCTTTCTTGTGGTCACTGTCAGGCTCCCACACGTTTAAATCTTTAATCCATTTAGAGTTAATTTTGGGAAAGACTGTAAGACCTGTTTCTAGACTATATTTTTTTCACGTGGATGACCAGTTATTTCAGCACCAATTTTTCTCTATTGTGTTGCTTCTGTTCCCTTGTCAAAGATAAATGGACTATGTGAGTCTATTTGTGGACTTTCTATTCTGTTTTATTGATCTATTTGTCTATGTTTTTGTCAGTCCCAAACTGTATTGATTACTATAGCACCACAGTAAATCTTGAATTGGGTAGAACTTTGTTCTTCAATATTGTGTTGGCTATTCAGGATCACTGCTTTCCATACAAACTCTGGAATTGATTTTGATGATATCCACAAAATAACTTACTGGGATTTTGATTGGGATTGCACTGAATCTATAGATGGAATTAGGAAGAACCAGAATCTTAACAATATTAAGTCTTCCTATCCATGAACATGGAATATCTCTCTATTTGTTTAGTTCTCCTTTGATTTCTTTCATCAGAGTTTTGTGGATTTCATCCTATAGATTTTGTACATACTTTGTAGATTTGTACTTAAGTATTGCTCTTTTGGGAAAGTGCTAATGTAAATGGTATTGTGTTTTTAATTTCAAATTCCACTTGATCTTTGCTAGTATATAAGAAAGTAATTGACTCTTATATATTTACCTAGTATCCTACAACCTTGCTTTGTTCCTAATCTTAATGGAAAACTTTGAATGTCTCATCACTAAGTATGATATCAGTTGTTGGAGATTTTATAAACATTCTTTATCAAGTTGAGGAAGTTCCCTTATGTTCTTAGTTTTCTGTGAACTTTTATAATAAGTGGTGTTTGAGATTTTTAAATCATAAATGCAAGTTGGATTTTGTCAAATGCATCTATTTCAGTATGTATTGATATGATCATGTGATTTTTCTTTTTTAGCCTCCTTATGTGATATATTACATTAATTGATTTCTAATGTTGAAGTAGCCTTGCATAACTGGGATAAATCTCACTTGGTTGTGGTATACAATTCTTTCCATTCATCACTAGATTTGATTTGCTAGTATTTTGCAGAGAACTTTTGCATATATGTTCATGAGAGAGGTTGGTCTGTAGTGTTATTTTCCTGTAATGTCTCTGTTTGATTTTGGTATTATGATAATGCTGTCCTCATAAAATGTGTAAGGAAGTATTCCCTTTGTTTCTTTTTTTTAGACAACTAGTAAATAATCTTTTTATTTTTTTTAAATGTTTACTTATTTATGAGAGAGAGAGAGCACGTGAGCAGGGGAGGGATAGAGAGAGAGGGAGTCACAGAATTAGAAGCAGGTTACTGGCTCTGAGCTGTCAGCACAGAGCCTGACATAGGGCTTGAGCTTTCGAACTGTGAGATCATGACCTGAGCTGAAGTCAGACACTTAACCAACTGAGCCACCCATGGGCCCCATATGTAATCTTTTTAAAAGCTTTCTTGAGTTAGAATCAGTATACAAAAAGGCACATATTTAATATATATTTTGAGTGTCTGGACATATGATAGAAAATTGTTATCATTTCTTCCTTATAATATTTGAGAGAATTCACCAGAGAATCCATCTGGGCCCAGTGCTTTCTATTTTGGAAGATTATTTATTACTGATTCAATTTCTTTAACAGAATTAGGCAGACATTGATGAGTTATAGTTCACGGTTTTCTTACTTTGACATTAGTAGTCCCCACAGAAGTTTTTGCTCTGGTGAATTTTGATTCTCTGTATTTCCATTCTCTGAAATTTTGAAGGAAGGCATTAGTTTGCTTTATGACCTCATGTCTCTTACAGATCCAAGAATAGTTGTTGATTTTTCCATTTGTTCACATTTTACATCCTGTTGAGACAGAATGGTGAATTCCAAGCTTCTTACATGCTGAAATGGAAGCCAGAAGTCCATTTCCTTCTGCTGTTCTTTTAACTATTCTCTTTATGTCTCTCTTTCAAGAAATGCCATTGGATTACTAGAATTGCTTTTGATTTTTCTCATACTTGTAGTGATCTGGAATAATCAGCATCATGGTGTAGTTAGCCAATAACTGGCCACTGCCAAATATGAAAGCTTAAACTTCTTGTCCCAGGTAAGAGAAAACTTCAAGGTGCAACTATACTCCAACTTGCCTGTGTGAAATTCAGATACAGATGGGATTTTGCCAGAAACTGCCACCCATTTGTCTTCTCTTTCTCTATTAGGCTTTTCCTGGGAATCTTGTGAACATGTTTTTTTGTTTGTTTGTTTGTTTGTTTGTTTTTGTCTTAGAGTCTACTTCTGGGGAAGCCAAACTTAGAAAATGATATATTACAAAGGAAGGTAGAATGGAAAAGTTTGGTATACAGCATCAATTCCCACTGAGTTGAAGATTTCTCTGCAGTAATATTATTGTCTCTTCTGGAACCAGAAATTGATTTATTTGTATTTTATTGAATTTACCATCTGTAGTGCCTACCATCTATCACTCATTTGGCTTTTAATTTAATATATTAGTTTTCTATTACTGTGTAACAGATTACCAAAAAACTTATCAGTTTAAAGATCTATATTTCTATCTATCTATCATCTATAATTTACTGATATAGATATAGATATAGATAAATAGGTATGTCTTAAAATTTCTGTAAGTAAAAAGTCTAGGACTACGTTAGCTACATCCTCTGCTCAGCATTTCATCAGCCTAAAATCAAAGTGTCAGCCAGGGCTCTAATCTCACCTATGGCTCAGGGTCCTCTTCCAAAGTGAGTGTCTGTTGGCAGAATTTAGTGTTTTTTGCATTTATTGGAATAGTCCCCATTTCTTGTTGCCTATTGGCCAGGGGGGAATTCCCTCAGCTTCTAGAGGCTGACCTTGTGTCCTTGCCATATGGCTCTCTCCATGTTCAATTCACAACATGGTTGTTTCCTTCTTCAGTGCAAGTAGGAGCAGTCACTAGCACTTTGGATTTATCTGGTTTCTTCTAAAGACTCATCTAAATAAGTCAGGGAGACCCAGGATAACCTCTTTTTATGAACTCAATGTCAATTGATTAGGGACCTAAATTACATCTGAAATATGCCTTCTGATAATATAATGTTACATGGTCCTAGGTGTGATGACTCATCACAAATCCTCCCCCCTACACACAAGGAGAGGGTTCCTACAGGAGATATAGAGCAGGAAGGTGGGAATCTTGGAACACCTGACTTATCTGCCACACTTCTTTTATCTCATATACTTGCATACAGAACCTTTTGCTTGAGAGTGATGTTCTATGATATAAAATTATTGTAGATTTTAAGGAGTGGTTGTGATCGTGATTGTGCTCATAGCTTTTACTGTCATTTTATAAAAGGAAATGATATGTCTGCATTATGTGATTTCCACAATCCAAATATCAAATCAGGGGTGCCTGAGTGGCTCAGCTGGTTAAGAGTGGGACTCTTTTTCTTTTTTAATGTTTTATTTATTTCTGAGAGAGAGAGAAAAAGAGAGAGAGTGTGAGCAGGGGAGGGTCAGAGAGAGAGGGAGGCACAGAATCTGAAACAGGCTCCAGGCTCTGAGCAGGCTGTCAGCACAGAGCCCAACGCGGGGCTCGAACCCACGAACCACGAGATCATGACCTGAGCTAAAGTCCGACGCTTAGCCAACTGAGCCACCTAGGCGCCCCAAGAGTGGGACTCTTGATATCGGCTGAAGTCATGATCTCATAGTTTGTGAGCTCAAGCCCCATGTAGGGCTCTGCACTGACAGTGCAGATCTTGCTTGGGATTCTCTCTTTCTCTCTTTCTCTCTCTGCCTCTCCTCCGCTCAAGCTCATGCATATGCATCTGCTATCTCTCCCACAAAATAGATAAATAAATATTGAAAAGACACAAAATGGGCACCAGGGTGGCTCAGTCAGTTGAGCGTCCAAATTCAGCTCAAGTCATGATCTCACAGTTCATGAGTTCAAGCCCTACATCAGGCTCACTGCTGTCAATGCAGAGCCCACTCCAGATCCTCTGTCCTGCTCTCTCTCTACCCATTCACTGCTCATGCTCTCATAAATAAATAAAACATGAAAAAGTAATATAAAATAATTTAAAAATTTTTAAATTTAAAAACAAAAAACAAACAACCAAACCAAAACCAAACAAAAAAGCAAAATATCAAATCAGAAAACATTACCCCAAGAACTTTCAAGAAATATAGACGTAGGTTCAAGTTCAACTTCTATGGCAAATTATTTTATTTCTACAATTCTTTCTTTTGCTTATACAATGGGTATAATACTACCTGTTTCACAGGGTGCTGAGAGGATTAGAAAAAATTATTAGACAAGTGGCTGACAGACAGGTAATACACGCCTAACAAATGGGAGGGACTTTATCTTCTTATTCCTTATATTACAGAATGTGTTAAATAAATTTTCCAGAAAGAAAAGCCATTTTTAAAAAAATGTGGAACATGTTTGCCTGACAAGCAGCAGATGCTTTGGAAAGTAATTAACCAGTGCATACAGACATGAACATTTATCAGTCACAGGAAGCATTTTACACTAAAAGGTAGTCGAAAAGAGGTAAGGAAAATTGCAAAAAGGCAATTGCAAAATGGCTTTTTTCCCCCCTGAGTAGAGCAGAGGGAGGGGCTTATGGCATGGAGAACTGTCAAGGAAGTCCCATATTTTGCAAGTGGTAAGATATAAGAGCCTCCAGGTGTGGAAACTTAATTGGTTTTATGGCATGGGGAAAATTTGATGTTTTCTAGGAAAGTATATCTTATCTTCATCAGTATTTCAGGACTTCAGCTATAGAAGGACAGAACTAGGTAAGATTTTTAAGAAATATTGATTAATGAACTATTTAGAATGCTGGTAAACATATTGCCTTCCTATTCAAATAGTTCAAAAAGTAGTTATGTTTGATAGGGTTTTTTTGATCTTGAATTTTTTTAATTTTTTTTTTTTTTTGAGAGAGACAGCGTCATCAGGGGAGGGAGAGAGAGAGAGGGAGACACAGAATCAGAGCAGGCTCCATCTGAGCTGGNGGGGAGGGAGAGAGAGAGAGGGAGACACAGAATCAGAGCAGGCTCCAGGCTCTGAGCTGGCTGTTAGCACAGACAGCACAGAGCCTGACCTGGGGCTCCAACCCACGAACCGTGAGATCATGACCTGAGCCGAAGCCGGACGCTTAACTGACTGAGCCACCCAGGAGCCCCTGATCTTGAGTTTCAAAGAACATTTATTAAGTGCTTGCTATGGACCAGTGTGCTACATATTTGTATTTATGGCTTAAATCAATTCATGGTGAGATATATACTTCCCTTATTATCATTTAGTCACAAATGAGAAAACCAAGATTCAAAGAAATTAAGAAACTTGTCCAGTCAGGCTAACACAAAGGATAGAAAGGGAACGAAGGAGAGCTGTAATCTAGCTGTGCATAAATCTCAAACTGCATGCCAAACCTGCCTGCCACACATATTTAATGTAACAAGCCCTTAGCATTCTCTTGCCTGAATCTTGGTTGTCAGTTAGGAATCACCCTGCTACCATCTCTTCAAGGGAACCTTCCTCTTCAGGGAAACTTCCATAGGGTTTCCTGATTTGCATTCAGTGATGAATTTCTATTCTTTCTACTCTGTGCCCCTTGTGGGCTGGCTGGGGAATGGAAGTCAGGGCAGGTATGAGAAATTCTAGCAGGAAGAAACCTCTGATGAATGCTTGATTTACAGAAATGGAGGAATGCTCACTGGTTTCACCCATGCTCTCTAATGCTTTCACACATGCTACTGTGTTAACAGCGAGGCCCATCACAAATGACTATTTCCACTTTCAAATCATCTCTTATTATCTCTGTTCAGTGACTGTGAGCAGGTTTAATCTATTCCTTGCCATTCAAACCATTTTATTCTAACTACTGAATAACATTTCCCATTTCCCATATTCAGGGAAAGTCTGAATCATTTAAATAGAGTTTTGCATGACTTACTTAAAGCTGACAGTTTGCACGTGTGGAATTCAAACTCTCTAGAAACCTGATGAATTCCCCCAAATTTTATTAGTTTGCAATTTTTTGAAAGATGCAATAACACCCTAGCTTGAAGGGATGATGGTAATACAAAAAAGCTTTCTTAATATCAAGACAAATCTCCCAAGTCTGGGTCAGCACTGAATCTAAATGTTAATTCTCCCAAATCCAGATGTAGAATTATGAATTTTATACTCCTTTCTTATTCTAAATCACTTTTCCATGAATTTGAATTGATTTTCCCTAGGGGCTTCAGGCATCTTCCATAATATCTGGGCCATATTTGTATGACAGTAAACAGATGTGATTGGAAAGAAATTACCAGAATATACAGATGTGAGCATTGTCAGGAAAAAAAAAAGAACAAACGAAAACAGGGAAAAGTTTAGTGTGCTATTAAAATCATAAACTAAGCTATATATATATATTTTAAATGTTTCTTGACTACATCTTCACTATCTCTTATTTGGGTAGATGAAACATGACATGCACAGAGAATGCTCTCATTAAGTGAAAATAAATAGAAAATTAATCAGAAATAGTTGCCCATATAGAATGGACACACTTTCATACATACAGAAGTTATATAGTGTACAATGAAGTCATATGAGCACCAAAGTCATACAAATTATGAACAAATTAAAACAATCCTAATTTTCATCCATTCTAATTGGATAACCAACTTAATGCTTTAAGTTTTCTTATCTATAAATGGTAATAATGACAGGTATTTCACAGAGCTAATAAAAATGAAGTGATATACAGATATGAACATAATAACCTCTTAAAAATAGCTACTATTTCCTTCCATTTCGTTCCCAAATGTTTTACAATTTAACTAGCAACTTGCTTACAACCAAGCCAGGAGTCTAAAATTTGGAAAAGATCACAAATATATTTAAATGTCTAAAAATATTAACAGTTAATTGAACCATGAAACAAACTAGTTAGAATCATAACTTATCTCTGTGTTCTTGTTTCATTGAACTAAACCAGAATCAGAGCATCATAATATTATCCTAATGGGACCTTAATCAAATCATATTTGATTCAGTTTAGTCCCATCACTGACTCACTGTTCCACCTTTCGGAGAGTGCACGTTCTTTGACATCTAAGAAAGATCTCATTTCATTCTTTGTCACCTTACCTGGCTCACAGGGCATATGGTTAATTTGTGTTAAAAACAAATAAAGCCATTTAATTTCTGCCATAATGTCTCCATCTCTACTATGGTGATAACAATATATATTTTACCTCACTAGCCAGATGTTTGAAAATCTAAGTCAAATAATAGACATAAAACTCATTTGAAATTATATTATATGCTATAAAAAATCATTATTATTTAGCATATGGCCAATATGTTACCCTGTATTTTTAAAATTAGTAAAATTTAAACACTGTTGCCAGTATAATTCACTAGTTTATGAACACTATCCCAAATATAATTATGCCTGACACAATTATATGTTGAAAGGTGGTTTTAAAATATGGATAGGGTTCCTATGTACTCTGGGAATGAGGAAAATACCAGCCAATAACCAAGACTCGAAAGGGTCTCATCAGTCTTCATGATGCAAATTATAAAACAAGATGGAACAAAAACTAGCCCAAATTGACCACAAAGCTTTCAATTCCCTTCACTCTCAAAATTACCCTTATATTCTACATTTTGCTAAAGTATGATCTGTTCATACATTTGGAGCCAGACCCAACTTTAGCACATTCTTTTTTAAAAATGAGACAGAATTTGTAGGAGTCTAAGAGACAGTAGCCACTTGGTAGTTCCTGTCATATGCATTTTTTTTTTTCTGTTTATTTTTGAGAGAGAGAGAGACAGAGCACAAGCAGGAAAGGGGCAGAGAGAGAAGGAGACAGAATCTGAAGCAGGCTGCAGGCTCTGAGATGTCAGCACAAAGCCCAACATGGGCTCAAACTCATAAACCATGAGATCATGACCTAAGCCAAAGCCGGATGTTTAACCAACTGAGCCAGCCAGGTGTCCCTACATTTCTTAGTAATACATTGATATTACAAGGGTCAGTGCATGCAGGTGGTAAAGAGTTTGGACTAAGAGGTAAACTGCTAGCATTCCTCATTGGCTTTAAGTTCATGGACAAGTTACTTGACCTCTCCCTAACTACTTTTCCTCAGTTTCAAAATGAAAATAATAATAAAACTTTATTTATGGAGTTTTATGAGAATAATGAGATAATGTATATGAAATATACTTAAAGCAGCCTCTGACATATTTACCTAAATATTTCTGAGGCTGAAAGCTGGCATGATTTGTTAGATTACTTCATAGAAATATGTAAGAGGAGTTTTACACAATATCTGAAGCTCATTCCCTTCAGGGACAACCAGCTGACCATTCTAGCTACAGAGAAGGTGATTTGGGGTTATGTTTGCTTATTTTCCCTGTGCAGATGTGGGAACCAATAATGACCCAATCATGGATTTCTTTTGCTAATGGGATACAAAGCTAATTTTTTTTCTAATTTTGTAGAGAAAATTAGATAGCACTTTCTTTCTCATAATATGAAAGATTATACTTGTCAGTTATCTGTTAATTTGGCTGGTGTCATATGACTAATTCTAGCCAATGGATTTTGACTGGAATTGGCATGTGTCACTTTCACGTTGAAGCAGTGAAAAGTCTCTGTGCAATATTCCAACACTCTCTTCCCCCTCCAAAGCAAGTGTGAAAGCAGAAATAGAGAGCCTAGACCTAGCAATCTAGAGGGCTAAATTCACATAAGGTAATCTGCCTATGGGGGTTATATGGAAAATTTGTGTGAGTGAGAAACAAGTGTTATGTGTTATTGCCACTAATATCTTGAGGGTTATTTGTGGCCTCAGCATAAGCCTACTCTATCCTTATAAGTACACATGTTTTATTAAAAAAAAAAAGCAGTTTTAGTAGAATATTTACAGATCTTACATGTTTTCCTATGAATCTGTCTCTAGTAAGTAGCCTACAATCTTGACTATATTTAAGACTAGTAGAAAATTGTCACAATTTTTTAATGCAATTATTTTCCTAATGAGAAAGAAAAGCTGCACTTGGTGATCTCAGGGTAAATCAGCCTTCATGTTGGAGATTGAATCTTTTAAGTATCTGTTAATTATCATTAAAAACATATTGGCTATACAAAATTAAATAAAATGCAAAAATCTAAAAAATAAGAATATTAGTCATCATAATTCTACCACCCTGTCTACCTACTGTCAAGAACACTGGAGAGCCTAAGACTTTACCTTACTTGCAAACTAAAAAGTTAGCCTGCCACAATTTCATGGAAGTTGGCAAGACACAAGACTGCTGGGTCATACAGGAAGAACTTTAACAACAATAGCAGCATCTAGGGTATCAATATTTGTGCTATCTTCAGAGCCTCAAATGTCATAGAATGATCCCCCCCAAAAGCTATGTGACATCTATATATGCAGTGTGTGTTTACACCACAGGAATCCGAGCTTAAAGAACCCAAATCTTTGATAATAGGCAATGAAGCTACTTGATTTTTGCCCATTATAGCGATATAATCTTTATTATATGGTACAGCAAACAAACATGCACTTTACTCTAGAGGGAGACAATATCTCTATCTTCCAAAGCTGTTTGGTCTACAAACATTCTTGAAAAGATAGTATAGAACATTCGGAGTCAGTGGCTCTGCTTCTAAGACATGCGGAAATATGAAGAGCACATGGAAAATTACTTCCCCAAAATATGTATACCTTATTCCTCTATTGTCTTGGCTTCTAGAAAGTATTCTCATGAATATGATAGTCCATCAGCCACTCTAATTAATCCAAAAAACTGTGTCTAGAAATGAATCAATTCAATATAGTATTGAATACAGGCTTATATAAACAGAATCCCAAGTAGGAGGATGAGGTCAACCTTCAATGATGACTTCAACCATGATCCTCAGGTCCTGGACCCAACAAGTTGAAAAAACCCCAAATTATCACTGTCTAACTTAGAGAGTCAGGTGATTTTGTCTTTAAAAGTCTGTATTGACTTTTCCATTTGGTGCATGGCATTAATCCAGGTAGAGAGAGAGGTCTTAGTAGTTGCATTAAACTGGTTTGCAAGGAGTAAGTCTAGGGTAATTTGAGCATGTATAACAACCCTGGCCAGTGAGTTGAGTCCAACTTTCATGCATTTCAGGAATACATTTTGACCAGTTTTTCTGGATGGTTCTACCATCTAGGTAACTGTCTGCAGTTTACACAAAAATAACAATACCTTAGTTTTCCCTCCAAGAAGCTGCCTTAGTATACCAGGGTAGTCTTACTTTAAAGAGATGTATGTAGTCATCTGAGAACTACATGACCCACCTGTGCTGTTTCCTTAAATACTTGAGGGTTTCTATGACCCCTAACAGGACGTCACCATGTTTTCAGAAGGAAGGCAAGTTAATAACCTAACTTGCACACAAAAATTGCATTTTCAAGGGCACATATGGTGCCCCTGGAAAGATGTTTTGTTTTTTTACCATTGATGCTCTCTCCCCAAGTGGGACCTATATGAGTTGGAGGGTATAGCTTGACAGTGTTTCCAAGGTGCTAGTGGCCATGGGGTACCTAGTTCAGTTTGAATAATTGAGTCTCATCTTTCCTTTTGAGGGAATTGTTTGAGGACAGCCAGTTTAACCTGTTCTGTTTGTTCACACTAATACCTGGGTGGCATTCATCTGTACTAGAGAAAGACTAGGTGTTAGTTACAGGAATGGGGATGGACAGCTATCCGGATGTTTTGACAGATATTCTGTATGGAGGATGCATACCCATTGATGGGATCATACGCACTGGATTATCCAGTTGAAGACACTGCACTTTTCATTTATTTTCTTATAGATATAAAGTTCATAGTGCATCACTTGAGAACAGAGACTACATTCAAAGTTCTTAACAAAGGGACTGTTGGATGAAATTACCATATAGCCTTTAAGATGTTTTTGCAGAGGCTGCTGATGCTAATAATAACAATAATAATGATGATAATAGAGATAACAATAAAATAATACTAATTAAACTTTATTTAACATTTTTATATGCCTGGCATTTTGCCAGATATTTTTGTAAAATTTCACTGATCTTTATTACATGTACTCAACTCTACTAGTATTCCCTCTTCATTTGTCTCCAGTGGGTGGATTAAGATTAAGGACAAGGTAATGCACTGAGGCCAGAACTCTGACATGATGAAGGATTTTGTAACTTGGAATTTGCACTTTTCCTGGCCTCCCTGAGAGCCTGGGTTTCACATGTTGCCAGAATCTCTATGATAAATGAGATTTAAGCTTATCTCTCAATTAGGAATTGGCTTGGTCTGGGAAGTCTCTAGAGAAAGGGCTAATATTAAAGTTTGTGGTTTAAGCTTTAGGTCACAGGCATAATATCAATGTTTGGGTCTATGAATAATTTAGCTACATTCAGCAGGGTGAGGGTTTCCTCTTAGATTTTAGAATACTATCCTTGGTTTTCTGACTACACAACAATTCTTTTGCCATGGTCTTCTATATCAAACCCACAGTGCTCAATGATTTAGGATGAGCACACTGATAACTACTGGTAATATCTAGAGCCCATGTCCCCTATTTCTTAGTCCATGGAGTATCATAATCTTCTGTGCTGGCTTAAATAAATATTTCTCATTAGCAAACATAAATTCAGTTTCTTAGATATGTAGCTCAGACTTCATTTCCCTTCCTTTCTTCCCAGATTGTTATGGGCTAAGGTCAAAGCTTTTAAATGTTCCCAATGGAGTATAAAATATGTGTTAAACTTCTAAGACATTCCAAACATTTGCCTCTATGGTTTGTGACCAATGTATCCATTAATTTGCTTTTTGGTCATAGCTTTTGCCATGTAAGTCTTAGGTCAGATAAACACTGATGCTTTCAATTTTCCTTTCATTCACTTAGCAAACAATCACTCCTGAAAGCCCCATGAAATGAACGCCAAGCCAATCTACAAAAGATGAGGAAGATGTCAATAAATGGGAAGAATTGTTCATCTTCAGATGGGATTTGCCTTGCTCAACTTACTTTTATCTTTCCAGAGCAACCTAGTGTAATGGTAATGGTGGAAGTGAATAGGCCTTTAATTGGATTGGACTGTTATGGATCTAAAAGCTGCTAAAGCAGACTGACAATGCTGTGTTCTTAGCCTTGGCTAAGATAAAAATGTAGTTCAAAAGCAAAATGGAGTTACTTGAAGTCACTTATTAGTCTATCAATGGCATGGCTCAGTGTGTTGCTTGTGATACCCTCACATGGTCTCCTCTGAAAGACAGTCTTTCGTGACCATTTTAAAAAGTGGCAAAGCATCCCTTCAGTTTTCCTCCTATATTGATTTTTTATGTAACCAAGGGGAATATAAAAACTTACCAAATGCAAGAAAAGTTACCCCAAATGCCTCTGATTAATCTTTGGTGTCTCAGTTTCTTCATCTATAAGTGGAAGAAACCAATACCTGTTGGAATCACCACATTGTGTTGTTTTGAAAATTAAATGAGATATTTGTGAGGGTGCTTTGCAAATTGGAAATTTCTCTATAAATAATGACTCATTCTTCCTGGAACATGCCCTATATGTCTTGACTATTAAATCACACCGGAGGGCAAAGGCAGTGTCTCCATCAACCATTTTTATATTCTATAGCACCTAAAGCTCTCCATCTAGTCTGTTCTTACTATGTGAACATTACATTATTGCTTATCATGCATCACAATCTCTTCTCCTAATCTATGCATTTTTATTATTAAACACTTGCTTATTGAATATCTACTGTATGCTAGGACTATTTCTTGGTACCATAGACAAAGTACCTGTCTCCTAGAAATGCAAATTACTTGTTACAAGTCAGATCTAGCAAAAAATGTGGAGTGTGGAGCAGTACTGTCTCATGCAATTTTATCACCTCTATTGGAAAAGCAATTGGAAGTACCCCCTAATGATATCTCTAATGATAGGTAAGTTTTATAATTTATTTAAAAGGGCAGGGTTTTTCCCCCTGAATGATTAATAGAGTAGCTACAATTTTTGAGCACCTCTTATGTATTAGAAATATTATTACACTGTACAGAGGTATATCTTACTCTCATTTGTTCTCACAGAGGTGGAATAGACAGATCCAATCTTATAATTTTGAATCTAATATTTGAACCATACCTTGACTGTTGCCCTTCCTGCAGGCTGCTTTTCAAGACATATGCTCAGAAGTTGCCCCTTCTGAATTCTGATTCCAGGAGAACACTCTGTTCCCCTTACACATCCCTTCATGTTCCTCTTCGCCTGGCACCCTAAGGGGCCTTGAGGAAGGTTAAGAGTTTGCAGGGGTTCCTCTTTCATAGTGAGAAGCCTGCTGTGAAATCTATCACAGCAGCAGAAAGATACAAGTAAATGTTTTCCAAATAAAAATCTCTCAGTAAATCAAAGAAAAAAAAAGGTATAATTTTCCTTTGGTAAACGCAACATGCACAAGTTATTTGAAACAGCTGGTTCAAGTGGAAATGAATGACTTCCCCAGGGTCACAATCTGACAGTAAGTGCTTGCTGCTTACATGTGTGGAAGAGGGAATGGGGACAGATATTGTAATGGAGCAGAACAATTTCTCCGCCTCATCAGTTCATGAATATTTGAACGGAGAGGGTGTGATTCAGAGAGTTCCTTCATGGCTTTGCTTTTTATTTTCCCTAGAGTCTCCCTCTCATCCAGCAAGTATCCATCATATACCCACTACAATCCAGACATACTGCTAGGCACTATGACCATAGAGTTCAATATGACATATTCTCGCCTCAAGAAGCAGCCTTCTTTGTACTATTTTTCAAATTATCATACAAATGTATTAGACAAAGGAGGACAGGTATCCTTGCTTACACCGAGTGAGAATGAAGAAATAAAGGCATCTCAGCACCCACTCTCTACGACTGTACTTTGTGCTACATGAACAAAGCGAGAACTTTTGGATAGAGACATTGAACTGAATCTCCATACACTTTTCTAAGGAACTTAACTTACTTGCTGTGTCATCCAGTTCAATAAATATTTTTTGAGCATCTATATGCAATATAACATTCTCTATTCCAGGGCTTTTTCAGCCAAGGCCTTTTATATTCATCATAGGCTGTCTTTTGCTAGATGAGAACACTTATGTACCTCGACTAAGAAACACTTACTGAAAAATATATTCAAAAGCTTTACATTGGTAATGGTGCGGGTTAGCAAAGACTCTTTACAGATACCGAGTATGGTTGTTACTGTTCTCCTCACCTCTACTTTCTAAAACATTTCTCAGAGACTGGGAATTACATGGGGAAATGGAAACCTAAGCTATTTATTCAATTTAAAGCTGCCAGGAAATCAGGGTCATTTGTTTCAAGTTCAGTGGTTTGGAGCTGGTGATATCTTGGCTCTATTTAGCTGAAGAAGGTGGATGTGTGTATTTAAAGGAACTAAGGGTGGGGGGAGACAATAATTTGTTAATGTCCAAAAGAGACAGAGGTAAGAAGATGAATGTAGGAAGTGAAGAGGAGATTGATGTAGAAAAATCCCACTTACCAAAGTCTGTGTAAAGAGCCAACACATTCTACTAAAAGACAGGAGTCTGGAAATTTAGAACAAAATGAGCTAGAGGAGTAACAAGAAAAATCACTTCTAGTATGAGATATAAACAAGAGAAAGGAGGTGCACTCTCAGTTCAGAACTCTGAGTCATAAATTCTCAATTACATGGGTTTGGGATTCACAATAATCTTTCATATGTACAGACTTTTTCAGTTCCATCAAAGGGCTGAGAAATTTGTGATTCTAAGAACAAAGCGTGATACCAGAAGTCAAACTAGAACCTTGGAGGAAAAATCTAAATCTACTTTCTCACAATTGTCTATGCCAAATATCATACTGGATAAAGAAGTATGCACTTTTTTTTTCTTTCTTACCTCCTTTTTAAAGAAAATTAGAAACTTGGAGATGATTTGGAGGAAATATGCCCTGTATGGACCAGGGAAATCAGTTGATAACTAGAACAAAAAGCACTGGTCATAAGGCCCTAGGCCCCATGTTGGGGTTTGGCAGATGATAGAACTCCAAATCCAGGAAGTCAAAGAGCTGAAAAACAGATGGTTTTTCTATTGTTTTCCTTGATTTCTGAAACAGACAGCCATTCACAGTCCAGCTCCAGAAAAGTGATACTTACAGCAAAGATACAGAAAAGAGTCTATAATAAAGTGCAAGAAGTACAGCCTACTTTTGCCTCCTAAGAATGGAAACAAGAACATATAGCAATTGTAGTGGTTCCCTGTATATGCATTATTACCTTTTCTCCCCCTAACTTCCTTGACTCACTTTTTTTCCTCCCTCAATACTTAAGACAACCATTCCTTAACACAGAAGTGGGTAAAATAACTTGTAATTCATTCAGTTCCAAATTCCTACTCACATGTCAGTCACTGCAGAAATGTTGCAGTTGAGTTGAATTTAACTTTCTTTGAAACTGGAGATTATGAGTAGAGAATTACAAGAGACGTGGCAGCAGACAGATTAGCCAGTTGTCATGCCAGTAAGAGATACAGCATTGTCCATACTATTAGATATGAATTAACATGTGGTATTTGGTAATCAGTCTGGAGATGGTGGGAAAGGGCAGGTGAATATGAATCTCATGTTCCTTAAAAACTGTCCTCCAAAACTCAGAAACAAATCAGTGACTAGGAAGGGAAGAACACGATGGTGGTTAATAGCTTGATCAAAACTGGTGCAAAAGGAAGAAATATAAAATCATGATGAGTGTACCCTCACTCTAAGGGTTAAAGAGTGAGGTATGTGCTCTAAATGATCCAGTGTAACAATATCCAGGGAATTCATAATCCCATGGGCTATATGAATCTCTTCTTGGCCTAAGGAGATAGTGATCTTACCATAACATAGGATACAGTAATCTTCTACAGAGTTTCATTCTTTATATGGGGACAACAGAAATCCCTGATCACTGTGGTCAGTATCTCAAATGGGCTGCAGATGCCATTTAAGTGCAGATCTGGACGCTTACCATTGCTTTCTTTACCTATAGTGATCCAACATCACACGGACAAATGCTGTCCAAAGTGTGGTGCTCAAATCGGCAGCTTGACCATTGCTCTTGAGCTTGTTAGATATGAAACACATAAGCCCTGTCCTAATTCCATGAATCAAAAAGGCGGGGGGGCATGGGAGAGACATTAGAATTTTTAAATATGCTAAAGTTAGCATTTGTATAAAGATAGCTTTCTTATCATTCCACTATTCATCCAACAAGTATTTACTTTGTACAAAGCACTTTTCCGAAAACTGGAGTTTCAGGGATAAGCAAAACAAACATGGGTCTGCCCTTATGAAGCTGAGTATATTTTAGCAATGAAGAAAAATATTACATAACCATTTCCTCGATAATGATTTCATTACAATTGTGGTCAATATGTTAAAAACAGACCCAGGAATATTTTGAGGTATTTGAAAACTGATGACTGAAACCAATAATGTCTTTTGGCATATCTTGGCATCATGATGACATTATGAAAAAAGCACAAAATATTAGATAAAAACCACACACACAGACACACACACAGACACACACACACAGTAAACAAACAAACAAACAAACAAACAAACAAATGACATAAAAAATAAAACACTTCAGTAGATGCTGGTGTAACCCAGGGGATGACCTTTCATAGATGACAAATCCAAGAAGAGAAGGCCTGTGTGGAATGGTACTACTGGCTTCCAGACATTTCTCACAGTTAGTCTTCTCTCTCTCCTTAAGTAGAATTAAAGTGATTCAATAAAACCAATATCAGAATCTATTCTCAGTCTCCAAGGGATGATTTAACTCCTTACTGTCCAGTACAATGATTCTTCAATTGATCTGGCACTTGCTAATCACAGCAGAAATCTCAGGATGCTGAGACTTGAAGGTTAGAACAGGGCATATGCAAAGACATAATGGAATAGATGTTTGATTCCATCATTGAACAAGGTACAGTCTCTGCTTCTGTGGTCCCTATTGACTACTTCACAATTCCATCCTTTTTACTTAAAGGAACTATTTAGATGAGATAGATAAAGAATAATGAGCTGAAATAAATTGAAATGTACTTTCCAAGTACATTTTTATAGCTTTTATCCTTTTTTTTTCCTTATGAACCTTTCAGTTTTTTCAAATGTAGTATTGAAAATTCAGAGTAGAATAACCTATCTTTGCAGCCTGATGTTTTCCTTCTTATTCTGGAGGTCAGGGAGAGGGGCTCTGATTCCCTCAGCTAAAACCTTCTATTCCTTTAGCTATGAAGGAGTTTTCTCTCTTCTGCTACTGTCTCCCATTTAAGTCAACACTTCATTTTGTGATGTTATATTCTATTTGATTCAATACTTCACGGTACTAGCATAATGTCAGTTGTGTAATACAATGACTGATGCATATTAACTCTTAATAAAGGTTTATTTGGCAAATGAATGAATGAATGAATGCATATTGCTTTCACCCTATTTGACAAGCCTTCTGGAAAGAGTTGGAATGGTGAAGGACCATTTGTGAGGCTGGGTTCAAACCTGGATAATGACAGAAAATTATGATGAATTCAAGAGGCCTGATATATTTCAATAGCATTAGATTGTCCCTACATCATCTCATTTTTCCTCATAGCACTTAAACTATTTTAATTTCTTTCTAACATGATGAATCTGTCTCCACTGAAATGTTGACTCCATGATAATAGACAATTTACTTTATACTGCTTTTTCAGAAATGCAGCAACTCCTACAATGCTCTTAACTTGGAAAATGCTCAGTAAATATTAGCTGAATGATGTCTTATCTTGAAGTTGACCCTGAGGCAAGGATTTAGGATAAGCATTTTTAAAAAAATTTTTAACATCTATTTATTTTTGAGAGAGAGAGAGAGAGAGAGAAACAGAGCACAAGGAGGGGGAGGAACACAGAGGGAGAGGGACAGAGTATCTGAAGCAGGCTCCAGGCTCTGAGCTCTCAGCACAGAGCCCAATATGGGGCTTGAACTCATGAACTGCAAGATCATGACCTGTGCTGAAGTCAGGTGCTTAACCAACTGAGCCACCCAGGTGCCCCTAGGATAAGTATTTTATTTGAGAACTGAAAGAATCATCTGCAGAGGAGTGGGGAATTGAAAAAGGGGGAAATTCAGTTAATAGAAGATATGATATGGAGTCCCAACTAGCGCCACTGGGGCATCACCTTATTTTGCTTACTGAGGCCAGATAGGGGTGGAGACTCAACTCCCCACTGCACCCCTGTCCCAGAGGTAGGGATTTGTATATGACCAGGAGTGGAGTGTTAAGTTGCCCTGCCTCATACTGCCTTGATCATTCTCAGTGGTGCCAGGTGGGTTTGTGGAAGTTCAGCTCCCCACCAGGTCCCACTGACATCAGGGGTGGAGAAAAGTAGGGTACTAATTTCCTCTTACTTTAACCATCTAGTGGAGTCTCATTGCTATGGGGTAGGGATAGAGATTCAGCTACCTACTGGATCCTACTGACATGACACCTACAGTTTGCTTCTGCTGGGTGGGGCATGGAAGACTAACTCCCATCTCAGACCCCTATATACTACTTTGATAGGCTAGAGTAGTTAAGTAGTGACTGCTTATGTTGAACTGGGATGGAGGAAGCACTTGTCCTCACAAGGTGGGGAAATCTGCTTCCTAGGTTTGGCTTGGTGGACTAGATCATTAACAACTTAATCAACCCTCCTGGAACCATGAGGGAGAGGGTAGCAGTTTCTGTGTGGGTGTTTGGCTTGAGTAGAATGGGTATTGCCAAGAAGGTTTTTTTGCTCCTTTAGGCCATTACTTCCCCAGTCAGTTGACTATGGATAACAGACTTTCTCAAAGTTTTCTTTGGTCTGTTGACTGTACTGAATTGAAGCCTTCTATAGAGCCCTGCCTGGAATATATGGGAGCCAATCAGGAAACTCAATGGCTATGTTGCTCTTCAAGTTCCAAGTTTGCTAGGCAACCCAACTTCTTCCTACCTTTTCACCTTCCTGTGCTTATTTGTTGAGTTATGTCCAGGGTTTTCAAGTTGTAAGGAGGAGAACCTGGGTGGAATGGAATACTACATTTTGACCAGAACCAGAAATATCAAATTATCTTTAAAGCCCAAATGCTTACAGAAAACTTCAAGCATAAATACTGAGTTTAACACATTTTCTATTTATATTATTCATTTTCATCTATAGTTAGAGAGTTGGGTGAGTGGAAAAGAATTTCTATTTCATTTTAAGTGGTGCCACTTGTGCGAGTTANAAGATTATATATAAAGATACATAGATATATATATATATAAGGGAAGATAAACAAAAGATATTTCAGCCCACACCACGTGCTAGGTTTTTAAAACCGTTCTTAATGTTTTTCCTCAGTCACTGGATTCAGGGTACCCATAGGTGCAATGTACTCTATTTTTTCAGCCTCATTTATTTAGAAATTAATCTCACACTCAAAATCCAAAATCATTTTCTATTCCCAACTGCAGTGACCTAAAAAGTTTGCCTTAAATATGACTCCATAGATGTATTTATATTTAATCAAGCCTCTTTACTGACACTCCTGGCTACAGCTGCTGATTCTGCTGCTCACAAGGGCAGGAAGGACTTTGAGTAAAATGTTATGAGATCTAGCAAGTTCAGGGCAGGAACTTTTGCTTTGAACATGGCACACAAGTCATATGATATCATCTATTTACATTATCACAATTCCCAATAATGTGGCATATAAAACAGAGATCCGAGAATAAGGAAGGGTTAGATAGAACAACAACAACACAACAACACAACAACAATAACACTGAAGAGAATACATCTATATTATTTTACTCCTGATCCTCAAAAAATAGTCTTGTGAATGAAATATTCATTCAGTTTAAAGGGCACTCAGTCTACCTAAGTTCAAATTCTCATATTCCCACTTGTTACATATGTGAATTTTGGAAAATTATTTAATGTCTGTGAGTTCATTCCCTTATCTATAAAATGGTTATAATAATAGTACCTACTTCAGAGATTGATATGAAGAGCAAATGAATTCGTAAATGTGATACACAATAGTGCTTAGCAAGACATTCATACTCAACAAATGCTAGTTATTATTCAGTAACTATTGTGGCAGCCATTTACTAAAATTTTGCTAACTATTAAAAAAGATTTTAAGTCTACCAACATTTACAAAGTTATTTGGGACATCAATGACAACCATAGTCTCTAATACTAAGAAATTAATATATGCTAGAAAAAAGAGGGAGAAATTAGGAAGTTGATTTACAGTATGAAATGAATACTACACAACAGTTCATAATAGTAATTATTGTCCCCATTTTGCAATGAGAGTCAGAGAAGTGGAAGAATGTGGTTAAGATCACACCACTGAATTCAAATATCCAAATAGAGATGCATTTGAAGTCACAGATTGCAGGATACTCTTATAACAAGTAATTAATAATCAAAGAAAAAATAAGCATTACCTTTAGGGTTGAAGGTAATTCTAAACACACCATGAACTCTTGTCAGTTGTACATTGTCTATGGCCAATGACTCACCTGAAGGATATTCTAAGACCCAGGAGAGAGGAACTCTATCTGCCCGGTCTCTTCATCTGTAAAATGAGGTGAGGAGAATAGAAGTCTCTAAGGCCCTGTTCCGATCTAATAAGCTGTAATCCTATGAATGTTTATATTTATGAAACTGCATTTTTATATTATTAACCACAGTATTGGGTGCTTTCTGATAAACTGGAATAAAGTTTAGTGGAAGTGCTTACTGCTAACTGTGAAGGAGGTCAGTGCCATTAGAGAAAGTATTTTCCAAACTTTTATAACATGAAGTAGGAAGCAACTAGACAACTATAGAGATTAGGGGTGGAATAGGGGAACTAAAAAGGCAGGACAAGTGTGAGATTCTTGAAGTTTCCACAAGATTCTATGTTTCTTTACTGACTGACTAAAACCTATGAAGACACCCAATGGTTAAACATATTATCTTAGGCAATCCTTACAAAACCCCTATGGAACTGGAATATTTAATCCCCAATTTTATGTGAATGACAGAGCCTTGGAGAGGTTAAGTAATCACTGCTACAAGGTCACACAGCGAGTTTGCAGGGATGCTGAAATTAAAATTCAAGTCTACATGCAGCAATGCCCATTGTCTTTCTAATGTTTTAGAAAGCCTCCCAAAGTTTTCTATGTACACAAAACATTTTTACTCTCAAGCATTTATGTAAATGACAGTATGGGTCATTACTGATGAAATTGTTATTTATAATAACTATTGACATTAACCTTTCTGAACCCTGAACTGAAAGTGCTGTTTTCATTTACTGATGGAGCTGGTCCTATTAAACATTATAATCTCCCACTGTAATTTTCTTAGGAAGTATTTTCAGGGGATGGAAAGGCAAAGGGACTAACATTTGTGAGTACTAACTGTGAGCTAAGCACTTAATATGTATTATCTTATTTAAATATTACATTTTTTGGAAGGATATTATTTTCCCTTTCTAGTAGTTGAAAATCATTTAGGCACAGATAGGTTAGGAAACAAATTACCCGTCCCTGTGATTCAAAAGCCTCTGTTTTATGGTACCTCCTAGCACTTTCCATGGCCAGTTTCCAAACCAGGCTCTAGTTTTCTTCAGATTTTTATTTTAGGGCATCTCTACAAGTCCAGAAATATATATTGATGTTAGTAATTAAAATATATGTTGTTCGAAACAAAATAAAATGAAATATATATTATTCAGAGAGTGATCAAATCATAATCTCAGGACTCACATCATTAGTGTCTAACTTATGTTTTTAATAAACATAAAATTACATAATTTCATTAGTTGCTGATAATTGTGGGCCCTCAGTATGCATTTGGTTATTGAGTGAATCAGTAATTTGTATTGCTAAACAACTACCAGCTTTGTTGAGTACTTATGTCTGACCACCATACTGAATCTGTTTGAAAGTAAGTTGTGCGGGTTCCTTTTCCTTCCCCTAAATAAATCTTATTATTTTTTTTTCTAAGAATACTTACATTCAGCCATTTAAAATTTTTAAAATTTCCCCAAGTCAAAGAATACACATCCCTTGACACAGACACCTAAATCGTTGTAATTTTTGAGCAAGAACTTGATTTGCTATATGCCATAAGCTAAATGGATAGTTTGGGACGCACAGTTGTCTGGAGACAAAGTCTTGCTCTAAACAACAGTTTAAAATGTTTCAGTGAGCACCTATTGAAAGTGATGTATTATGTAAGCAATTTCTTTGTAGTTATGTGTAGAAACAGCTTAGCTACTTAGACGTAAATGAGTGGTGAAGCCAAGGTGAAGTGTTCCCCAAATTCCCATGCTGAGTTGTTTGTTCTGTCCTTTATGCTCCTAAAGCACTTTCTTCTTACTTCTGAAATAGCACTCACCAGCTTGTACTTATTTGTTTACATACAAATCTTCTGCCACATTTGGCCATTAACTGTTCAAGGTCAAGGACAAGTCTTCATCCCAATTATCTGTCTAGTACTTAGCACAGTGCCATATACATAATAAAAGCTCAATAGATATTTCTTTAGTGAATGACTGAATGAAAGAATAGAGGTCTCCGTTTTCTTCTAATGTATTGGGATTTGTGGGAGCCAATGTTATGTGCTATCTTCAGCCTTTTACCCCATCTCATGAGAATGTTGTCACTGCCTGCCCTCATTTATCAGCAGCTTCAAGGATTGTCTCTGCAGCAAAGAGCTGCTTAGCTCAAGGTCACACTCATTCTCATGGTGGGTCATGTCAATGACTGATCAATGTAGGACAATAAAGGCTTGGCCACCTGGACCAAACAGGGAACAGATATGGGGAGTCATTCAAGTCCCAGAGTTCCATTAGGGTTGGTGAAGGCTGCAATTAGACCTATATATATCCATATAACTTTCCCTCATGCAATCCCATTTTATTCCCTTCTATGAGTGTTTATTCCAAGGCAACTCCTCAATAAATATGTTTCAAGCTAGTCTACATCTTAGTTCCTAAAGAACTTAACCTGCAGCAAGTTTAAAGAAAGACATTTAAGCAAAAGTTGTATGGATCTGCTTTAGTCTCTTACCTCCACCCTTAAAACCTCTAGTGGGCATCAATACTGACTTATAGATCACATGCCATGAACTGTATTATGAAGTTTCACCTACATGATTTTATACAATTCTCACATTACCCTTGAAAACTAGGATTTTTTGTCTTAATTCCAAATTTTATTTTTTTAATATTTATTATTGAGACAGAGAGAAACACAGCATGAGTAGGGGAGGGGCAGATAGAGAAGGACACACAGAATCTGAAGCAGGCTCCATGCTCCGAGCTGTCAGCACTGAGCCCAACATGGGGCTCGAACCCATGAACTGTGAGATCATGACCTGAGCTGAAGTCAGCCGCTCAACCGACTGAGCCACCCAGGCGCCCCATAATTCCAAATTTTATATATGTGGCTTAGAGAGTCTAACAAAAATGTCTAAGATCTTACAGCTTATTTTGAAGCTAGTAATTAAATTTCTCTTGATCCCCAAGTAATATAAGGAAGGCAAGAACTAAATTTGAAGTCTGAGAGATTTTATATTATCCTCCTTACATGCCAAGAGACCATGGGCTTGCATAATATGTCTCTTTTAATAGGTCCTCATTGAAATGTTCAGTAGACAGACAGACAGACAGACAGACAGACAGAAAGAAAGAAAGAAAGAAAGAAAGAAAGAAAGAAAGAAAGAAAGACTCTGCAAAGTAACCTTTCCCATTTCACTGCCTTCTCTATCTTTCTTCAAAAAATAGATTAAAGAGAAGGTATCTAAGTTTGTTTCTTATAAATATCATCCTTTCTTAGGGAATTTTAGGTGGGTTCCCTAGAAGTAGGGCTTGAGATGAGAACTCTTATTCAAGTGATTTATTAGAAGAAGAAATTGAGGAGCGGGAAGTAAAGAAACCAGGTGGGGAGAGGAAAAATGCTAAGCCAGGTTATGTTTTCAGCTGAAGACTACCTATAATCTGAACTCCATGTCTGGACAATTAATGCACCACAGAGCCAGTCCTTCTTTAAGGCTACGTTGCAGCCTTTTATACAACTATGTAACCAGAAATTAGCTATGGGCTACCTCCACAGAGACAGGTATAACCAACCAGGTAGCACCTGGTAGGCAGAGATCAATCTTCAGAGAAGGAACCACCTGTATGCCATTAACAGAGAATTCAACAGCAGCAGGGGATAAGTGCACTGCCCCCCTAAAAAGGACATATGAAAGGCACCAGGGTATACATTAATTAGGTATTTTTAATAGCCATGGTCTACTTTATTCAATTAGTATTTATTGACAACCTACCAAGTCTGGGCTCATCTTAGGCACTAGAAATACAGAAATAAATAAAACAAACAAAAAATCTTGCTTTATTGGAGCTTACCTTCAAGTAGAGAGAGATAGGTAATAGACAAATAGGTCAAAGAAATCAGTAATAAATACATAATTTATTTAATGTATCAGAAGTTAAGAAGTATGAAGGAAAATAGAGGAAAGACTACAATTTTAGATAGCATGATCAAGGAAAGCTTACTGAGAAGATGTTGGAGCAAGGACCTAGAGGAGATGAGTGACCAAGTCATGCAGATATTCTGACAAAGAACCTTTGAGTAGGAAGAACTACAGTACAAATTCCTCAAGGTGGGAGTGTTGGTCATTTTAGAAAGACAAGATGCCAGTGTGACTGGACTAGAGAGATCTGTGAAGAGAGCAAAAGAGATGGGATCTGGGGCAGAGCAGCAGTAAGGTCAGGTAGAACCTTATAGGCCACTGTACACACTTGACTTTTACTTTGAGTATGATGGAAAATCATTAGGAGGATTCCCAGAGGAGTGACATGACCTGACTCATATCTTAAAAGAAACCCTTTACCTGCAGTTTTGAAAAGAGGTGGGTGGACAGGGAAATAACACAGACACCCATTAGAAGGCTATTACAGTATCTAGAAGAGAGTTATCTGTGGGGAGGATAAGGACTAGAGCAGTGCAGATGAGTGAGGCTTTTTTCAGATTCTGAATATACTTTGAAAAAACAACCAAAAGAACTTGTTGACTGAATATGTGGAATGAGAGCAAAAAGCAAATCGAATGTGATTCTAAACTGCAACCCTCATAACAATTAACCAGCAGCATTGGTCTTGGTTTCAGACTGATAGTCAATCTCACTGGATATAGTGTTTACTGTGCATCATGCTTACTTAGCTTTATGAAAGGATGTGGGAAAGGAATCCATGTAGAACTCATGCAATGGCATAACAGAGATCTTGTGACTCACATGAGCAATTTTTAAAACCCCCAATCACTTTGCATTTGGCATGCACAAGTTCATAAGAGAAGCTGAGTGAGAGAGGTTGACATAACTGAGTTAAACCCATCAGTTCTGTGGTTCCTTCAACTTTTATACTTTGTGCCCATTCACTGTTGCAGCTATAGCTCATAAATATTGGTTAATCATTACTTGGTAAACAATCTCAACAATGAGATACAGGTGCTTGATCATATACATAATAACTCTGGCCAGAATCTCACCCAGCTGCCAAAGGTTTCATGAGTTAGTGTAGTAGGGGAAGGTTTGATCAAGATTTGATTCATCAGTTGTCCTTGAGAATAAAAGAGACCACTAATCAGCCATTGGCACTTTCTTTCCATAAATATTTTGACCTCAGCAATTGGAAGAATGGAGCTGCCATCCTACAGGAGTAGTGGCTCTGGAAGACACAGGAGGAAGAATATCAAGAATTCAACTTTGGACACATTAAATTTGAGGTATAGTTTAAACATCCAGGTAGAGAAGATGAGTATGAAATTTGATACATGACCCTGAATTTCAGCAGAGAAGGTTTGAGATAGAGAATATTTTTGAGAGTCAACAGCAAATAAATGGTATTCAAAGCCACGTATCTAGATGAGACAAGGAGACCCAGAGAGAGTGACTATAGATAGAGAAGTCTAAGGATTGAGAATTTTAGTTGTTGGAGAGATTAAAAAAAAAAAAAAAAAAAAAGGACTAGCAAAGGACACTGAGATCAAGAGGCTGATAAAGTAGGAGAGAATCAAAAGTATCTGATGCTCCATAAACCAATGAAAGAAAGATTTAAAAATTAAGGGCACAGAAATTAACTGCATCAAATTCTAATAACCAGATCATTAGAATGAGGACTGTTGGATTTAGTCACAAGAAGGTCAATGCTGACGTTTACAGAAGCAGTTTTGTGGAGTGGTGTGGAAAAACTGATTAGAGATGATTCAAGAGAAAATGGGAGAAAAAGAATTAGAACAGCAGTTATACATAAACTTGCTGTAAGAAGAAGAGGATCAGAGAATCGTAACATTAGCAATAGGATAATGATCTTCACTGTTGCTGCTGCTATTGTTTAAGATGGGAGCTATTGTGGACCTGGGAGAATGATCTGATAGATAAGGAATGAATCTAATAATGAAGAAGAGCGCTTGAATTATTGGAATAATGTTCTTAAATGGGCAAGAGAGGATGGACTAATGGGCAAGTGGAGATGTGGATCCAGAATGGAGTGCAAACAATTCTTTCATCTTAATAGGAGGGAAGGAAGAAATCCATTGGCAAAGATGCAGGTCAGTGGGTGGAAACTGGAAGATATTCTTTCCTCAGTTTCTTTTTTCTCAGTGAATCAGAGCACAAAGCAAACATCTGAGAAGGAGGAGGTAAAAGGAGGTGTTGGATGTTTAAAGAAAAAAGAAAGGCTGCAAACAGGTTGTGTGGGAGAGTGAATGGAAAATAGAATTGTTGGATGTAAGAGTGGACAGGGCTTTACAGCAAGACAAAGCAGGATGGTTATACATTTTTATCCAGCCATGTTCAATTCAGTGGTGAGGTTTACTTATGGTATGGGAAGAGAATTAGAGATCATCAAGGATTGATTTTTGTCAGGTGAGTGTGTAATGTGAGAAATGAGGAAAATAATTGAAAGTATGTATATGCAAGGAAGTTCTTACAATGATAGGCCATGAAACTCAAACTGTTCAAGAATCCAAATGAAGACACAGAAAGTAGGGGGAATGAATGACTTTAAAAAGGAGATAAAAACACTGAAGGTCATGGCAAGGTGGAATATTTGTTAAAATCAAGTGCTACAAGAAGTAACTTGGAAAGATGGATTAAAGGTTATGGTCTAAATGTGGGTTTCCTAAAATTTAGAATAAAGAGGGAGTGTATTTCCAGGTCATAACAATACCCAGGTTATGACTCTTGCAAAGAGTAGTTAATGTAGGATGGAGAACACAATTATTGAATTAGAGAATGCTAAGAATTTAAAGTCCAATATAATGGAACTCTCATCTAGATGGGTATTAAAATCACCAACAGTTATGACGAAGGTAATGTGGGTGAATGAAATAATGAACCAAAGGCTAAAATCTTCATGGAATTAGGGAATTTTCCAAGAATATGTAGGTGAGGACAACAAAGCTGGGTGGCAGGGATTTGTATGAAGACAGGAGGAAGTATAGTCAGAAAGCAGCAATTGGAAACAGAGAGACAGAGAGTCCATACACTTGTTGCAGCCCAGTGGAGGGATGCATGGCATGAAGTGTCACAGGAGAGCATGCATATTGTAGATTTAATGGCACAGAGACTACTTCATTCACAAGCAATTCCTAATTCTGGCAGAAAGAGTCTTGATGCAGTTTTGGACTAATGGTGGAGGTCTGGAGCCGATACCCAAGAAAGAATTCTTGAGACATCTTCCATACAAAATGGTGATTTTATTAAAGCACTGGGACAGAACCCATGGGCAGGAAGAGCTGCCCTGCAATTGTGAGGAGTGACTGATTATGTAGAGTACTCGGCATTTAGAGGAGGTAACGGTAAGGGGAAATTTACAAAGGGATTTTCATAGGCTAAAAAAGACTCATGGCATACTGGGGGCCTAGCTATTGTCCAGCTAAGGTTGCCATTTTCTTCTGCCTTTGTTTCCTACATAAAGTGGTATTTGTCCAACTTGGGTTTGTTGATGACTCCACGTAACTATCCCTGGGAGGCAGTCATGAGGGACTAAGGGCCTTCTCCTGTTACCCTGTAGATAGGGAAAGAACTATTAAATGTATTTCCTAACTTCTTCCTACTAAGGAAGAGTTGCTTCCTAAAATACCATTAACCTTTCTTCTATAGCCTTTTTTCCCTGTTCAAAATTCCAAACCAGCCAATTTCTCCTTATCTAGGAAGAGCTGAGTCAATGGTCAGGCAATGGTCCACATGGTTGAGTTCCAGCTGGACCTCCTAACACCAACTAACCATAACTACACAGCTACCCCGCATACAGAAACGTCCCAGCTTGAAATGAAAAGCTCAGTAAGTTACTTGGCTTTGGCACAGCTTATTGTTGTGCAAGCGATCCCGCTTGGCACAGGACATCTTGATTTGTGTTAACATTCTAATGCACTAATCTTCCTAATACCCCTTATATTTATTTATGACATAAATCAAATCCTGCTCAGAACTAAGTTGTTCCTTTTTTTTTCCCTCTCTCTCTCTCCTGCTCTCCTGCTGGGTGTATTTATGTTATGCTGTGTTGTGTTGCTACCCTTGCTGCAAATTTATCTGAGCTTCGACTTTTACTGCTGATTTAGCAAACATTTTATATTCCGCAATGAACTGTAAACATTTTTTCTCCTGACAGATCCATTATGACAAGTGTTATAAACTCTTCACTGCAGACTGTATCTCTTCTATTGAGCTGTTCTTTATATCAATTTTACTATGCACAGAAAATGATGTTGGTAATATTGTACCTATCTGAGATTGGCCAGGACAATCAGTAAGTCCTGCAACACAGAGCATGTATACACTTAGTTTTATTGCATCTGTTTCTGGTTTATACAGCATGTTAGTGGAAATCAAGTTTTAAGAGTAGTCAAATGAGCTGAAACTAGCCTGTGAACTCCAACTTCTTTCCATTTAAAAGTTTGTCTGTCTATAAACATACAAAATGTTTTTCAGTAGCTGATACAGTTTCTCATTCCCCATCTGGTCTAACATGTCATAATGTATCTACATTAAACCTAGGTTCTGTCTGAGAATAAAAACTGATCGCAAAGAAGAGCCTTCATCTTGCCAAGCCATGCCTATAACCTTTGCTAATCTTTGGTGATGGTGGTGGGAGGGATTCATTTACCAGAAGCTTTCAATAAATTAGAATTTCAAAACTCCACCCAAAAATAGTGATGGAAAAAACTCAAACGAACAAACAAAAGAAATTCATATATTATGGGCTGAATTTTGTCCCTACCCAATTTCATATGTAGAAGTCCTATCCCCCATTATCCCAGATTGCAACTCTATTTGGAGTTAGAGTTTTTAAAGAAATGCTTAAGTTAAAATGAGATCATTAGAGTCAGCCCTAATCCAATATGACTGGTGTTCTTATGAGAAAAAAGATTAGGACACAGACACACACAGATGGAAGATTAGGTGAAGACACAGGGAGAAGGCACCTGACTACGAGCCAAGGAGAGAGGATTCAGAATAAACCAACACTGCCAACACCTTGATTTTGGACTTGTATCCTTCAAATCATGAGCAAATAAAATTTTCTTTGTTTGAGCTGCCCAATCTGTAGTATTTTGTTATAGTAGCCCTAACTAATTAATTCACCATATTTTTTATTTCTAATTTTTTGCTGAAACTTTCACACATTATTTCATTTCTACATAATCCTGAGATGTGTCTACTACCTTCATTCTTAAAGATAAAGGATTCAGGGAAGTTAAGCAATTTTCTCTAGGGCATCCAGCTAAATGCTAGATTGCTGTGGTTAAAATACAGGTTTTTCTGACTCAAAATCCATGTTCCTTTCCCTTTATATGTTGCTCACCTATATGTTTACTCTTCTAGCTCACTGGTACTATGATTTAATAGGTAGTGAAACAGGATGGAAAAGAAGGGCATGTCTAGGCTATCCACAAGTCTTCAAAGAAGTTCTACACGTATAGTTACTCTGCTTTCCTGCTAAATAAGGCATGCATTTATTGAGACTTTACTTTTCAACTGCATATAAGAACAGCCCATTCAAGCCAGACATAATCTTTCATATTCATGGAATTGTTTCTAAGAAAGAAAAAACTAGAAACCAATATTTCATTTGAAGAAAGCATTCTTTTTAATTTTATTTTTTTATAGAGAGAGAATCTTAAGCAGGTTCCATGCTCAGCACAGAGCCTGAATGCGGGGCTCTATCCCATGACCCTGGATCGTGACCTGAGCCAAAATCAAGAGTCAGATGCTCAATAGACTAAGCCACCTAGGTGCCCCTAAAGAAGGCATTCTGATTCAAAATACCACATACCCTGAGAATACTTCTAGAGTTTCACTTTTTATTCCTAAACTTGAAATTGAATACATAGCTGTTGGTTGCCATCTGCATTTTGAGCAAAAGATGCAAAGTGGATAACACAGATATGGTCCCTGCCCCCATAGAGATTTCCTTATAATAATCACACCAAATTTGGTGTGTTTTGTTTGTTCCCTTGTGTTTGTTTTGCCTTTGTTTTTAAACATGTCTCTCTTCTGTCTAAATGAAAAATCTTGGGGTCATGGACTATGTCTTGTTTGCCTTTGTGGCTGCAGTACCTTGGCAGAGTTCCTGGCACATATTAAGAGCTCAATAAATTTTTTTTTAAAAATATTTTTATTTATTTCTAGGAGAGAGAGAGAGAGAGAGAGAGACAGCGTGAGCAGGGGAGGGTCAGAGAGAGAGGGAGTCACAGACTGAAACAGGCTCCAGGCTCTGAGCTGGCAGTCAGCACAGAGCCCGACGCGGGGCTCGAACCGACGAACCGCGAGATCATGACCTAAGCGAAAGTCGGACGCTTAACCAACTAAGCCACCCAGGTGCCCCTCAATAAATATTTTTAAATTGAATTGGGATTCCAAATTTATAGCTGATGAAGATGAATGAATATCCAGTTACCTGACAGAAGTTCAAGTGACATTCTGAAAACTGCTGATGGCAGCTCAGCCTTTGTGCACTACACATAAATACCATTTGAATGGCTCATAAAGCTGCACTAATGTGAAAAGGTAATCTTAGACACCAGATAAATAATTGTTGCTTTTTTCCTTACTTTTCCCATTCCTTTTTTAGTAATGTCATGTGATTTTATAACATTTTTTACTTTGATTTAAAAACAACAATTAGAGGGAATATGAAATGCACAAAACATAAGATAGCTCATCTTTCTGTCTTAACCTAGGGATAAACACTGCTACAGTTTCTGAAATTTATCTTTCTAGGCTTCTATGCCTGAAGTTATTGTAAATATATATTTTTTACATGTGGGAATCATATTATGGAGAAAATTCTATAACATGTCTCATTCACAAAGTATTTATTAAAACATTGTCCCATACCATTAAATATCAAGTGTGAGTTAACAGATCTGAATAGACTTAATAAATTTAATGGGTAGCATCTATTTTTCATTTATTTATTCAGTGCATATCTACTGTTTACTGGGCACTATGGTAGATACTAGAGCTACAAAGATTATAAGGCATCAGATCTACTCTTAAAGGTTGTATTATGACCTTTGGACATTTTCTCTTCACTGTATGGAATTATCTTGTGTAAATTTATTTCTTTCCCTAGTATTAATTTCTCCAGTAAATATTATTTGTTGAGCATACTTTTTGTGCTAACTTCCATTTCTTCAACCCATTATTTTACTCAAAAATATTGACTGAGTATTTAATATATGAAAGGCTCTGTTCTAAGCAGTGAGAAGATATCAGTAAAGGAGACTGTTCATGTTTGGGAAGATATCTGTGAACAAGATTGTCAATATTTCTGTCCTCATGAAGGTTATTTTTAATGGAAGGACAGAGACAATAAAGAAAATAGATAATGTAGGCTGTGTTTAGGGGTAAGAGGTATGGAGGAAAATAAAGCAGGGATGAGGGGTGGGGAGAAAATGCAGTATTATATAGACTAGCTGGGGCAGACTTCAACATAAAGTAGCTATGACCTTAGCAATGTGAGAGAACAAGTTCTTCAGATGTCTAGGGAAAGAGCTTTAGGCAGAGGAAACAGCAAGTGCAAAAGCCCTGAAGCAGGAATATACAGCTGGTTCGTTGGAGAAATACTGAGGAGGCCTGTGTGAGTGGACTGGCAGGGGGGAGTGGAAGTGAATGGGATCGGATAGGTCTCAGGGAATCATAGAGCATTTGACCCGTAGGGAAAGAAAACTTCTAGAAGTTCTTTTCTATATACTTTCATTTTCTTAGTTAGAAAAAAATAAAGTCATCATTTGAAAGCAGAGAGTGAAAGGAAAAGTTTTGGAGATTTAAGAAAAGGGACAGGACTCTTTGGACAGGACTCTTTGAAGACAGGAGGAGCCTGAATGCATGGCTAGGAAGTTGTACAGGACTGCAAACAGGCACGAAGATCTTGTTTTTGGAAATGTGACCCCTGGCACTATTACCTGGCTCTTTCTATTTAGTCCCAAGGGACTTTGGACATCACTCTTTTATGGTATATATCATGTGTTATTGTAATTAGTTTCTCACATGAGTTTCTCCCGGGGCAGACTGTGAGTTCTTCAGAGGCAAGGGTAATGCTTGATTTACCAGAGTAACCAAAGCACAGCTTTTAACATACAGTAAATACTAATAAATCTCTTTGGCATGAAAGTGTTTGATGAGTGGATGTTTTTAATAACCTGTTTCCATTCTAATTTTTGCCAACAATCTCAGCAACCAAGACCAGCATGGATATTAAGATTTGCCATGCAACCTCATTGGAAGAAGCATTTTGGTCTCTTTTAGAATTTTTATTTTTTGGAATCTAGATTACATACTTTTGTAAGCAGCAGCTTTTTTTATGCTTCCAAAAATGGTATGAAGATGTCATAGTATAAAAACCATGAACCTAGAAGTTTAAGAACGTTGTCACCCATTTAGATTTAATCCAGGACAAGGAAGAAAAATAAGTTTTATGCCACATAACAACTCCTGGTGGTTGGTAGTGGTTGAATATATAAATGGATTTTAAATCTTAGTTGGATTCAGAATGGAAGAGTAGCTTCATGAGTTAGAGATGTCTACCTTGGATTAGTAGTGATGGATAGTGCATGACTGCTGTGAAATGACTGCTGTGAATATGGATTAAGCTACTGTTAGACTTTTGCTAAATCCCAAACTACGTTGTTTTTTTTTAATCTTTCAGTTACCCAGTTATTCAGTACCATTTATTAAGAACTTCTCTGATTATTGTGGTATATCCTGAAAATACACTGATGAATGAGTATGGATTCTTCATGTCCTCTTACAATTTATGGAAATAAAGTAAATAAGTCTAATTATAATGCAGTGTGAAGGGAAGTCCTTAGGGAAAGGTTAGGGTGCTGTAGGAACACCTGTAATGAAGCATCTAAATCGGACTTGGGGGAAATAAAGAATAAATCACTTCTAGCATATAAGGAGCTTGGAAGTTGTCACTCTGTCCTAATAAGTAAAAAAGCTGAACACACTGAACAATTGAACAGCTCTTCTTGGATCTGTAAGAGAGAGGAGGACTCAGGGCAAATCACTGCCCCCAAGACTGGAGAGACAGACAGATACTGGAAGTGATGGCTTTTTGGAACAGAAACTAATGGGAACCAGTGCTGGGGTGGGAAAGCAGAATGCTGCTAGTTCAGTGTGGACAATTACTAGAGTTAAAAACTCCAGAGGGCACCCCACCACCACAGTATTGTGAGATTTAGCTTCAGAGGCTCAACCAAGTTCTCACAGTAAATACCTGAGAAAATCCCCCATGGTTCCAGCAGAGGGAGGGGGAGAAGGAACCATTTTGCAATATGCCAGAGCATTGTTCTTTAACAAGGCCTGTACTAATGGAAAACTAGTTAACCAGAATCTAACAGACTCTGGTATTATCAATGCCTAAAATACCCCAAGGAAAGGAAATGCCCAACTCCAGCCTGCTCTAGCCATCCTGTTCTACCTAAGCAGGAAGAAGACCGTGTAAAACTCTTGTGAAATTCACAGTTCAGAGGCATAGGCTCACTGAAAGACTGAGTCCTAAATATAGGACCATAGAATGCTTCCCCTCCCCCTATGCCTCACCACCACATTACTAAAGGGCTATTTTAGCAGCTCCTTGTACCTGGTATGTCATGCCTGGCTATCAAAAAAAAAAAAAAAAATAATGTTTACTCCCCAAAAAAGGAATTTCTGAGCTAAAAAAATAAAGAATGAATGACTTAAGTAATGCAAAAGTCAAAGTTATCTTTTTTTTTTTTAAATCTACTAACAAGTTGCTCTAGTAACCCAAAGAAGTGAAGGAGAAAGCAGCTGCCTCACTGCCCAGATATTGATTTGTTTGGATGTTTCAACACCTCATGATACAATAAAACCATAAAAATTTTCTTAAAGAAATGAATGAAGTTACCCCAGAAAAAAATAAAAGCGTGATTCAAAACCAGTAAGAATACTCCAGGCCGAGAGGCAACTATATTCAAAGACCCAGAGGTAGGAAGGAACATGATTAGGTTTGAGGAGCTGAAAGAAGACTAATGAGGCTAGAGTGAGAAGCAAGGGGAAGAACTGTATGAAGTAATACTGTACAGATAAGCAAACTCCAGATTATATATCTTCAAATTGGATTAATACAACTGGATGTAATTTTAAAAGCATTTGAAAGACTTTGAAGATGTGTAATAGGGAGAATGACAAAATTAATAATGCATGTTGAAATTATCATTCTGCCAACTACCAACTAAGCAGTTGTTGCAAATATCAGACAGCAGGTAATGGTGGCCTAAAATGGGAGAATGTCGAGGAAGAAATGAAAGTGAATGGAGTTTAGTGTTACTTAGCAAAATCATCAAGACTTGGTCCATGATTAGGAATTGGTAAAACAAGAGAAAGACGCATGGCCTTTAGGTTACTTGTCTGGCCAATGAGATGAATTAAAATAAATCACTTGACATGGGGCAGAATGAGAAGCAGGTTTGAAGGAGACAGATTATGACTTTAGTTTTGCAGGTTGAATTTTTGGAGTTTATGTAATAAGAGGAGATAGATATAGGAGTTAGATATAGGAATATGAAGTTCAAAGGCAAAATATAGGTGGGATGAATAAGCCTGGGAGTCATAACCATAAACAATTATTAAAATCATATATGATGATGAAATGAACCAAGGAAAGGGTCAAGGAATGACATGAAAAATTGTTGGAAATATCTGCCTGATTCCCTAAGCCCCAGTGCTGTTTTTTGGTTCTGAAGAAAACAAAAATAAAAACAAAACAAAAAAACCCAAAAAAACATCTTTTCTGAATTGCCATTAGATGCCAAGCCCATGACTTCTCCTTGGCCCATGACCATTGGACATCTTCTCAGTTCTAGTCTCATTCACATGCCTATTAACTATAGGAGCATCAGCATCTAGTGCTTCATATTCAGTCCTCATGCTTTTAGGGCTAACCATAACACCAGAGCTGGCATCCAGTATTTTGAATGGAACCCCCTTTTAGGTTGAGTGCCCATGGAAAATTGGAGGATATTTGCAAAAAAGAGATTTGGCCCTCAATGTTTTTCATAACTCTTAGGCCTGGAGCCCTGTAGGAATTATTCTGACCAAGAGCAGCAAAAATCTACTTATTACTGAATCTTTTAGGAAGTCTTAAAAATTGTATCTCTTGACCTCTCCTCTACATTTATTAGTGTTGAGAATTCTCATCGACTTGAAACAATTTATTCCCTTAATTTTGTGCCAAGACATACTTCACAATTTATTGTGGCCTCCTGGATACTCATCAATCCCTTTTTAGTTTCTCCTTTTCTACCTGAAATATAAATTTTAGTTACTCAGGGTTATTTATAAAATTCATTTTTCTCTTTTTCTACATTATTTTCCTGAGTCATCAATTTGCATGATTTCCTTTTTCATTGTTAACCCCTTTAGTCATGTTCTAAGTCATGCTGGTTTTCCCTACTAAAATACTAATTTCCATTCATTTATCTTCATTTTTCTTGATGTTATTAACCCATTCTAGCTACTACCTCATCTTGTCTTATCATTTTTAATACCTGCTGGGTAGATCTGTGAGGCATAGAGAACTGGAGCTCCCACCTCCACATATGGTCAATTAAAATAGCTACATCATTTTGTGCCTTCTTTTAAAATGTATTATTTAATTAACAAATCAGTAAATTAAAAACAGTGAATTTTGGACTCTCCAGCTGCTAATTTTTAACCTATTTTATATTTTCTAAGACAGATGACTTCACTAACAAGATGTATCACAAGAACAGCTCAGAAGTGCATTATAAATAATTATATCTCAAGACAATTTATACTCAGGCATAAACAGAGTATATGGCATTAAAACCCCTTAGGAAATGATTCTATTGTAATATTAATTCCTTTTCATAAAGCTCTGGTAGATGTCAATGAGATTATCACCAACACTATTCTTTTTAAATAATAAGTCATATCAATGCGTGTATAAAGCATGTTTTGACAAGACAGTATAATGTTATTATTATTATTTATTGTGTCCAAGGCACCTCTCAGTCTGTAGTAAATTAGGTTTAATATCACATTACAGCTCTTCTGGCTCTTGCTTTAATGTGCTTCCAGGCAAAAGCAGCCTTGTTTCCTCTCCTTCAAGATGGCTTAAAGAATCTGACTGCTCCTGCTGAGCTGGTCTCTGTGAAGTGTGAAGTTTTTAATCTGATCTCTGTTCATCCTCAAGCATTTAATTTGCAGCTTAGGAATTTGTAGAGGTCTGCCATGCAGATCAACAAGGGTAAAAGCTGTTAAGATTTGCTAATACATTTTGAAGAAAACTGAGTGAGAAACAGCAAGCCAATTTCACTGGAAGAAACTCTACATCAACACCTGAAGGACCGATTCTGTTTTCCGTTTAGAGTTTGAACTCTTTCTGCACTGCCCTGAGACATTACCATGCTCTGAGGAAGATCCTAAGGTGGAAAATTAGTGCAAGGATACCTTGATTTCCTGCAGCTCAGGAAAATAAAAGGATGTTTCAAACCAAAAGAAAGCAAATGAACAAAAAGTGGGAGTTTCAAACCAAGAGAAAACAATTGGACCAGAGACGAGAGAGAGAGAGAAGAAAAAAGAAAAAAAGAAAGAAAGAAAAGAAAAATCAAACACTTAATAATTACCCAAGGATCAACATTGTTAAGTTCATCAGAATAAAATTAATGAATATGCACTTTATCACTGTCGCCAGTTCTGACCTTCTGATACAGCAAGGAAGGTCTGTGCTTCCACCCTCTACCAAAGCTCCATCAACACAACATCACATTCATTTTATCGAAGGTCCTCCACCTAACATCCCTCCATCTGTCTCTACATTATCTAAATCCTACTCACCGTCATGGCTCAAACCATATATTTCCATATTCATACCTCCTTAGAAGATTCCTTGACTATGCCAAAACCATTCCACACCCAATTCTCTCTTTTTATTATTTTTAAAATTTTTATTATTTGACACATATAGTACATATAACTATAATTATATAAGTACATATAATTCAAAACAAGTGAAATGATGTGTGATACTGATTATATATACTGTTACACATCATCATTTTGAATTGTCTCATAGATATTGGTTCTTCCTCCACCGTTAGATTATAATTTAAGACAGCAGATACGTTCTCTAAGGAATGACTTGGTTCTTACCCCTCGTTCTGATATTAACCTACTTTGAGGCTTGCTCAAGGCTGCCATAAAATTATATGTATCTCTGCCTTGAAAAAATCACTTCCTATTACTTGGAACCTTCATTTTCCACCTTCACAAAGATAGCATTGGAGTAGATGAATCTATTTTCTTTGACAGCTCAGATTTTTACATGATTTATTATTCTGTTTCTCACATTTCCAACAAAAGTTCATATAATTCTGGATGCAATGTTATTTCTTAATAAATAAGTGGATTTCACTGTAGTTGCTGGATGGCTGGACATTTAGATAAATGGATGAAATAACAAAAGGATATTTGCAGAAACTAGCTATTTGGAAGGATTTCATTTCTTCTTAGCATTAAGTAGAAGGTATAGATTGACTTAGAACTGGGTTCTTGCTTTACTCAACACTGAATGTTGAGCGGAACCCTAAGACTCTTCTTTGCTGGAGATACCACAGGCCAAAAATAATCTGCCAGAAAAATAAACTTCTCTAATCTATTTCTATGGAGTAATAATAATCCCCAAGGGCTTCTAAGGTAGTGCCCAAATACTAAAAGAGCCTTAGATTCTTATCCAGGGAACATAAAAGAAACATTACAAGCCATTTAATTTTTCAAAAGAAAAAGGTACCGACTTGTCTCCCATTCAACTATCACGTTATGAAAATGTCTCCTGGACATCATCAGAGTCCACTGAAACTCATAATTCTCAAGCTCATTTTTCACCCTGTTGTTGGATGATCTATTTTTCACTTCACCTTAGCCTTTTGATAAGTCATATAAAAGAAAGGGTGAGAGAATGTTTCTGGTGTCAAAGCTTGCCTCTCTCTCTGGAACACACCATATCAGGTAAGCAGGTAAGAAATGACCCCATTATCATTTCCAAGAACTAAGAATGCCCAAAGCTTTCCAAAAAAGCTGTTTTCCCAGAACAAGTGTATACCACAGATGGATAGTGGCCTATTTATGTGCAAAGCCACACACACACCACTTAGCCACATCACCCCCAAAAAAGGAAAGAGTCAGGTAACCTTACACAGGTGCTAATTTTTAGACACTGTCTGGTCAAGGGCCAGTAACTTCATTTATAAGTGCTCTAAATAAGTCTATATTGATGTTTCCTATATATGCCTGCTGTACCCTTACATTAACTTTTAATATCAAATGAAGTAGCATAAGGTAACACCAATAAGGATTATCTGGATTGTTTCTGGACTACTTCATGTCCCTTTTATTATCAGCAACCTCATTTTCCCTTAATAGATAAATCAAACTACCTCATAACTTCCTATTCTCTCCCTTTACCCACTGACAAGAGAAGACTGACATGGCCAAGTAGAACCCTTAGCTTTAATTTAATAGAATCTGTGTTCAGGAACAGTGTTGGGTTCTCTGGTGGAAGCATTCATACTTCGAGTGTTAAGATGTCTGTGTTTACAGGATCCAGAGTCACAGAGCTTAAAAACTAAATTATCATGAGTAGGTAATTAGGGATAATAATACATGGAATGACCTCTGTTTCTGTCCTTTGGTTCCTAGAGCCACGTATACCTACTTGACTGTATTCTACACATCTAATACCAGAGCATCCCAACATTATAAAGTACTACCTCCAATCTAGAGCTTACATGAATCTCCCTAGCCATTCTACCATTATGTAAGTCTGTTTCCTTGGGTAATAACAACTCACATGTGTTTCAAGTTAGCATAAAAGACTATTTCCTACCTGAAGGATGGGAGTTCACTGTGGCTTTTTTTTCTTCAATTAAGTCATATTGTTTGGGGGCGGAAGTTCAGTTTCTATTGTTTGCAAGCTGAAGAACAGAAAGAGAGACATCACCCTTGTGGAGGCAAGTCCATATTACTGAGCACATGCATAGTTTTCATGACTACTTAGTTCACAAGTCTAGTGAGCAATCTTTGGAGAGCTGAGGAAGAAAGTTCACTGTTACCTAGTCTACTTCTTAAAAACCTTCTTTACAAAAAGCTATTTAGTAAAATTCACTTGAGAAACCAGCATTGCTAAATTTTGGGCCCATTTCAAGAAATCCACTCTTATAAGTCTTCCATAGGTATCTTTGCTGTGAACTCTAGACTTTGAGTTCCTCCCACTTTGACCATCATCCAAATCATTATCTCACCATTCATAAATCACTGAGAGGATTCCCCCTTCTCCCAACTGTTTATTGTCTTATTGGCTTAGAATGTATTAGCAGTCATTCTCATTGGATATCAACTTATTATTCAGATAAATGTCTAAAACTTTATCAACTTGTTTTTCTCCTTAGACAGCTGGTCACAGGTCACTACCCATGAGGCTATAATTATAGGTTCAAGGAGGGATGACACTGACTTAGAAGTAACCCATTGAAAATATGTGTATGCTATGGCTTCAGTATCTTTTCAATTTGGATCTGTCACTCTCACATGATTATTAAAGGTTGGTGGGCATAACCAATCTGAAAAATCAGTGGATCAAATAATAAATATTTTACGATAGGTAGCTTGAGCTACATGGTCATTGGCATCTCATACTAGATATTTATTCTCTCTTAGTTTTTCATGGAAGAGAAAATCTGCTTTGTTAAATGATGGCAAGTTAAATTTATATGATGGCACAGTTTTGTTCCAAAATCAAAAAGACCTTCACTAGAAATTCACTACTGGAGGGAGCGTCACAGGTATGATGTAACATATCCATCTTCCCCAGACATTCCAAGCACTCCTGGATCTTTCCATCCATAAGAGCCAACAGACAGTACTACTTGTCCGTGTACTTACTGGAGAATCTTTTCATATCCTAGCTTCCCAACCTGAAACTAGAAGTGTTTAAGGTTATCTGACAAATTGGTCAGGGTGGCATACCAAAATGTGGTTTATTCTGCTCTCAAAACTCAAAGATGTACAGCATTCTTTGAGTATATTTCTTGGTATGGGAGTGGGCAATGTAGACACTGGAGGTGGTATTCCAACATGTTTCAGGTTATTAGAAGCACAGAAACTCCACTGGCATGGCATATATCTATAGTGAAGATTATTTCTAACCTTATGTGCATATGCCATGCCAAAACATCTAGGATACCTGCTACTTCTTGCTTTGTAGGTTCTATCAACATAAAGTTATCGCTGAAGTCAGTCTGCATAATGGCATATGGGTTGATAAGATACTCAAGGCATCTGTAAACTAAATTGTGATGCAGAGCTAAAAGGATGCCATAATTCTGATATGTTTTGACAAAGGTATATTGCCATTTGAGCCAAATAACTATAGAATAAATAGTATTTTCAGTTTATTAAGATAAAGTAAAAAGTATCAGATCAACAGCTGTACAAAGATACCAATGATTAATCTGACTTTCTCAAATGAGAAGACTATATTTGGAACCAAGCCAGCAGCTTCCTGGTCTCTCTTCAAGGAAGGCTCTGCTGCCCAGCTGCAAGGTGTGGGTATAGCAGACAGCTTCCAGCTGGTAGCACCTTCTAAATTCCCATTTTAACTGAGCTGAGATCATACTCTACTCCTCTCAGGGCAGCCCTGGCCAATGGCTTAGCAAGGTGATGGGTGGCAAAACAGCCTGGCCATTTTTGCTCAGTGTGAGACTTCTCTAATGGGCAATCTTTGCCCTAGAGCTCACTTTTGCACTGACAGAGAATTTCTCAGATCTGCATCATGGTTTTATGGATTCTCTTGTGCAACCCTGCTTCCTCCCACTTTCTGTCCGCAGATGTTACAGACCAATAAAACTTTTGTGCTCTTACCTCTATCTCAGCCTGTTTCCTAACAAATCTAACCTGCAACACTAAGTTTGCATTAATTTCCTGTCTTTTTAAAGAAACTGTATATCCTCGANAAAAATAAGTGGGTGGGCCACCTGGGTGCTCATTCAGTTGAGTGTCTGACTTCAGCTTAGGTCATGATCTCACAGTCTGTAAGTTGGAGCCCGCATTGGACTCTGTGCTGACAGCTCAGAGCCTGGAACCTGCTTTGGATTCTATGTCTCCCTCTCTCTCTCTGCCCCTCCCCTGCTCATATTCTGTCTCTCTCTCTCTCCCTATCAAAAATAAACATTAAAAATATTTTTTTTTAAAAATAAGTGTAGTCATAGAGTGCATATTCTTCTAAAACTTGCCTTCTTATTTANGGTCATGATCTCACAGTCTGTAAGTTGGAGCCCGCATTGGACTCTGTGCTGACAGCTCAGAGCCTGGAACCTGCTTTGGATTCTATGTCTCCCTCTCTCTCTCTGCCCCTCCCCTGCTCATATTCTGTCTCTCTCTCTCTCCCTCTCTATCAAAAATAAACATTAAAAATATTTTTTTTAAAAAATAAGTGTAGTCATAGAGTGCATATTCTTCTAAAACTTGCCTTCTTATTTAGGTAAGCAGATTTTGAGGACTTTCTTTTTGTAAACACATAACAGATCAAACTTCTTTATTCTATATGCTAGATATTAGGTGATTTAGATATTAGGTGAAACATATGAAATTGCTGACATTCAATCCTTTTAGTTTATAAAATGGCAATTTCAAATGGTTAAATGTCATATTTTATTGCACGGCCATCCCATAATTTAGTTGAGCAATCCTCTATCTATAAACAATATGGTTGATTCCAGTATTTTATGTGTAACATACTTAACAAACTCAGAAAGAATGCTAGTCTTAGCCCATTTAATGGGAATGATCATGGAAACATTCTCTCTCCTAAAAGTTTACTTTGTTTTTAAAAACTAAAAACGCAGATAAATGTTGTTTTTTTTGTTTAAAGTGTACCATGTCGAATTTGTCAGCCTTAAAAAATCTGGATCTTCATCACTATTGAAAAGATTGTACCGATATTAGGGAGTTTTAAAGTACATTTTAATAACATGGGGTGCCTGGGTGGCTCAGTCAGTTAAGCATCTGACTTTGGCTCTGGTCATGACCTGGTGGTTTGTGAGTTCAAGCCTTGTGTTGGGCACTGTGCTGTCAGTGTGGAGCTTGCTTAGGATCCACTCTCTCTCCCACTCTCTCCTCCTCCTCGGCTTGTGCGTGCTCTCTTTCTCTCAAAATAAATAAATAAACATTTAAGAAATTAAAAAAATAAAGTACATTTTAACAACATATTAATAGTTTCACACATATAAATGTAAATAAATTCAAATGGTAGAGGGAAGTATTTATAAAATACATCACTGTCAGCTCATATAGAGAAAATGTTAAAAATATCTCTGCAGGCAGCAAAATAACTGGTAAATAACTAGCAAGAAAGGTTATCTGTAGTACAAGCTTTAATATTCATTTGTTATCAATTACATGGTCCAAAATAAATACCTGAGATAATAAAAAAAATTTGATATTCTCTATTTAAATGCAGCAGCTGGAAGAATATGTTTATTACATGAACAGAATGAAATAAAAGAAATTAATAAACTATATGTCTTCCAGACTACAAAACCTGGTTCTCAAATCACTCTATTATTTTTTTTAAGTTGTATTTATTTTGAGAGAGAGTGAGAGAGCATGTGTGCACGAGCGGAAGGGCAGAGAAAGAGAGAGAGAAGGAGAATCCCAAACAGGCTCCACACTGTCTGTGTGGAGCCCAAAGCAGGGCTCAAACTCACAAACTGTGAGATCATGGCCTGAGCCGAAATCAAGAGTCGGACGCTTAACCAACTGAGCCACCCAGGCACTTCTCTAGGCACTTTAGAAATATACAGTCAGACGGGGCGCCTGGGTGGCTTTGGCCTGAAAGCGTCCGACTTTCCGACTTTCGCTTAGGTCATGATCTCGCGGTTCATGGGTTCGAGCCCCGCATTGGGCTCTGTGCTGACTGCCAGCTCAGAGCCTGGAGCCTGTTTCAGTCTGTGACTCCCTCTCTCTCTGACCCTCCCCTGCTCACGCTGTCTCTCTCTCTCTCCTAGAAACAACCAAAAAACATTAAAAAAAAAAAAAGAAAAGAAATATACAGTCAGAACTTGGTTATTATTACATTTTTTTCTTTCCATCTACCTCATTGTGACATCGTAACACATATTTCTCCTCCTAGAACAAGACAAAAATGTGAACATTTTAGTAAAAGAAGCTGGAAGTTTAAGAGCCTACCAGAGTGTTTGAGAATGTTTTTATTTATTTATTTATTTATTTATTTATTTATTTATTTATTATCTTCTGAAATTTGAGAAGTACTGGAAAAATAATCTCTGGTAATAGTCTTATGAAGAAAGTCTTGCTGGATCCATTTAGAACCCAAGTAACCCTTTGTTATAGTCAGATTTTAAGTCAAATGAAAGACATTTGTAAAACTTCAGTTTTTCCTATTTCCCAAAAATAACAAATGAGAAGGGTCCATTTTGAAATTGCTAAGTATGCACTGATTATTTTTGGTCATTATTGTTTATAGTCTTAGCCTGGCCTGCTGCTGACGTCAGAGGTAGAGATGTTCTTATACACTTAATTCCTCCCTTTGCAATATTTGCATTCACACTGTTCAGGCTATTTAAAGCTATATGTATATTTTAAATACTGTAATTAGGATTATTAGGGATCTGTGCTGACAACTTGGAGCCTAGAGCCTGCTTCAGATTCTGTGTCTCCCTTTCACCCTGCCCTTCCCCCACTCACATACTGTCTCTCTATCTCTCAAAAATAAATAAACATTAAATTTTTTTTAAAAAAATTATAAGAAAGTCAGCTGACTCAAATAAAGGAGCTTTTAAAGTTGTTCTACATTTAGGACATTTAGTGATGACTTATATGGATATTGAGAGTCATGTCTTAAGTGAGTGGCTCCCTCTCCTCCTGCCTAGATTAGACCATAAATGTAGAGCAGACTCACTCCCTCTTTCTTCTTTGTTGTCTGGGAAGAAGCCAGCTTTCTTACTGTGAGGGAATTTCACAATAAAGAGGGCCACATAACAAGGAACTGTAGTGTCTTCTGGAGGCTAAGGATAGCCTCTACAGGCTGAAAGCAGCCTCTGGCCAACATCCAGAAAGAAGTCAGAGCTCTGTCTTACAATCCCAAGGAAATGGATCCTGCTAGAAAACTGAGTAAAGTTGGAAGTGGATCTATTGCCAGTTGAGCTTCCAGATTGGAACCAAAGCCTGGACCAGTGCCTTGACTACAGCCTTGCAGAGCACCCCAAACCACATCCAGAATCTTCACCCACATAAACTATGATATAATAAATGTGTGTGTGTTTAAGCTGTACGTTTATATCAATTTATATGGAGTAATAGAAAACTTCACAGTTGATTTCGAGAAAAATATATGCAGACATAATGTAGGATGTGCAACTATGGCAAAACCTTTTAAAACAGCCCTTAAGGTTTAGAAACACTGATTTAATGCAAGCCCTAATTTTATATATTCATAAAATGTCTGAGGTAAGTTACTTGTCATGATATATGATGACTACCGGCAGAGTTAAAAATGGAAAAAAGATCTGTGGCCTCTGTCTTTGATTTTAAGCTTTATGTGGACAGGATTTTTGCAAGAGCCAAAAGCACTACACTTCTAATCAACATTTATTGTTGTTTGTTTGGGGGCGCCTGGGTGGCTTAGTCGGTTAAGCGTCCGACTTTCGCTTAGGTCATGATCTCGCGGTTCGTGGGTTCGGGCCCCGCGTCGGGCTCTGTGCTGACTGCCAGCTCAGAGCCTGGAGCCTGTTTCAGTCTGTGACTCCCTCTCTCTCTGACCCTTCCCTGCTCACACTGTCTCTCTCTCTCCTAGAAATAAATAAAACATTAAAAAAAAAACAATTTTATTGTTGTTTGTTTGTTTTTGTTTTGCAATCAGAAACTACACTTTCCATATTTAAGTTCAGATTAATCAAGTACTGTACGAATGTGCTTAAAGGAAGAAAAATACATTCGATGAAAAGATATTGGCTAACAAATATTCAATGACTTCAGCTTGACTATGGCACAGTGAATGAAAATGGAATAGTAATCTATGCCATGAAATAAAAAATTAAATAGTCATCTATGTCATGTATAGGCATTATTCTCAAGTGATAGGTCCCTCATTATTCTCAAGTGACATCAGTACTTTGACAAAATAGACTCTAAGGTAGCTGAGTTCTAACTGATATATTGATAACACATAATAGACATGTTAGAGTTGTAGAAATAATATGGATGTGCAGAAAAACAAAGTATTTTACTTCTTAAAATTGATTAAAAAAAGAAAGCTATAGGGGCGCCTGGGTGGCTTAGTCGGTTGAGCGTCCGACTTTCGCATAGGTCATGATCTCGCGGTTTGTGGGTTCGAGCCCCGCGTCGGGCTCTGTGCTGACTGCCAGCTCAGAACCTGGAGCCTGTTTCAGATTCTGTGTCTCCCTCTCTCTCTGACCCTCCCCTGCTCACGCTGTCTCTCTCTCTCTCCTAGAAATAAAAAAAAAACACATTAAAAAAAAAGCTATTGTTTTTCTATAGTGCATCACAGCATCATGGTAGCCAATTTAATATTTATGAAACTAATAATACTAACATAATATATTGATTATTGAATGTCTATTCATTGTTTACTCAATTAAATATTGAATGTCTATTGACATAGACTTCTATAGCTCATTTGATCATGGAGACAATCTTGCAAGATAAATACTTTTCCAAATGTTTATAAGATGCAGCTGAATTTGAAATGTATTGCATGGTTAGTAAGTGACAGGATTAGATGGAATTCAGAGTCAGTCTTACTTAAAATACATCTTTTAAAAATTATAATATAACTCTTAGCAACTGCCTACTTATTAAGCATTTCTCTCTAATTTCTACAGAGGTCACCTTCCCTAAAAAGCAATCTGTCATTTTTCTTATTTAACAATTCCTGTGATTAAATATCATATAATTCTTAGAGCATTTTGAAACTTTCTTATGCCACATGATGGCCAATTTAAACTTGTAGTTGGTCTAATCCCTATAGTCTTCCCTTTTTATTCCCTTGTGGTTAGCATGTTGCTTTAACTAACAGTAACTCAATAAATATAGCTTACTCTTATTTTACGTTGTCAGAGGTCTATAGAAATAAAATTACAGGTTCCTATCATTGTGAAGAGAAAATATTTTTTTATTGCCCACAAACTATTTTGTCTTTGCTAGAAGAGGCATATTTGTATATTTATGCATTCTCTAGGACAGTGTTTTTTGAGTATGACTATCTGCCGAGCCCCAGGATGTCTTCAGAAGTACCATATGAGCTTAGAAAAGAAATAAAAAAATAAGACAGAGAAGGAGAGATTATCAGACCACCTCATCTCCAATGAAAAGTCTACACTTTAAAGTTGAAAGGAAGGTAGAGCATCTCTACCAGAGAAGAGTCTATGAAGCCTATAAAAACAAGAAAGCAATATATCTACTACCAGATGGATTCATTCATACACTCATATATTTACTGATCACTTCATATTTATTTGCTTATGTATTTGGCACATATTTGTTGACTGTATATCATGTGCCAGCCATGGAAAGCATTGAGGAATTAAAGGCAAGCATATTCCCAGATAGATAAAGCACAAATGAATAGTTACAAGTTTGGAAAAGTGCTATGAAAGAGGAAATGGAATGTAATGATGGAGAAAAACATTGGAGGGGAGTAAACTACAATGAAGTGGTCATAACACTTCTGTGAAGGTGAAAATCTGAAACTAGAATAATGAAAAGAAATCACCAATAGGTAGCAGAGAGAAAGAGAGAGAGAGTGCCAAGTGTCATGACTTTGAGGTAGTAAAGAGCTTGGTATGTTTGAGGGACTAAAAGAAAGTCTGTATACAGCCTCAGGTGAAAAAGCAAATGCAAAGTCATAACTGGAGATTATAATATCCTTCTCTAAGTAATTAGTAGAAGAACCAGACAAAAAGTCAGTGCATTATAGAATATTTGAAAATACTATAAATCAACTTGATCAGTTTAAAATTTATAGAGCACTACATCCAGTAACTGAAGAGTATATATTCTTTAAGTGCATATGGAATGTTAACAAAAATATACCATATAATTGATAATAAAATGTCTCAATAAATTTAAAATGACTGAAATTTTACAGAGTATTTCTTATCACAATAGAATTAAATTAGACATCAATAGCAATATCTAGAAAATCCACAAATATTTGAAAAATAAACAACACAACTGCATACAACCTATATATCAAGAAAAAAAATAAATGAGAAATTAAAACCATAATCTCAACTGTATGACAATAAGATTACAGCATAACAAAATTTATGGGACGAGCTAAAACAGTGCCTATATATCTTCATACTGGTAAAGAAGAAAGGCTCAAAATTAATTAACTAATTTCCACCTTAAATATCTGGCAAAAGAAAATTAAATTAAGCCCACATTAATTGGAAAGAGGCAAATAATGATCAGAGTAGAAAGCAATGAAATAAAAAAAATGAATAAAACAGAAACAAAATGTTTAATGCTAAAAGCTGATTCCTTGAACAGATAAATAAAATTGATTGGTTAGGAAAAAAGGAAGAGATATTACTAGACATCTTACACATATTAAAAAAATAGTATGTAATACCACAAATTGTATGCCCAAAATTTAACAATTTAGAAAGACTGGGCCAAATAAATGAAAAACAGAATTTTTTAAAACTGATATAAGAAGATACAGATCTAAATAAGTTTATACATAAGAAAAGCAAAACTCATAATCCAATACCCTTCCATAAAGAAAATTCCTAACTCTGATATATTTTTCAGGAGAGTTCTATTACAAATGTAAAGAGAATATAATCCTAAACTTTGACTCTTTCACCAAATAATGGAGGATAAATCCCTCCCTGACTTATTTCTTAGGAAAACAACATAGTCCTACCACCAAAATCTTATAATAATACTACAAAAGAGAAACAGATAGATATCCCTTATTAACATAGATACAAATATCCCAAAGAAAACTATCAAAAAATCAAATCCAGAAATAAATAAATGGAATAATATATCACCAATGAAATTTTTAAAATAACAAATGAATTTAAGCACATTAACAAAATAAAGAACATCCATAGGATCATTTCAAAATTAACAAAATTCAATACCCTTCTATAGTGAACCTGTGTGGCAAACTAGAAGTATTTCTCTTCTATGCCAATTCTGAATGTTCACATTCCTTTCCTTGGTTAAAGGAATGAATAATTTCTAGACTTCTCAGATGAAGCATTCTTCATGTAATGAAAACAAACGGAAAACCTCTTTATTAAAAAAAAAATAGAAAACCTCTTTCTTCAAATGGGAACTGAAGTTTTAATTCTGTGGGGTTTTCCTACTTCATGGGTGATCTCTTAAAACAGATCTTACTTAGATAAAGTCCTAGAAATTCCCAGCAAAATACTTCATACCTATTTTAGTCCTTCTTGGGCACAATTACATATACATTAGACTGTAATAATGTTCCACTGGTTATTTATATTCAATTTTTATTTTTTATGTTTACTTTTTTTCTATGAACTTTTGTTTACTTAATGCTTACTGACTTGTTTTCAAGGTCTCGATCCTTGCTTTTGCAGTATTCAATCATCTGTTAATAAGTCTGTCTAGTGTTTATTGTCTTGTTTTTGTTTTTTTGTTTCTTTTTTCAAGTATTGACTGTTTTCACCTACAGAATTTTGATTTGTTTTTGTAGATTCTTCTTCTTTGTTGAGAATCTGCATCTGTTCACTTATTCCTCTTTTCCTGTCAGTCCTTAGACATATTTCAAGTAACTATTGTCAAATCCTGCTTCCTAATTCTGATATTTGTTGTATATTTCACATTTTTAATTATAAACAAGATATTGCATATAGAACAGTGAAATTTGAAATATACTATTTTTTCTGGTTTTCCTAGAAATACAGATCTCTTGTTCTATGTCTGGCAACTGAGTTGATGTGCCAAGTTGATCTACAACTGAGCTTCCGATGTAGTAAGATTAATGCATTTTTGATTAGCTGATACACCAACCAGTGTGTTACTGTGGTTCCTCTTATGAGGGGTTAATCTCTTTTATTTTCTTAGATTTGATCCAAGAGGCAGTTGGCTCATGTGCCACTTCAGAATCAGTGGCAGGGGTCACTTTTTTCCAAGCACAGTGAAAATGCTCAAGACTGCAGAAACTATACTCTGTAGCCCTGCCTTCACTGTCCCTTACTTTGACAAATTGGGTGTAATTATGAATTGCCAAGCTAAAATTATTACTTTTACTGGCCTTGAAACTCCAAACCTCCTTACCTTCCCTATCATTGCCAATAGACTGACCTTGTTATTGGTCTCTCCTCAACCCTGAAAATTATCTAGAAGAAATTCTTCTCTTGCCTACACCCAGACCTGGTGCTTCCCCGCAGGAGAGAGCCAGGACTCTCACCTCACTTTCAAAGAGCTCCTCTCTTCTGAAATTAGTTCTTATGAACTTTCTTGAATTCACCATTCTTTTTTAAAATGTTTATTATTTATTTTTGAGAAAGAGAGAAACAGAGCATGAGGTGGGCAGGGGCAGAGAGAGGGAGACACAGAAGCTGAAGCAGGCTCCAGGCTCTGAGCTGTCAGCACAGAGCCCCCAAAGCTGGCACTCACAAGCCATGAGATCATGACCTGAGCCAAAGTCTGATGTTTAACTAACTGAGCCACCCAGGTGCCCTTTGAATTCATTCTTTAACAATCTCACATGTGATTTTAATTAAACTGGACTCTGTGTGTGTGTGTGTGTGTGTGTGTGTGTGTGTGTGTGTGTGTGTGTGTATAAATCCTTTTATATCCTAACTTGAAATGGAACTTTTTATCCACTCCTATACTATTCTCTGTACTGTTCCCATTTGTTGTTAGGTAATAGTTCAACCTAGTCCCTAGTCTGATGCATTTACTAATGATTTAAAAGCATCTGACTAATCTCATCTCTGTTCACTTGTTTGTTTTAATCAATATGCCACAAAACTAGAGCACTGGATTCTCTTTAGTTCCTAAATTCCTAGATAAACTTTTAGGATTGCATGTCTTTGCTCCTCCATTACTTGCTGTATCATATTTGACATCCATCTTAGGGTAGGCACCCTAGAAACAGAGCCTGATGTTGACATTTGTATGCATGTGATTTACTGCGAGAAATTTCTCAGGAGAAGGTACCAAGTCTGAGAAAAAACAGGATAGGAATAAGGGTTCCAATGAAGTTTAAATTCAGAGTGATCTCTCAGGAATGTCTGGAGTCTGTACTGCATCAGAGGTTGTCCTTTCTAGAAGCAAGGGTAGTAGAGTGCCATATAACTGCCAAGGCTCTCTAGGTAAGGATGCTTTAGTCTTTGGGGCGCCTGGGTGGCTTAGTCGGTTAAGTGTCTGACTTTCGCTTGGGTCATGATCTCGCGGTTCGTGGGTTCGAGCCCCACGTCAGGCTCTGTGCTGACTGCCAGCTCAGAGCCTGGAGCCTGTTTCAGAGTCTGTGATTCCCTCCCTCTCTGACCCTTCCCTGCTCCTGCTGTCTCTCTCTCTCCTAGAAATAAATAAAACATTAAAAAAAATTAAAAAAAAAAAAAGGATGCTTTAGTCTCTCAAAGACAATCTTCAGGGAAAATATGCCAGTGGGAGCCATCAATAAAATACTCCTCAAAGCTGGGGGATGAATGCTACAACAGAGTTGGTGGTAGGGACATCAGAGAACTGGGTGGGGCACACATAACATTCTACTAATGTTTCTAATTCTTAAATGGCGCATTGCTTCTATGTTTAATCCTCCTGGGAACCACCCAGGAGTAATCTTAACTATAGAGAGGCCGTCAGAAGATCTGGAATACTAAAAATTAATTACCTAAGACACAAATTTGTCTCTATCTTCTTACAGGGGAACACAGAATGATGGGAAAAAACAAACAAACAAACAAACAAAAACAAATAAATAAATCCAGAAACATTACCACTCTATTGCAGGCAGAAATCCAAATAGAGTGGTGTCTTCAAACAATAGTTTGTAAACCAAAAAAGAGGCCAAAGCATACGTCCCATGTTTGATTGAACAACATTATCTGTTTAATCATCAGGAGTCAAAAAGAGTCTGTTGGCCCACTTGGGCTGACTTGGGTGAAACTAAAGTTCAAGTTTCTTCAGAGATCATGACCCCTATTGCCAAGTTTTTAAAACTTTTGATTCTAAAGGAAGAGTCCATCTTAAAGCGCTATTCAAAAATAAATCTGATTTTTTTTCTTAATACATTTTATTCTACTCCCCTAAATATGTACGTATATAGTTCGATAATAATTTCTTTTGAGCATTAATCACACTGCAGGGGCCAAAGGAAGGCCACATCAAGATGGAACACTTTGGCATGAAGATTTTTTCCAGCTGAAAGCAATTGAGACTTTGTGGGCTGGAGAGAAATTTTGCCCCTTCCTTAACTACCTAAAGAATTTAAACTGGTGTCTTTCTCAGAGTAAGAGTTATTAGCAAAGATAAATTTTATGAAAGTGACCCATAATTACCAAACATCTCCCCTTCTTATTACCCAATGAATTGCATTCTTTCTCTCTGAAGTTCCAGACACTTACCCTCTTCTCCTTAGTTCAGGATGACATATGTATTTCATTTTGCCTGACTGTCTTTGAAATTTCCAGTCTGGGTATATTTTCTGTATGTACAAAATTAAACTTGATTTTCTTCTGTCTCATGTCAATGTGGTTTTTAGTCCAGATAGAAGGACTTTACACAGAGACAGAAAATTCTTGCTACCTGACAACACAAAGACTGAACGTTTAGAAGTTAGTCTATCACATAGTTCTGTTCTTTTAAGTCCATGGTCCCCTTCTGATGGAAGGTAAGGTTATAGAATAGATTTTCTGTTTGGGAATATGGGCACATAATCTTTATAATTAGAACACTAATTAATAAACTATTCTGGTCCTATTGCATAATTCTGTTTGGGATTAAATTACAGATATTTTTTCTTAATTTTCCCATGTAAATCCTTGTGTAGGCTAGCTCTCTAACAGGTGGATGATTTCTTAATGCATTCTGAGGTGTGTGCTGTGAGACACTATGACATGCCTCATAAGAAAAATCAATAAGATTTCATGGTCAATTAAGTTAACTTCCCTTATGTCACCACATTAAAGGCACAGAAATATTTTAGGGGGAAAAAATATGTTTACTTTTGAATATTTTAGTGTTGGTAGAATAATACTTTGGCAGTCTATATTTTTATTTGTATTACTTTTATTTACCATTTCTATTAACATTAAAAAAACTGAAATATCATTTGAGAAACATGATGGGAGTGAGTCATACAGGCATTCAGTATAAATGAAATCTAGAAGTAAATTTTAGAATTTCTTACTGCATTTTTCTTTTCCCTCAAGATTCTTTATGCTCCTACTATTTTGCTGGATGAACCATGCTCTCACAATGCACTAATACCAATGGAAGAAGGATGGAAATAATAAATATACATTAATTTGTTTCTTGGGTATTGGAATGCATGCTCAGTTTGACTTAAAAAGGTCTGAATTCAAATAGCAGATCTGCCGGGGAGCCTGGGTGGCTCAGTTGGTTGAACATCTGACATTGGATCAGGCTATGATCTCACGGTCTTGTCAGTGAGTTTGAGCCCTTTGTCAGGCTCTGTGCAGACAGCTTAGAGCCTGGAGCCGGCTTCAGATTCTGTGTCTCCTTCTCTCTCTCTGCCCCTTCCTCATTTGTGCTCTGTCTCTCTCTCTCTCTCAAAAATAAATAAACATTAATATATATATATATATATATATTCAAATAGCAGATCTGCTAATGACTAGCAATGTAACTTTGGGCAAGTTAACCTTCAATTTTCTGTGCCATTAAAAAAAAGTCATGCCTCCATCTGCCTCACAGAGTCAAAATGGTAAATAATGCAAAGCTTAAGTAATAAGTGCTCATTTGTTGGTAGGGACTTTTTTTGGACAATAAAATCCTATGAAAGTTTAAGATAATTGTTACATGTATATAGTTGCTATACATATATAGAATATATTATATATGCTGTTATATATCATAGCTTTGTTGCTAAAAACATGTCAGACAGTCTTAAAATTATTTTCAAATATAAAGAGTGAAGCTAAAATCAGATGCAGACTGCCTATTTCACTTAACATTATACCCTACAGATCCATCCATGTTGTTGAAAATGGCAAGATTTCATTCTTTTAGGTGGTTAATGTTCCACTGTATGTATATACCACTTTTTTATCCATTTATCTATCCATGAATCTTGGGTTACTTCCACAATTTGTCTATTCAAAATAATGCTGCAATAATACATATGGGTGCATATATCTTTTCAAATTAACGTTTTCATATTGTTTGGGTAAAAACCCAGTAGTGGATTACTGGATCATATGGGAATTCTATTTTCAATTTTTCAAGGAACCTCTATATTGTTTTCCACAGTGGCTGCACCAGTTTGCATTCCCGCCAAAAATGCACGAGGGCTCCTTTTTCTCTACATTCTCACCAACACTTGTTGTTTCTTGTGTTTTTGATTTTAGGTATTCTGACAGGTGTGAGGTGATGTCTCATTGTGGTTTTGATCTACATTTCTCTGATGATGAGTGATAATGAATATTATTTACCTCTGTATGTCTTCTTTGGGAAAATGTCTGTCTCCTTACCATGTTTAATGGGATCATTTGGTTTCTGGTGTTGAATTGTATAAATTCTTAATACATTTTGGATACTAACTCTTATAAGATATGTCATTTGCAAATANTTATTTACCTCTGTATGTCTTCTTTGGGAAAATGTCTGTCTCCTTACCATGTTTAATGGGATCATTTGGTTTCTGGTGTTGAATTGTATAAATTCTTAATACATTTTGGATACTAACTCTTATATGTCATTTGCAAATGTGTTCTCCCATTCAGTAGGTTATTTTTTAGTTTTGTTGATGGTTTTCTTTGCTGTGCAAAAACTTGTCATTTTGGTGTAGTACTAATAGTTAAATATTGCTTTTGTTTCCCTTGTCTTATGAGAATATCTAGAAAAAGATATTACTGCTTGGCTGTAACGTCAAAGAAATTACTGCTTGGGCTCTCTTTAAGGATTTTTATGGTTTCAGGTCTCATATTTATGTCTTTAATCCATTTTGAGTTTACTTTTGTATATGGTGTGAAAAAAGTGGTGCAATTTCATTCTTCTGCATGTAGTTGTCTGGTTTTCCAACACTATTTGGTGAAGAGACTTTTTTCTATTGCATAGTTTTGCCTCTTTGTCAGAGATTAATTGACCATATAATCATAGGTTTGTTTCTGTGCTCTCTATTCTGTTCCATTGATCTATGTGTATATTTTTGTGCCAGTACCATACTGCTTTGATTACTATAGCTTTGCAGTATATCCTGATATCTGGGATTGTGATACCTCCAGTTTTATTTTGTTCTTTTTTTTTTTTTTTTCAAGATAGCCTGGGTTCTTTGGGGTTTTTGTGGTTCCATACAACTTTTAAGATTACCTGTGCCATTCTGTGAAAAATACTGTTGGTATTTTGATCAGAATTGGATTAAATATGTGAATAATTACTACTCTTAAATGCTCTAGACAAAATATAATTTTACTGCAAAAGTGGGAAAAATATTAATGTGGAGGAATAGTTTAATAGAAATTTTAAAAGGAAAGAAATTTCCTTAGGGACAAAAGGTCATTTAAATCTGATTTCTTGAAGCTCCAAAATTATCAGTAACATAAAATAAATCTTTTCAAATGAAAGTTATTTATTATGTAATACGCCTCAAATTTTTCGCAAATCAGTCAGAGAAGCTGTCAAGTCCTTGGTTTGATCCAATGGCCAACACTAAAGGCTTTATTGTTCAGTGTAAGAATTCATGGGGCATAAGTAGTTTCACTTTGTTAAAGTAAAGTAAACATGGAAAACATATCTAGCTTTTATCACTTTAAAGCCTAAAGTTATTTATCCAAGTATTTTCCTGAGATAAATGCATTCAATCTTTAACCCAGTATTTAAGTAAAAATCTACTTTTAAAAAATATTTATCTTCACTTCTTTCATAGCTTTTGCATAGTTTGACATTACTTATTAGATTTTTAAAGTTATTAGTATATACCCAGCCTGAACCCTCCCAGAACAAAATACCATGACTTCTTCCTTTGCCATATTTTGCCCTCCAACTATTAGGCTTGGCCCCTAATAACCACATATTGAATGAATATGTGAATAAATTACTGAAAAGCTATTCCCTATATCTGGTTAGCAGATAAGTGTGAAATGAATTAAAACATAAACATGCTATTGAGTGAAAAAAAAATCAGACTAAGACAAAATTCTACTAAATTACTCCATTTAAAATAGTTTATAAACAGGCAAACTCGTGATACCAAAGCCAGGATATTGCTAATTCTTGGGGAGAATGGTTATGGAAGGGAGCACTATGGGGTTTCTGGATACTGGAAATGCTGTTTCTTAACCTGCTGTTGGCTATCCAGGTGTTTTCAAGTTTGTGTAAAATCCATGGAGACTTGACCTGTGTACTTTTCTATATGCATGCTCTCCTTTATAAAAATGTGTTAAGAAATATACTTAATCGCCTGGAGCAAAAATAGCTTAGGTCATTTGACTGCCCTTATGTTCTAATGGGAAGTATTAGGTGAATATTCTGTCAGAAGTCTTAAAGATACTTCATATCCTCTCCTTAGCTTAGCTGTTATGAGACATTTGCAAGAAAAGAGGCCAACCACCAATGATCATCCAATCACAGATCTTATAGATGTGCACTTGAGCATGACCACCTTCACGGCAGACTCATTTTCTATTTCCCCAATACCTACTTCTTTCCTCACATTCCTATTGTGCTGCTGACTTTAAACTGGATTTCTTCCTGTGCTCTCTGCTATATGACATGAATTATGCCATATTTTCTTTTCTACAATTTCTCATGCTCCAAAGATATTCAACGTATTCCTAGATATAGGAGCAAAGGAAATATCCAGTAGTCAAAATGAACAGACTGCTCTATCATTCTTTCTTAAATTTTCCATGTTAGTTCAGAGACTGGGAGTCGATCTTTAAAAATCTCTAATCAATACACAATCTTGGATCCTCTTCATCACTGGAAAAATATCCACATCATTGGCATTTAAAGCAGGACAAAAAAAATTTTCTTTCCTAAAGACACATGTTCAGTAGAAGTGCTCTGGGATCAATCCCATGATGAAAAGCTTGTTACTTCCACATAGAAGGACTGGAAAATTCATAGTTTAGGTTATGTGTGTCCTAAATTATGAATACATATACAAAAAATCACAAAATAGATGCCATGGTTTTGCATCTACTTGCTAAACAGAAACATTGGCATCAGTAACACAACTGTGAAGGTCCAGTCTTCCTATTTTCATATATGTATATGCAACTCTCTTTGAATTACCATATACCATACTCATCAGATACCATTTGTTTACCCCAGGATGTTTTACTCGTCATCTGCCCAACCTTCTCCTCCCAAACCTTGAAACTGCTAAAGAGGAATAACTGGTGAGACCTGACTGGTGAAAGGGAGAAGAGTTTAAGAAGTTTATGAAGACTCAACTTATTTCTCCAGGGGTTTTTAAACCAATAAAAAAAATGTATGTTGAAGAGTTAAATTAAGATTTGAGTCCGGGTTTCATTCTGATATACTCTTTACATGTCATGCACCCTTTGTAAATGTTAGTTTCCTATCAGTGAAGTGAAATATGATCATGATAACAGCAAACATCTATATGGATATTGTAAGAAACAAGTACATTAGAAGTACTGAAAATATATTCAAGACAGTATAAAATGTGAGTAAATATTGAATGATGTATTTGACAAATTACAACAAAAGTGCATATGTGGCGATTCGTCGGACCTTTCTTTGGATATTCTTCCAAAATAAATAATCATCATTTTTCCTTTTTTTAAAACTTTTAAAAAATGTTTATTTCTTTTGGGGGGGGCAGATAGAGAGGGAGACACAGAACCTGAAGCTTACTCCAGGCTCTGAGACAGCTCAGAGCCCCATGCAGGGCTCAAACTCATGAACTGTGAGACCATGACCTAAGCAAAAATCAGTCATTTAAGCTACCAAGCCACCCAGCACCCCTCATTTTTTTAAATTATTTCCCCCCATTTTTCATTTGTATTTAGTTCATTCACATAATTGAGAGCAGAGTTATAGAAAGATCACTAGGACTTAACCACAAAAAAAGTGTTGAATGGCATCATTTTGAAAAAAAAACCAGTAAATTATAAATTGTATTTGTCTTTCTTTTTTTTTTTAATTTTTTTAAATGTTTTTATTTATTTCTAGGAGAGAGAGAGAGAGAGAGCATGAGCAGGGGAGGGTCAGAGAGAGAGGGAGTCACAGACTCTGAAATAGGCTCCAGGCTCTGAGCTGGCAGTCAGCACAGAGCCCGACGCGGGGCCCGAACCGACGATCTGCGAGATCATGACCTAAGCGAAAGTCGGACGCTTAACCGACTAAGCCACCCAGGTGCCCCTGTATTTGTCTTTCTTATTAACTAAGTGTAAACTGTATTGTCTTTCTTATTAACTAACAAATATTTGCAGAGCACAATATTCACTTCAATATTTCACCAAAGAATAGTGAGTTATTATAATCATTTATTTCTCCTTATAAAAATTTAGAATTATGTTTGTTTTTACTGATCATATATTTAATAATTTTTTAAATACAAAAAAGTTATGTAAAATTGACAGGGAAAATAATCCAGTGGTGAAGCTTCCCCAAGAGTGTGATTTAGGAACAACCCTTAAAAGGTGATTGAGTATATAATATATTATTTTAAATTGTATTGTATCTTTATTTTATTTCAGGTTTTCTGCAACTGTCTTGTTACAAAATATCTAAAAAATCCCACTATATAAATAATAAAATATTTTGCCAAAATAATAAAAAGTATAAAGGCTAAAAAAGTACAGACTAAGCAAGTGCTAAAATTAAAGTTTTTTGATGTTATCTGTCATCAAATGGGGTCAAGTACTCTGGTTTAAAAGGTTACATATGGTGGTCAAGAGACAAAATACTAAATTCATGAAAGACGGAAAGTAGGATAGATGACATACATAAATCAGAGAACCAATGGATTAAGATCTCACATAAAGTTTAAACAAGGAAAATTTTCCCACTGAAGAAAGATGGAAAAAAATCTGACTTACTCTAGGCTGCACATAAAGAGGAAAATAACATCTTTCTTAAAATTTAGTATTTGCAAAAAAGGCTAGTATATGGACCTAAATTAAGGTTATCTTTGTAAATTAAAAAGAAGGCAAGCAGAAAATTTGACTTTTTCCCAATGGGTAGTCAATTTGAAGTAGATAAAGCTGATACATGCTTTATGAATATTTAAGATGTATTTTGCTTTTCATCTCTATCTACAAGAAATACTCTCATTTATTTCATCCTTTTAATCTATATTTAACACATAAATGCCTATTTATTCTATCTATATTTAACATGTCTTATAGTTAATAATGCACTTACTATCTATAGTTAATATTTCTTTTGAGTTTCATCTAACCCATTTTTTATTCTTTTCATTAAAATCAGAAAAGACAATTCTTAAATAATATAGCAAACATACTATACTATGGATGAAGCATATATCTGAGGCACAGGATACAAAAAGTATTGATTTGAATCACCACAGTTTGGTAGTATCCCCAGACAATGTGAACTGTTGACTTCTTATAAATAACTTTAAATAGCGAATAGTTGTTAATAAAATATATAGAATTTATCAGAGAGTAATTAGAAACTAACAAACAAAAGCCAGAATCATAGGTGTACATATTTCAGATACCAGAATTACTTGGTGCATAAAATGAAAATAAATACTTATTATGTATAAGGAAATCTAATGTGGGATCAAAAGCATGAATTAAAAAATTGGCGTCTGCTAAAAATGATCAACCACAAGTTTTATTTTAATCTAATAAACTTCCATAAATGTAAAACATAAAATTAAAGTAAAAACTAAATGGCAACAGCAAACAAACAATCCAATTAAAAAATTCACAGAGAAAAACTAGAGCGAAGTATCACCTCACACCTGTCAGAATGCCTAAAATTAAAAAAACAAGAAAACAATGTTGGTTAGGGTGTGGATAAATAGGAACCTTTGGTGGTGGGAATGCAAACTGGTGCAGCCACTGTGGAAAACAGTATGGTTCTTCAAAAAGTTAAAAATTGAACTACCCTATGATTCAGTAATCACACTACTGGTATTTACTCCAAAATACAAAAACACTAATTCAAGAGGATATACGCACCTCTGTGTTTATAGTAGTATTATTTACAGTAGCCAAATTATGGAAGTAACCCAAGTGTCTATGCATAGATGAACAGATAAAAAAGCAGTGGTATATATTCCCAATGGAGTATTATTCAGCCATAAAAAATGAATCTTGCCATTTGCAATGACATGGATGGAGCTGGAGAATATAAAGCTAAGGGAACTATGTCAGTCAGAGAAAGAAATAACATATAATTTTGCTCATATGTGGAACTTAAGAAACAAAAGAAATGAGCAAAGGGAAGGGGAAAGAGAGGGAGAGAGAAACCAAGAAATTGACTCAACAATAGAGAACAAACTGATGGTTATAAGAGGGGAGGAGAGGGTGGGAATGGGTGAAATAGGATGGGGATTAAGGAGTGCACTTGTCATGATGAGCACTGGGTGATGTATAGAATTGCTGAATCACTATATTGTATACCTGAAACTAATATAACACTGTATATTAACTACACTGGAATTATAAATAAATAAATAAAGCAGAGTATCTGAATAGACATTTTTCCAAAAAGACCTACAAATAGCCACCAGGTACATGAAAAAGTGCTCAACATCACTAACCATAAGGAAAATACAAATCAAAAACACACTTATTACAAAGGTTATCATCAAAAAGACAAGAAATAACAACTGCTGGTGAGGATATGGAGAACAGAGAACCCTTATGCACCGTTGGTGGGAATATAAACTGGTGCAGCTGCTATGGAAAACAGTATGGAGTTCCTCAAAACATTAAAAATATAACTACCATATGATCTAGCAATTCCACTGCTGGATATTTATCTAAAATAAAAATAAAAACACTAACTGGAAAGGATATCTGTACCCTTATGTTCACTGCATCAATATTTGCAGTAGCCAAGATATGGAGACAACTTAAGTATCATTCAACAAATGAATAAAGATAATATGGTATAGATCCATGATATAATATTATTCAGCCATAAAAAAGAAGATCTTGACCCTTGAAAAAATATGAAAGGATCTTAAAGACATTATTATGTAAAGTGAAATAGATCAGACAGAGAAAAATAAATACTGTATGACCTCACTGATATGTGGACTCTAAGAATAAAACGCAAAAAATAGAAAAACTGAGTTCATACATGGCAAAGATTGGTAGTTGCCAAAGTGGGTGGTGAAGGGTGGGCAAAATGTGTAAAGATGGCCAAAGGTACAAACTTGCAGTTATAAAATAAATACCATGGATATGTAATATACAGCACAGTAACTATGGTTAATAGCATTGTATTGTATACTGGAAAGTTGCTAAGTGAGTAAATTTTTAAAGTTCTCATTATTAGAAAAAAATGGCAAACATGTGTAGTGTTGGATATTAACTAGACTTACAGTTGTGACGACTTCACAGTATGTACAAATATGAAATCATTATGTTTTTTACCTGAAACTAATATAATATTATAGGTCAATTATATCTCACAAAATAAATAACACTTTAAAAAGGATATACAGATAGTAAATAAGGCCACACAAAAGTGCTCAACATCATTTTTTATTACAAAAATGCAAATTAAAATCACAATAATATACCACTACTTACCACCTAGAAAGATTTAAAATGAAAAAGAATGACTTGATTAAGTCTGATGTGGATAAATGAATTGCTTATATTCCATTTGTATAAGAAACACTGTCGGTAATGCAAAGTAGAAAACGAATTTGAAAACATTTTGGGAGTTTCTTTAAAAGCTAAATGTAAAGTACCATATGGCCATCCAGTTATTCAATTCCTTGCTTCTAACCAAAGAAAAATGCAAGTAAATGTTCACATAAAGGTGTGTATATAAATGTTTATAGCACTTTTTCTTTTTGCAAAAACCAGAAACAACCCAAATGTCCATCAACATTTACCCAACAATTTATAAACAAATTGTGTTATATCCATGAAATAAGCTTCTTAGCAATGAAAAGAATGAATTAGTTATGTACACAATATGGATGAATCTCAGAATAATTATGCTGAGTGAAAGAAGCCAGACAATAGAAAAGTACAGCTTTTATGATTGAATTCCCATATAAATTTCTAGAAAATACAAACTAGCATATAGGGATAGAATGCAGATTAATAAAACTGCCTGGAATGGAGAAGGGAAAAGGAAATGAAAAAGTTACAAGGAAATTTGAAGGGTATACATACTATGTTCACTTTCTGACCATGGTGTTGGTTGCAGGGGTGTGTGTGTGTGTGTGTGTGTGTGTGTGTGTGTGTGTATGTGTAGATACATATATATATGTCAAAATTCAACAAATTGTGTATTTTAAGTATATATGCACACATATATACATATATATTTGTGCATTCTAAAATAAAGTTACTAAAACATTCATAAAAATCAAAACTATAAAAAAACTATATATATATATTTATAAAGTAAACAGTTTAAAATAAGAACCAAAATATCCTGAAAGTAAGAGAATAAGAACATACAATGTAAACACTAATTAAAAGAATATTCACCTGGCTATATTCATATGAGGCCAAGAATATTTTAATGGGAGATATATTAATTGAGATAAACAAAAGTATTCCATAAGAGCTAAAGGATCAATTAAGCAGAGAAATGTAATAATCCTAAATTTATTGGTGTTATAATATACTTTAAATTTGATGTCAAGCTAACAGAGCTAAAAGTGAGAATGTAATGATCTACAGTTATATTTGGGTATAAAAAAGTGAGAATATAATGGCCTACAATTATGTTTGAGTAACATAGTTTTATGAAAAAATGATAGAGAAAATTAATTCAGAATTAGCAAGATATGGATCTATAAAATTTCACAAAAACATTCTTCTTAAATGATTATGAAACACCTCAACCATACATTGGTCTAAAAAATAACTTCCAATAATTATCTAAGAATGAAACCATGCAGAGTATGTTCTACAAACACTTTGGTTACAGTGAAACTCTATAAAAACATCATAACTTGATAAACTCTGAATACCTGGACATGAAGAAACTGACTACCAAATACCCACAGTGGGTCAAGGAAAAATATCAAATAAAAATTTGGAACTATTTTCCACTGAATTACAGTAATATTATGGCAAGACAATACGTGTGAATTTCAGCTATTTCAGCATTCAGAGGAAAATGTATGGACTATAAAAAAAGAAAGTTTAAAAATCAGGAATCTAAACTTTTTTTCCAAGAAACTAGCAAAAGAACATCTAGTTAAATTCAAAGAGAGTAAAAGAAGAATGTAATTAAGAATAGAAAACATAAGGGCACCCAGAGGGACTCAGTCAGTTAAGCATTCAACTCCTGGTTTCATCTCAGGTCATGATCTCAAAGTTAGTGGGTTCGAGCCCCATGTTGGACTCTGTGCTGCCAGCAAGAAGCCTGTTTGGGATTTGCTCTCTCCTGCTCTCTCTGCCTTTTCCCAGCATTGNAAAACAAAATACATGTATAAATACAAAAAAAAAAAAAAAAAAAAAAAGAATAGAAAACATTTTTAATAAGGAAGAGAATCATTCTCTTAAATATTAATTAAATTGATGAACACCTAGCTAAACTAATTAGAAATAAAAATTAGAGAAAAGACAAATAGAAATATCAGGGATAAAAACGTTAACATAATTTCAGATTCTACATAAATTAAAATAGTAATAAAATAAAGTCTATACCATAAATTTGACAATTTGAAAAAGAAGTAATCAAAATTGATGTAAAAAAAGAAAATTTGAATACCTCTATTTTTACTAATAATATGTACATTAAAACCTTCTCATTGAGAAAATTACAGCAGCAGATGGTTTCATCAGTAAATTTTTTCAAATGTTTAAGGAAGAAACACACACTTTTTCAGAGAATAGAATTAGTGAAGACATCTCAAAACTCATTTTATGGGCTAGTATAACTTTGTTATTAGCAAACTGACAATAATAGTATGCAAAAGAAAATTTGCAGGCTAATATCTCCCAAGGACAAATACACAAAAAAATCCAAGCATTGTTTAAGCTATTATAATCCAGTGTTAAATAAAAACAATTTTTCAACTTGGTAAATGGGGTTTATTTCAGGTACATAAAACTGGAAACCCAAAACCCATCAATGCAGCACACCACATAAATCAGATAAAATAAAATAACATATCAATATCTCAATAAATGTAGAAAAATTACTTGATAAATTATAATGCCTATTGATTAAATAAGAGCAATGATACTCCAGGAAACCAGGAATAGAAGTGATATTCTTTAGCCTACTAAAAGCTATCTACAGACAAGGAAACAACAACAAACAAAAACCAAAAACTGTCAGAAAAATGCGGCAGAACAGTGAACATTTTCCTTTGTTGCCTTCAAAGGAAACAAGTCAAGAATGTCCATTACTTCTAGTTCTATTAAACGTAATACAGTGACACGACAGTCAAGGTTAGCGTGATAAGGCAGGAAAATAAAATAATTGTCATAAAAATCGGCAAAAAAGAGATTAAAACACTCATTTACAGATGATAATTATGCAATGAAAAAATAAAAATGATTCCAAAAAAAGCTGTCAGAAAAAAGAATTTATAAAGGATTCTAAATCAAATTTCAATATATGTAGAAATCAACTATTTCTAGAAATCAGTAGAAGACAACTGTAAATAAATTTTATAGGCATTATTTACAATAATATTTAAAGCATCAAAAAGCTCAGGATAAACCTAATGAAAGATGTGTACAACACATACACAGAAAACCACAAGAATTTCGAGAAACATTACAGAATACTCAAATAAATGAAGGAATATACTATGTCCATGATATAAAGGATCACTATTGTAAAGAATAAATTTTCCTCAATTTTATTTAAAAATGTAATGCAATCCCAGTCAAATCAACAAAGATTTTTAGAACAAATTTACAAGCTCATTTTAAAAATTAAATGGCAATGAATATTATCTGTAATGGTCAACATAATCTTGTAAAAAACAAGAGAGTAAAGTTATATGACTTATAGTACTAAACATCAAGAAATACTGTGAACCTAATGTATTAAGACAGTGTGATATCCATGTAAGAATAGGCAAAGAATCCAGTGGAACAGAATATACAGCCCAGAAACAGACATGCATATACAAATGAGTTTTCAACGAAATTGCTACTAAAATTCAGCATAAAAAGGTAGTTCTTTAATAAGTGTTGCTTGCTTAATTGGATATTGTATTACAAAATAAACTTTGACCCTTACTTCACAACACAAACAAAAACTCACTCCATATGGACAAGAGCATAAATTAGGGATGAAATACGCCATGAAATGCAGCTGGAAGCTTTTTAAAAGAGTAATAAAACATAAAAATACTTGGTAAAAGTTCAAAGAAAGGTATTAATTCTTGTTTTTCCAAACATCCATAACCACGAAGAAAATGCAAGTATTCACATTTAATTTAAATTTCTCATAATGCATACTTATTATATATACCTTTTAAATACAACATGGAAAATGGTACCCTGACTAAATGGTCCAAGATTAAAACTCAGATAATAGGAATTAAAAGATATTTAGCAACACCAAAGGCACAATCCATGAAAGAAATAATTGATAAGATAGACTTCATTAAAATGTAAAACTTCTGCAAAAGACAATGTCAAAATGACAGAACAAGGCACAGACTGGAAGAAAATATTGCGAAAGATGCATCTGATAAAGGATTTGAATAACATCTGTTATCTACAATACACAAAGAACCCTTAAGGCCCAACAGTAAGAAAGCAAACAACTTGATTAAAAGATAGGCCAAAGACCTTAACAAACACCTTACCAAAGAAGATATACAGATGGTAAATAAGCATGTGAAAAGATGTTCCAGGCCATATGTTATCAGGAAAATGCAAATTAAAACAATAGTAAGATACCAGTAAACATCTATTAGATGTTTAGCCAAAATCTGAAACACTGACAACATCAAATGCTGATGAGAACGTGGAACAGGAGGAACTCTCATTCATTGTCATGGATACAAAATGATATAGCCACTTTGGAAGACAGGTTGATGGTTTCTTACAAAACTAAACATATTTTACCATATAATACAGCAATCATGCTCCTCGGCATTTGCCCAACAGTGTTGAAACTTATGTCCACACAGAAACCTGCACATGGTTGTTTATAACATCTTTATGCATAATTGTCAATAGTTGGAAGCAACCGAGATTTCCTTCAGGAGGTAAATGGATAAATAAACTGTGGTACATCCAGACAATGAAATATTATCCAGTCCTAAAAAGAAGTGGGCTAAGCCACGGAAAAATATCGAAGGACTTTACATGAATCTTACTAAGTGAAAGAAGCCAGTCTGAAAAGACTACATCCTGTATGGTTCTAACTATATAGCATTCTGGGAAAGGCAAAACTATGGAGATGATAAAATCATTGGTGGTTGCTAGGGTTGGGGTTGAGGTGGGAGAGATGAATAGGCAGACCAGAGAGGTTTTTTAGGGCAGCAAAACTACCCTTTATGATACTATAATGATGAATATATGTCATTACATATGTGTCCAAACTCATAGAATGTACAACACCAAGCCTGAACCACAATATAAACTGCGGACTCTGGGTGATAATGATGTGTCATGTAGACTTATCAATTGTAACAAATGTTCCACTCTGGTAAGCACGTGGATAATTGGGGAGGCTATGCATGTCTTGGAGCAGAGGGTATATGGGATATCTCTTCACCTTCTTTTTAACATTGCTATGAACATAAAACTGCTCTTTAAAAAAAAGAAAGACTTATTTTCAACATGTTAACATTTTTATGACTTTTTACAGCAAAATAATGGGTATATTGTTGAGCAATATCTTTAACTTACAAAGGTTAGTATTCTTAAGAGATTAAAATTTCAGAAGAAGGAATATATAGTTTTTGTGTTGTACTTCCTAGTTTTAATTGCTTTGTAGTTGAAGGGGAACAGAATTTGTCACTGCAAAATCTGTCTCTATAACATAAGGATTATCTTGAGCTGGTCATTTTCAATTTTTTTTAATGTTCATTTATTTTTGAGAGAGAGAGAGAGAGGGAAAGAGGGAGAGAGATGGAATCCGAAGTAGGCTCTAAGCTTTGAGGTGTCATCACAGAGCCCGATGTGGGGCTCAAAACCCCAAAACATGAGATCATGACCTGAGCTGACCCGCTCAGGTGCCCCAGTGAGCTGGTTATTTTGAAGAAGACACAGAACACAGAAGCTCTGAAAACCCAGTAGAGGTTACATTTTGTCTGAGAAATTTACATTTATAAGGGAAATATCCATTTGTAAGTATGTCTTCTTCTCCGTACCAGGAAAAGAGGAATGACCAAATCTCCAGAAACTCTTATCAATGGAGAAGGCAAAGACTCAGATTTGCAGGACAACCTACGGTTGCTACTTGTTATTGCTTTTCCCGGTAACCTTCCATTAACAGGCTTCCTTCTTCCCCCAACCCTACCCCCCAAAACTTTCTTTTGTCAGTAGCGGAAGGTGGTATTTAAGGTAACGGCTTGGGCCATTTTGGGGAGCTTCTCGATGGTCATCTCCCATGTATACAGAGGACATATACATGTTATTAAACCTGTTTGTTTTTCTCCTGTTAATCTGTCTTTTACTTTAGGAGAGTCTTAGCCAAGAATCTAGAAGGGTAGAGGGAAAATTATTTTCCTCCTCTACAAACTCTTGAAAAAGAAAGAAGAGAGAAAGGAGGTGGGGATATGAGGGAGGTAGGAATGAAAGAGGACCTCAACCACCTCCATTTTGACCTTAGTCTGCACTTCCTAATTAATTTTTCTTTCCAGTTTGTCTCTTTACTCAGGCAAAAGGCCTAGCAGGCAAAGCATATCATGATGGTGACCAGAACGATCCCTTAAGCAGTAAGGACCAACCTGCATCAGCAAGACCCCATGATTGACCCCAAGACAATGATCAACCTGACCTTTACTGCCCACCTGCATGTACTCACTGAACTTTGTCCCACATTTTCTTAATATAAACCTAGAAGCATTTTCAGCACTTTGGAGGTAGTCTTTGAGACATTAGTTCACTGTCTTCCTGGTGTTGGCTTCACTGAAATAAATTTCTTTCTTGTTTCACCCCCACTTGTCTCTCTGCCTTCTGATTTTGTCAGTGGTGAGTGACCACACATGGTCTGCTCAGGCCCCCTGGAGTCAGGTGTTCTTTGCCCCTGCATCCTGATGACAGGGAGAGAGAGAGAGAGAGGGAGGAAGAGAATAGGGGTGTGGAGGGGAAGGAGAGAGAGAGAGAGAGAGAGAGAGAGCAAGGTGAAGAAAGACAGAAGAAGGAAGGAAGAGGGTTGGCAGGAGAAAATTTGTTTACAGCAGATTTCTTGTCAGGGAAAAAATGGTACATATTTAGGAACCCACTGTAATGGATATGTTCATTCAGATGAAGTCCCTTGTGGTATTGTTTTTTATTTTTTTCATTTTTTCATTTTTTAAAATGCTTTTTATTTATTTCCGAGAGAGAGACAGCGTGAGTAGGGGAGGGTCAGAGAGAGAGAGAGAGAGTTACAGAATCTGAAGTAGACTCCAGGCTCTAGCTGGCTGTCAGCACAGAGCCCGATGCGGGGCTTGAACCCACGAACTGCGAGATCTTGACCTGAGCCGAGGTTGGTCATACTGAGCCACCCAGGCGCCCCATATAGTATTGTTTTTCAGATCGGGCTTGGAAAGACTTAGTTACACTGAAAGAAGCTCAAGACTGATGATGAAGCAGAATCAAATAGGAAGCACAGCATTACAAAGAAGGCTGAGAAGATGATCAGACGTTCTGTGGAGAAGTTCCTAGGGGCATCTCAGTCACACAGAATTCTAAAGTCGGGGCAACCTTACTTTCAATTTTAAATTGTTTGCTGTGTTGTCACACAGGTTGCATGGGGTCTTCAGTAAAGTTTCATAGACTCACAAATGTCCTTTGCAAATAAGAGCTGGAGAAAATCAAGAGAACAGGGCAAAATACGGTGTGTCAGTGGATGCCAGAGAAAAGAGAAAGAAGCATGGGAATTAAGTGTCTCATTGAAAAGAGAGGCGATGAGTGAATGTAAGCATGTGAAAAATTTGCAAAAGTCTTTGTGGAGAGCTCTCCTTTCATAGAACGAGGGGTAAAGCAGTTCAAACCAATTTTCTTTAAATATCAAAGGCCTGAATGACCCTTGATACCAGAGTTGCAGTATAACTAGAGGGTAGAATAAAGAGTAGGAATAAATGACCTTTTAGGCCTCACCCAACTCTGAAATGCTTTGATTCTAAGAGGAGCATATGACTGTGTAGCAATATATCAAAGACTTGCCAGTGTCACTGTGGTTTGGGCCAATTACTACATTTATTTATGGTTTAGGAACTTCATTTAGGGCTTGAGGTACGAGACTAAAATAACTCAAGTTCAAAGAAATAACAGTGACATTGACATTTCACACTGATCAGCAAGTCTTTCAGGGAGTTACAGAATGGCAACATTTATAAGCCACAGTTGCTGCTACTCAAGTAGAGTATGAGATTAGTAGAGAAAACTGTCCCTAAAGCCTCATTACAGAGTAAATCAAACCTAACCCGCTGGCCCAATGTTGCTGTCACATCAGGAGAGGCCAAACCACTAAAAATGGCAAATGCAGTCAAGCCCTTATTGCTTCTTTGGGGTAAAAGAGAGAAAAAAAGGCTGAACTAAGCCATTCCGAAAGCTCGTCTTAAAACGTGAGAGGCCCTAGATACTGCTAGCTTTTCAATTGGATTACCCAGGACAGTTTGCAGTTAACAAAGAAAAAAATCAATGTCTCCTTATTAACTCTGGACAAAGAAGTTTTAAGTGTTTGCCATAACACTCAGATTCTAGTTTCCTTAAACACAAAAGCTCAATGATTAGCAAACGTGGCTACTGTCATACTTAACTCTTTACATGCTGACATTTTTCAGACAGTGCAGAGAGGAGCTATATTGACTTTAATGGTAACTTGAAGAAAGAAGCGTTTCTGAGTTCTAATATGTTCATGTATAGATAGTGCCGTGATGAACAGCACCATTCTAGAATTATAAAAGAAATGACTAGGTTAGGCAAGATTATATGAAGCTTCTGAAAAAGCAAAGTACATATTTGTCAATAAAATGATGGCTTCAATTCCAGAGAAGTGAGTGACAAGAATTGAAAACAGAAAGTTATCAAACACTGTGCTAGACATATTTCATTGTGGAAAAGGTAAACACCTTGCCTACAGATGCAGACAAAACTATGGAGCTGGAATTCAAGCCCATCTATCCTTAGTTCGTATTCTAAATTGTATAATATGACATAGTACAATGAAATGCAGTAACACTATGATCTAGGAAGTTGAAGCCTAATTCTTCCTCTGCCACTAATCAGCTGGGTGACATTGAGCAAGTCACTTCACCTCTCTGGCTCGACATTTTCCTCACCTGTAAAATGAAGGAAATGGACTTTGTGACCTCCCTTCCAGATGATGAAGTTTAGGATTCATTTGCCACCTTTTCATTACCTCTACCTATGGTATAGAATTCCAATCTGAGTAGTCAGAGGAGACATATTCTGGGGTCTAGAGACGTAAGGCCCATGCAATCATTCACGTATGTTTTGCAGAAACATTCCTATCTCTCTTTTTCCAACTGTAAATGCCCCACCGGACTCATTTAGTTTGAAGGAGTGTTCCCACTGAGCTGTGTGTGAAAAGAAACTGCCATCATATGAATATTTACCCATCCACATTAAACTAGACATGAAAATATTCCAAGTACTCCACTCATTCTATTAATATTTCCATCTAATAGATATGGAAGAAGCACTGACTCGTGATCACTTTCCCAGCTGGTGTCTGCGGAAAGAACTGGTACAGTGTGTACATACATACATTTCACTTACTAATTGCATAACTGGATGTTTCAAGTTCACTCTGACCCTCTGCTGAGCAAGATACACTACAGTGAAAGATTTCCACGTGGCAGAGACTACTATAGTCTTTCAAGATCCAAAGAAGTTATAGTTAGGATCTTCTGAATTGTAAGAGAAAAAATACTGATTTCCATTTGCCTCAAAACAAACAAACAAACAAAAAACAAAGTGGAGATGCATAATGTTTTAGATCATATATATGAAGAGTTACATGATAGTCAATTTGACTTTGTGTAACTCATTCTCTTTGTGCCCCACTTCCCATGCACTATCCACCTTTCTTCAGCCTTTTCTATGCCACTGGAGGCTGATACCTGTTAACTGCTTCATTGACTTTCTTGCTAGCTCTCTTTCAATTGGGGGTGACAAGGGAGTTACTAAGAAGAGACTGGCAGGCTAGCTGAGAAAAATACCACAGCATTTCAGTTCTACTCACTTTAGCCTTCAGGGATGAGTTTCCATCCCTTTACGATGAACACCCCCACAAGGCACTTCAATATTCCAGCTTTTACTGAGCTGGAATAGCACTAGGCCTTCCCCTTGTCTCCGGTTTCAGAGATGGCAACAAGTTTCCACTTTTCCTAGATGTGGAGCGCCTCCTCCTTCCTCATTTATTCCTTGAATTTTGCTTACTCCTCTGTAAATAGCTGTTTCATTCAAATGTTTTCACATGATCCATCTGGAGTGAATTCTGCTTCCTGCTAGGACCTAACTGACAAAAGGTAAGGGCTGCTTGATCTAGAACTCAAACCATGTTATTAAGACCTACTCTTCCTCTATTCCTCTGCTTTATGCTCCTTCATCTTGGTACATTTTTAGGTCTCATGTAACCTAATTTTTAGGTCTTATTTATAGGTCTTATAAACCATCATGAGATGGTTACTAATAATTCTGGACTTACAGCTGTCCACGCCACAGTTCTTTAAAAAAGAGTTTTCTTTAAGGGTGCCTGGGTGGCTCAGTCTGGCTCTTGGTTTGGACTCAGGTCACGATCTCACAGGCATAGAGTCAAGCCCTGCATGGGGCTCTGCCCTGATAGCGCAGAGCCTATATGGGATTCTCTCTCACTCTCTCACTGCCCCTCCCCCACATGCATGCACTTTTTTTCTCTCTCTCAAAATAAACAAACATTTTTAAAAAAGTTTTGTTTCTCAGACATTTTAACAGAAATCTTGAAGTAGCACTCATTAGGCTAAGTTGGAACATATGCCCCAAATTTTGTGACCAGAGCAATGAGATTATCCAGTCAGGCAAAAGTCCCAAATGCCATCCTCCCATACCCCCAGGAACACAAGGTAGAGTCAACAAGAGTCAAAGTTCTGCCACTGAAACTGGTGGTTCCCAGGAGTAATTTCTGTGTACTAATTACAAAGGAAGGAAAAGAGGATACTGGATATTACAAATCATGACTGCACAAACAAAATGAATTCACTTAGTTGACATAAAGGCTGAGCCTGGACAAAGGTTGTATGTTCCTCTGTTGTAGCTCAGTCTGTCCTCTTTATCCAGACACCAGACACTCTTCATTTTCATTTTATCTCTGGGGTCTCTATACAACCAGGATGCCATAATTAGATCCCTACTTCCACTGGAAAGCATTTTGTGTTAGGAAAATTCTCTCAATTTTCATTTAAGTGTTTCGTATTTAATTGTTATTAAAAATAACGCACTCTCAGAATAAAGCCCAAAGAACTTAGCATGGCCCAGAAAATCCAACTAAATAAATCTGGTTCCCTCCTCCATGATTTCATTTCATACTAGGTTATCCTCATCTCTCTACACCACAGCTTCATTGATATACTTCAGTTTCTGAAACATATTCAACTTGTTTTCTCCTCCAGGATGTTACAAGTAGCTGCTAGCCTCTATTTGAAATACTCTTTCACCCACCTTCACAGGCTGATACTTTCTTCATTCACGTCTCAGCCTAAAAGTCACCTTTTAGCTGAGACCATCTTATGCCCCCTCACTTCTTAAAAACCCATTACTCCATTTTATGGTCCTTTTATAGGATTATCATTATTGAAAATTATCTTACTATTTTTCTCTCTCCTGTCAGATTATCTGGTAGGAGAGAGAATATTCATTTATTCATATTGTTCCTGTCACAATTCCATTAGGCTGTGTGGAATTCTGGATCCTCTTTCTGCTTGGGAAATTGAGAACATTTCTTTGTCCTTCTGAGTCTCAGTTTTCTCATGGTGAGAACGGTAATGACATTATCCATATAGCAGTATATCAAGCATAAAACATACATTTTGGTATGAGAACTAATGTTACAACCCATGGAAAGCACTTACAACCCATGTCTGATAAAGAAGTAAGCTCTCAATAAATTTTGGCTTCTATGAATATTATCATCACTACTGCATGCATTACTCTAGGAATTCACGTTATCAATACCTATTTTCAAGGTGTAATATAAACCTAGTCAAAGTGAGGATTTATTCCTATATACATTATTCCTATTCAAAAGCAATGTGATTTTTAAAAATGAAGATTTAATAAGTACAAATATGCTAGCATTTACATTTGTGCCAGTTATGAAGAGTTTATCTCTTTGAAAGTTAGTTTCATTATGTGCAAATTAGAGAAATCAGTCAATAGGGGTAATTAAGATGATTGCATGATACAATAAATAAAAAAGAAATTTAGGGTGGAGATGTGGCAAATGCTCAGTAAATGGGCATTAATATTCCCATTATATGTTAGGATTAACGTTTATTAATTTTTATTTTAAACATTATTTTTGGTAGTTTTAGCACATTTTATTAGCCCTACCATATGTATGAGGATCCTGACACTCAAAGAAACTAAACATTCACTTAGGTAGAAGCAAGAAAATAGGATCTTGACCTCAGTGTTTTCTCATGTCAATAGCCTTACTCTTTCCATCACACTGTGTCACTTCTGATTTGGGGTTTTATTTAGAGTCTCCGCCATGGTGAAGAAGATGAATCTATTATCTGTCTATGGCTTCACTAGAGGATAAAAGCAAAGGAGTCCTTCTATAAGCAGCACCAACATAACTCCGATATGTTCCCTGAGTTGCAACCATGGTAAGTCTACATTTACTCAGCAATGAAGAAATTCTGCAATGGCCAAGAGCAAAAGAGACGTCTAAGCAGTACCCTTGATCCACTTCTCACTTCTGAAGGAAGATGGTCCTGGTCTCAAGAGCGGTAAAACACAATTTCTCTGTTGTATGGATATGCCAGGTCTCTGAATTCCTCACAGAATGGTGGAAGCAGCTCTGGAAGCCCTTGCCATAAGGTTATATTTGTACTAGCTGGAGCTGAGCTTGATAAGCTGAAGGAGCTGCCATTTTGATTAGTTCTCTTCAACACAAGTCATTCTCCTTCACTGTGTATGGTGCCCTCCCCCTTCTGCCCTTTTAAGGTGGATTGCTTTCACATTGTAGTCCTACGTTTTCTGTAAGCCACTTTTCAACACTTACCATCCTGTTTCACAGTCCTATATGCCTTTGCACACATTGCCCTGTGCCTAGAAAGTTTAATGCTCCCAATCCTAGTCCCCGTTTCCTCCTTCACACCCTCCCACATAGCATCTCTTCACCCTTCAAAATACTGACTCTTCCTTCAAAAAGTCTCTCTGTGGAGTCTCCTACAAGGCATGCTCACTCTTTTACAAAGAATTGATCACAATGTGATGCATTGAATATACTCCCATTTGTAGTATACCATCCAAAATTTGTAGAATTGTCTGTCTCAGGACCTATTCCAGGCTCTTACACAGTGAAGATTGAACAAATCAAATACAGTTCTGCTCTTGTGGTTTTGCCAAAATAGTGTTATGTTTTGCTTTCTTTAAAATACACTGTTTATCTCACCTTAATGTATCAAGCATACCACAGAAGCAGGGTGTGTATAATTCATTTTCAACCTACAATGTCTAGCACAGTGCCTGGCACATATTACTTACTGATTAAATATTTGCCAAATCATAATGAGTAATGATTTTTATTTTGTGTTATCATAAGAATTTGTGCTTCAGAGTTATACACTTAAATCTAAGATGGGACTTTAGCTTCTTCTCTGCAGATTCCCAAAGGACTGGTCTCTTACATTAGAGGCAACTGAATCTGCCCTTCAGCACAATTTGTTGACTTTGACAAGTTACTCCCTCAAGTACAACACCAAGTTTTGCTTAACAAGATGCCGGAGGTGCTGGGATCATTGTAGACAGTATTTAGTAGCATGACCACGGCCTTTGTAGCTAGGAAAAGCTGGAAGGACACATGAGGAACGTTATAGACAAGGGCAGCCTGGTTTTTATTATAAAAGAAGCAGGAATAAAGTCTCTGTCACAGAAAGTGTTTTGGCACAAGCTTTCCTTTTGCAAAAGCCAGTCGAAAATAAGCAAGGAAATCTTTTTATCTCCCGGTCATCCTCAGGATTGCACTAGGACATCTTCACTTGTGGTACTTTCTGAAACCCTCTAATCCTGTCTTCTCTATCTCTTACTGTGAACATATCTTTGAACAAAAATGCTGTATAACTTAACAAATACAAATAGTCCTTAAATATATTAACTCAACCAATATTTACCTACAAGATGCCAGAGAATCTACTAGATGTCAGAGCCTATGAGAGGCATAGAGATTACATAGATATGTAAGACAGTCACAAATTCACTAATATTCTCTGTTCTTTGGGGGAGGCAGACTCCAGAGCAGAAAAAATAGTGTCAATTCACCAATGTCTTATTGAAGGTAGGACCACATGCTGAGAAACTCCAAAGGAAGCAGGAATTAAGTTTTGCCCATGATTGCAGGGAAACATACAGAGGTAGATGTTTAACATTTAGCTGAGAATTGAAAGAGGATAAGACTGGTACTATGGACTCAATGTTTGTGCCCCCCTTTCCCAAATTCATTTGTTGAAGCCTAACCACCTATGTGATGGTTTTAAGATGGAGTCTTTGAGGCATCTGGGTGGCTCAGTCAGTTGTGTGTATGACTTTGGCTCAGGTCATGATCTCATGGTCCATGGGTTTGAGCCCTGTGTCCAGCTCAGAGCCTGGAACCTGCTTTGGATTCTGTGTCTCCCTCTCTTTCTGCCCCTCTTCTGCTTATGCTCTGTCTCTCTAAAATAAGTAAACATAAAATAATTTTTTTAAAAGAGTTGGGGCCTTTGGAAGGTAAGCACATTTAGATAAGGTCATGAAACTGGAGCCTCCATAAAGGAATTAGAGTCCTATAACAAGAGACAAGAGAAACTCTCCTTCATGTGAACATACATCAAGGTGATTATTTGTAAATCAGGAGGAGGATGCTCACAAGATACCAAATCTGCTGGCATTCATGATGCCTGCTTCCATAAATTTAAGTAATAAATGTCTGCTATTTGAGCCACTCAGTCTATAATAGACTAAGCAGATCAGGTCTTAATTGACTAAGACAGAAATTGATGCCAAGAAGTGGGGTGTTTCTATAACAAATATCTAAAAACGTGGAAGTTGCTTTGGAGCTGGGCAATGGGTAGAGGTGAAGAACTTTGAGGCACATGTTAGAAAGAGCCTAGATTGCCCTGAACAGAATTTTAGGGGTGATTCTGGTGAGAGTGTAGAAAGAAGAGAACAGCCTCAGAGAAAGCTTCTGTCTTAGAGAATATACACATAATCATGAATGGGGTATTGATAGAAATATGGATGGTAAAGGCCATTTTGAGGTCTAAGAGATAAATGGGAAACACAGTATTGGACAATGGAAAAAGGGTGATCTTCATCAGATGGCAAAGAACTTGGCTGAACTGTGTTTGTGTTCTAGTGTTTTGTGGAAGACAGAACTTTCAAGCAATGAAATTGTATATTCAGCTGAGATAATTTCTAAGCAAAGTGTTGAAGTCATGCTTGGTTCCTCCTGACTGCTTGTTGTAAAATGCAAGAATGGAGAAATAAAGAAAAAATTGTTAATCAAAAGAGAAGTGGAACTTAAAGATTTAGAAAATTCTCAACCTTCCATATTACAAAAAAAGAGAGAGAGAGAAAGAAACTTGTTCAGAAGAGAACACTCATTAAGGGAATGAAGAACCAACCATTTGATAAGGTTACTGTAGGTATGAACCATAGATGTGAACCTAATCAGCCAGCCAAGTGGGAACACTGCTAGTTTGGACTGAAGGGAATAGAGACAGAATGAAATGAAGAAAGGCTCTCAGACTTCTTGAATTTTACAGGAATGGACCATTGAGCTATTTGGCTGTGAACATGTAAAATTCTTTAAGAATTCACAGAAAGGACTAATGATCTTGAACCAGATACAGAAATTATTACCTCCTCAGCTCCCAAAGTTTGGGGGAGGGCATTGCCTCAATGTCAAGACCATAGAGCTTCTGCTGTATACCTTGGGAGAGAGGCTACCTGGAGCCTATTCCTTGGACAAGCCAATCTCAGTCTTGTCTTGGTATCTTTATACATGCTATCTCTTCGTTTTTTAAAAAAAATTTTATGTTTTATTTATTTCTGAGAGAGAGAGAGAGAGAGTGAGCATGATCAGGGTCAGAGAGAGAGGGAAATACAGAATCTGAAACAAGCTCCAGGCTCCGAGCTAGCTGTCAGCACAGAGCCCAATGTGGGGCTCAAACCCACGAACCATGAGATCATGACCTGAGCCAAAGTTGGACGCTTAACCACCCAGGCGCCTCAAATGCTGTCTTTTCTTGTCTGAATGTCTCAGTCACCCCCACCCAATTTGCATGGTTGACTTTTTTTCTTTTTCTTTTCTTTTTCTGTTTGTTTGTTTGTTTTGCCATTTAGGTCTCAGTATAAGAGCTGCTGCCCAAAGAGACTGCCCTTAAATGTCCAAAATAAAGGAGATTAGTCTTCCCTAGCATATCACTCTGTATCCTGATTCTTTCAATTTAAATAAAAAATTGAGCACCAGGAAATAATGGGTTGCTGGATTCAATCTGTCTTGGGCTTGGCTTTTAACCCAATTTACAGAACAGTCCCAGTATACAGTTGGTTCTCTTTATGCTTCCTTCCATGATTGATTTCTCATCTCTCATTCCTTATATGTTGATTTTTTTAATGCAACACTCACAAGTACACTTTATTGCCCATATTTTTGCAGTTCTGGGGAGATTCCAAACTTCTTTTGAGTTTGCTATGGCTGCCATGACAAAGTGCCTCAGACTAATTGGCTCAGATAACAGAAATTTATTTGCTCACAATTCTAAAGGATAGAAGTTTAAGATCAAGGTGTGGGGAGGATTGGTTTCTTCCAAGGCCTCTCTCCTTGGCTTGTAGATGGCTGTCTTCTCAGTCTGTCATCATAAGGTCTTCCCTCTGTGCTTGTGTGTGTTTCTGTGTCTTAATATCTTCTTATTATAGGAGTAGCAGTCACAATAGATTAGATTCTAATGACTCTATTTAACCTTAATGATCTCTTTGAAGATCCTATCTCCAAATATAGTCATATTCTGAGGTAAATACCTCCACATACGAATTTTGGACACAATTAAGCCCATAGTACCATGTAATATGTCCCCAAAGTCTTATAGAAAATTAGAGGTTATTATATAAGGTAATTTATAATTGTTAAAACGTTCATGATTCAGACAATGGATGTTGATTTTTTTATTTCAGTAAACACTGATAAAATAGAATATAACAAAGATGGTTCAAAATACAGTAACTTAAGCAGAATAAATGTTTAGTTCTCTCTCAGCCCATAATTAGATGGAGAATTCAGTAGGTGGGCAGTTCTGCTCCATGAGTTTGTCCAGGAATCCAGTTCCCTTCCATCTTGTCACCCCACTATTCCACTAAGGTGGTTTTCTCATGTCTGCATAGTTAAATCTACTTGTCTAGCATAACTCTCTCTTTTAGCACGACAACAACAAAAAAAAAAGAGGCAGAGAAGAAATGTGGAAAAAGCAGTTTTCTGTTATGGATGTGGCATTGGAATTAAGCCCTTAACTTGTGTTTTCATTCCATGAAATTAACTTGCTGACATGGTCATATCATATGCAAGAGGAGCTTGGAAATGTATCTCTTCAGACATCATTTCCCCTCAAACATCATTTCCCCTGCTATATGAACAACCCCATGTGTGGTGGTTAGGACTTCTATTACTAAGAAGAAAGGAATTATAATCTCTGCCACAGTGATTTACAGCAATATTTAAAAAGAGGATAGTAAAAGACACCTGCCACTTGTGCAGTATTCTGATTTAGAAGTTTGAGATTAGCTCAATTTCCTATAATTATCACTGGAAACTGGGATTACTTTTTCCCCAAGTTTGACATAAATTCAATTTACTTTGGTCATATTTCCCAATCACTCTAGGATTATCTAGGATAGAAACTTAGGTCAAAATATTTTGCATGAATGTATGCCATTTTATATAAATTAGAAGCATAAGAGGAAGCTGGACAAAGAGGCAACATGACATACTTTAAAGGATGCTGTTTTGGAAGTAACACCAAGTTACCAAGTGTGCAAGCATTAGCCAATTACCAGAACAATAACTGGAGGGCAAGGTCCCTCTGAATCTCAGTTTCCACATGTCTATGCTGATTATAATGTTTACCTTGAGGGATGCCTAAAGGCTTAGCCTGATATCTGAAGATCATCCTGGGAGAACTCAATAAACCTTCATAGAGTTGGGCAGTTTCCTTCACGTGACAATATGGTCTCTAGGTGAGACTGCTTGTTAGAGATTTAACATTTGTGGCATCAGTTAATTCTCTTAATCTCTCTAAATCCTATTTTTCCTAACTACAAAACAAAGGTAACAACAAGACCAAGTTTTTAGTGTTGATGTGCGATTTGAATAAAACTATATAGTAAATTGCCTACTGCTTAGTGTATCCTAAGTGTTCAGTAAATATTCCTGATGTGATTTTTTTCTCAGCTGAATATTATGGTCCAAGTCATTAGACAGGGGTCTTCTTCCAGCCTCATCTGATGCCCTAGATATTTATAAACTGGCTGCACTCCTGGAGAAAAAGTGAAGATGCAAAGCACATCTGTTTCCCATTTAGGAGGCCTTCAGGCTGGGCATCTTAAAAATTAAACTCCATTATTGTCATTATCCATGTGAAGTCTTCTTTTCATGGTGAAGCTGTTCATACTTAGAGTGGAAAATTACAACTTCCAAAATTGCCTCCCCAGGGGAAATCTAATGGCTATGTTTTTTATTTGGTGTCTCTTGTAAATGATCCCTACCAAATGAAGAAATCTGATTAAAGCCATGAAAACTTTTCAACAGACAGTGACAGGAAAACTGTGGAACATGCCCCTAGCCACATTCATGGTCTCATCCCCCACTCTTGATCTATTAATTCAACAGGACTATTTAGCTGCCTTTTTCATGGAAATGGAAATACAAAAAAAGTTAGAAAACTTCTGACTGAAAGTAATTGCCCATTTGGGGAAAATATGGTCAGGTCACAAAAATAACCACCAGGAGACATCGTTTAGCTCCATGAACATTCAGAATTGACATAATCCATTCTCATAAGACTTATTATTTTCTATATCAGACGTGCTCTTGGGATATATCCAATGACACACTCCTATGGATCCTTGAGGCATATCAATTTTTCTTGAGTAATGTTACCTGGGCACTGGTTATTCCCATGTCAATTCCAAAATTCACATTGGAACCCATTAAAATAATTATTTAAGAAATAAATAAAGCAACCTAATTTGCCACCTTATGGCATTCTGTGCACTTTATCAACTGAATAGACAGAGAGGTGACTTTTATAGCCCAAGGAAGGAAAAACCATCTAGGAATAAAGCTAATGTCAAAGTAATAGGTACCCTTGAAGCTTGATTTAAAACTGTCGAATCACAAGTATTTGTTGTAGGTGGAATGAAACACAATAGGAAGTGTTCTCCTTGACACAGGGGTACTTACAACTAGGAAATCAGATCTTGTCACATTCTGAATTGTGTTTTCTCACCATTAGAGTCCAATTAAACAGTCATCATAGGAATGCTTTATAGAGATGTTGATTATTCCTTTTTGCCTCATATGAGGAGACATAGATGGTAAGATCTTTCTGCTATTAGTAACACCAAAATTGATAACCTGGCTAATGTGTCTAGTGAATCATTTCCTTTTTAAAAAAGCACATTTATTCTTTGAAGTATTAGGTAAACCATAGAAAGATACTTTGAAATTAAAAGGAGATTGATATAAAGAAATACAGAGTTCCAGAATCTGAGTAACATCTTTTTATTCTTGAGTGGCCAGATAGGGAGAGAAGAGGTACCCTTGATGCCTGTGTTAGAGATATTCTCAAATCATATTAAAAAAGTGGTATCCAGCTTTCAGTGAATGTTTTCCGCTTAAACAAGGAAGAGGGTAATATTAAAGAAACTAAAAATCCCTGCAGAAACATACATTATACTGATACCTAGTCAATGGAACTTGGTGCTGGTATTTGTTAGCTTTATACATAAACCGAGTCCTGGCTTTATGATTTGTTTAGAAACATATCATCTCAAGAAGCAGAAATGCTATTTCCTTTCAACAGATTGTAAGGAAAGGAATAGTACAGCAAAACTATTTTAAAACGCAATTCAGTATTTATATTCTCGCTTAATTACTCAGTGTTTTGTTTGAAAAGAATAAAAAAAGAAAGACAGTTACTTATCTATAGGTCTGTAAATCTTTTCTCAAAATCATTTGCCATTTTTTCCAGCAAAGTGCATTCAGTGCCAAGAAAATGGTTCCACATTAACGTGCCATTTCTGTTTGATGTTAAGCCAAATTGTCTCACACTCCAAGAATGATTTTGTGAAGCACTGGAGTAGAGCTTTCCAATTGTGCTGCTTTAAAATAGTGCACAGGTTCCTGGGGAGTTGGTTGAGAGAATCCATTACCAATTGGCCAGCCATTATTATCCTATAATCCAGAAGTCTGGTCTATTGACCAAATGATTCAGTGGTTTACAGGAAAATGTCAATGGACCAAACATTTTGACCACCCTGACTGGCTTGCATCTCTTGCTTTTAATCAAGGCACTGATCCATTCAGTTCAGAACAGCCTGTCTATAACAATGAGATATTGAACCTCTGTCAGCTATCACTATGCTGAGCTGAACTCCTGAGGTAAAATCTAGAAGGCACCACAGATCATGGCTACTACCTCACCCATCTGATAGGTAATCCTGAATGCCTTTTGCAAGGCACCCAAACCTTTTCACAAGGCTTACACACTCTCTCACCAATTACTCTATTACTCTATGAAAATACTTTCCTTCCTACAGAATGATAATGGCTCCAAACTGCTGGTAAAGTAAGGCACTGAAATGTGTGCCCACTTCAAAGAAGGTAACATTTTTCAAAAATTATTAATCCAAGAGTTGCTCAACAACAGATTGGAAGAAATAAAACTAATATGAAGGTACATGTTGGCTCTTGTTTACTCTTAGTACTACAACTCTTTGTCTTGTCCCAGAGAAGCGTACAGCTCTCAGAAGAGGGAAGTAATAATGGGGAAACATGAAACTTCTCTAAATATTCCTTTAAATTGAAAAAAAAAAACTGTGGATGTTAACAGGATGTGGTAGAAAAGCTAGGAGATAGGATTCAAAAAACTTACCATCACTGTTGAGCTCTTGGTGAGTTAATTTCTCAATACTTATACCCTCATCTGTAAAACTGTGTTAATAGTCCCCACCTTGCATATCTGTGTGGTGACTGAGCAAATAAAATAGATAAGACATCTGGCACAGAGTCAAACCTAATCATAACATTGGTAATTTGATATAAACAACATTTGAAATCTATTAATCTATCAAACCCTTCTTAGCAACTACCAGGTTCCTAATTACTATTCATTCCTTCATCCTTTAACACATACTGAGTACCTGTAATGTGTCAAGTATTGTGCTAAGACAGCATGAACACATTCTTAGTTTTTAAGAAAATTCATCCCATGATGGGTGGCACAGATAAGTACAAAGATGACTGCCATTTTGCAGAGCAGTGTATACTGGAAGCACTATTTAAAAAGTTGACTTTGGCTTTCTAGATCAACTCCACAGCTATAATAAATTGTCTTAATAAGAAACACTTAAAGAAAAAATGGTTTCACTTAAATTATAAGTCAAATAGATCCAAAATCTAAGTCCCATCCTTCCAATCCTCTCCACTCATTAAACTGTACGACGTTGAAATAATTATCTAACATCTTTTAACATCATTTCTTCATCTGTATTATGAGGTAAAAACAGTACTTATTTTATTGGTTCATTGTGAGAATTTAAGATAATAACACCTAGAACAGTGTGCAGCATGTTTAAATCCTCAGTAGGTGTAGCTGTTATCATAAATTCATTGATACATGTTTTTAATAAATAGTTATTGAGTGTCTTTTGTGTTGGAATTCATTAGGTTATTTTCACTAAAATGGGACAAATGTAGTCATAGGCCCTAAACTCATGGAACCTTTGTTCCTGGGGAAAAAAATACCAGAACTTTAATGGATCATTTAGTCCAATCATTTTATTTTATAGATAGTAAAACAGAGTCCCAGAGAGACATAGATAATAGAAAAAGCTAATAGTTACTGAAATGTTATTATGCACATGCCTGGTACTTTTATAAGTGCATTAGATGTTTTAACTCATTTAATTTACAAAACAGTCTACAGCATATTGAGTAGTAGTATCTCTATGTTACCAACAAGGGAACTGAGGAATAGAGATTTTAAGTCAATGGCCTAAGGTTACACAGCTAATAAGCCACAGAGATAGAATGTGAATTAGGCAGTCTGGCTCCAAGATTCATGCTTTTACCCACTAGGCAATACTGTCTTTTAATGTAGATTCCTTATCTAAGGACACCCATCAAGAAGGTAGTGACAAATGAAAGGCTGGAAGCAAGTGTGCCAGATGCAGAGCAGCAGGCAATCACCACGTACCACCCACCCCACTATGTATTTAAGTGCCTATTAAAGAGAACGTAACTTCAATCCCAATCTTTACTAGGTTGTGGGGGGGGTTTATTTATCTATTTTTGAGATCATCATTTAAAAAGGCCAACAAAGACACTGCTTCAATAATCAAGCACAAGGTAGAAAGTAAATTAATTCCTTTGAATCTGAAGTACTTGGTCTTTTTTCAACAAGAGACAAGTGGAACTCAATCTATTCAAAATACCTAGACTCTTTATCAGGTCTTAAAATTACATTGTCTGTCTATGCTTCTAGAGTTCACAGAACAAAAGCGATTTCATTTTTATTGCTTTTGAGGTAAATTATTGCTTTACTTTTATGTTAGTCACTAGAGAATTATGGTCCACAGAGGCCTTTTAAGAGAAGAAATGATTAAAATTATTCTTGTTCTGAAACTCGGTATTTAACTATTACTTAAGTGTATTATTCAGTGTAATGCTGCAGCGATAAACATTCCCAAATGTCACTGGAATATCATCTTACAAATGTATTTATTTCTCACATAGTATCTACCCAGGTTGTTAAGGGTTCTATACTACTCGGGATCTAAGCTGAGGGAGGTTCCGTTATCTTGTAGTTGCTCTATTTGGAAAAGGGCCTTCATGAGACTATAGCAAGGGCAGGGAATTGTTCGTTCACCTGCTGGCTCTTTTGCCTAGATGTGAAACACATAGATTCTGTGCATAGTTTCCTAGCCAAAAGTAGCACTTTGCCCTACCTAATTGCAAGGGGGTGGGGATAGGTAATACTACTCCAGGAGCATAGGAGGAAAAGGAACAAGATTTGGGTAAGCACTAGAAGTCTCCACCTCAATGAATCTGTACAGACATCCTGTTGTACAGAGAATGATGTAAGATAACTAGGTACTATTAGGTGTTCCAGTGCAATGCAACTACACCTACTACTACTACCACGATTCTTTTTAATATTATATCATATAGTGATCATGTACTATGTGCCAAGAATATGTTAGCAACTTTTACATATCTAACTCCATAAAAATAACTTTGTGAAGTCAGTATTGTTCCCAGTCCATAAATAAGAAACCCGAAGTTCAGAAAGTTTTGCATCTTGTTCAAGGTCCCACATATAGGAAGTGATGGACACTTTGTTCACCTTCAAAGCATTTGCTTGGTTCACCATGAAATATTGCCTTTCTCTAAACCTAGAAAATCAGCTGGAAATAAAAATCAAAGTAAATTAGATAAAATGTCCACGTGCTAAGCAGAAGCATGAAGCATCTCTCTTAAGGAACTTAATATTTTATTAGATAATTAACCTATATGCAAAAGTCACAAATATATTTTCTTAAGGCTCTGCATTTAAAAATAAAGCATGAGTAACATTATCTTCCTCACATGGTATGAATTCCTTCCCTCTGCACTCTGTCCTTCTTTCCATTTTCTTTGCATGTTTTCATTGACAATAACCACACCGATATTGTATTTAGTGCATATACTCCAGCGAAAGTGTGAGGGCCAGTACATCATTTTAATGTTTACCTAAATCCTGAAAAGTTCATCTTTTTGCCTTCATGTTATAGATGAGGAAACTGAGACTTAAAGAATTCAAGTGACTTGAACTAGGTTACAAATAATAAAGGGAAGATCTGAGATTTGGAATGTAATCTTTGGGGAAAGGACTCATCTGCTTTGAACTACATTAGACCACTTTAATCTACTAAACTTCTCAATATCCTGGGTTCAGCTAAAGGATTATCTGTCTTGTGAAGCCCTGTAGACACCCTTAGTTAGAAGTAGGTGTGTTCTCTATTCTCAAAGACCACTGAGTAAATGCCAGTTAGCACATTCCATTGTAACTGTAACATGACTGTTTCATAGACAGACTGCAGACCCTTTGAAATAAGCCTAGGCAAATGGAGTGGCTCTGATCAGCCTTTAAAGGCGAGGATTTGCAGAGTTGCCCTTGCCCCTGGCCAGACACAAAGGATATTAGCCTCAGTAAATGGACCATCCCAGATTTCCACAGCAAGTCAGTGTCAGGCTGCTCACACAAGTGCCTGCCTTTGTGAATAGGCTCAGGGTTTGGGCACAACGGACAGTGACAGCCTTTAAGAATGAGACATGACAAAGAGACAAAATGTTCATTTTCTGCACATATATTTGTACATCTACTATATGCATGAGGTGGACTAGGCAGAGAAATCAATACCAATCACTAAAGCAACACAATAAAATTATAGACAGACAGACCTACTGGGCAGGGTATGGGAAAGACAGAAGTGTCTACTTTTGGTGAGTAGTCAGAAAAGACATTTAAACTAAGACCTGAAGGATGGAAAACAGCCAAAACTGATAAAAACCAGAAAGAGAACATTCCAGGCAGGCAGTGGGAAGTACCTCATGGTGGGAAGGTCAGATATATTCTGGCAAGTCCTAAATATAAATGCAGCTCTCAATTCCCCCCAAATTACAAATGGCATATTGACATTAGCACTTGGATGTCTAATAAAAATTTTAACTTTAATAATTTCTTAACATTTATTTATTTATTTATTTTGAGGGGATGCAGTGCAGAGAGAAGTGAGGAGAAACCCAAGCAGCCCTTGCACTCTCAGCACCGAGCCTGACACGGGGCTCACTAACCATAAAATCATAACCTGAGCCAAAGTCAAGAGTCAGACACTTAACTGACTGAGCCACCTGGACACCTCTCAACTTTAATAAATTCTTTATTTTCTCCGAAAACATGTTTCTTCCCCACTTATTGGCAAACAACACTACAGTTACTCACTTGTTATAGCTAAAAAGTTTGAATCATTCTTTTAAATGTAGAGAAAAAAATTTTATTAGCTTTACCTTTAAAATATTTCCCAAATCTAACTACTTGTTATTACCTTCATCTCTCCCAAAGAACACTATCATCATCTCCCACCTGAACAACATTAAATTTGGTCTATTCTTACATCCCTACATTTTCTTCTCTGCACCGCAACCAGTGAGTTTGCATCTATTTTCTGCCCAAATATCCTTTGCTCCCTACAATTTTTAGAAAAAAATTCAGTCTTTACCATTGACAACCCCTTAGTCACTTTATATCTGCTTTCTTACCAACCTCCTTCTCTCTTACTTTGCTCTACTGACCCTGACTTCTTGTTGTTCTCTAAACATACTAAAACAATTCTGTCTTTTGTAAGATAAACAAAGACAGAATGTGCTATTTTCTCCACTCTGCAATCTTGAGCATCTTTGTCTGGAACATAATAGTGCAAATATTTGCTGAAGGGAGGAGATGAAGAAGAAAAATGTAAGGAGGAAGGAAGGAGGGAGGGAGGGAGAGGGGAAGGACGAAAGGGAGGAAGGAATGAAAAGAAGAAGCAGAGAAGGAAGGAAGGAATACAGGTAGGTAGTCAAGAAGGCTCCCTGTAGGGGCGCCTGGGTGGCTCAGTCGGTTAAGCCTCTGACTTCGGCTCAGATCATGATCTCATGGTTCGTGGGTTCGAGCTCTGTGTCAGGCTTTGTGCTGACAGCTAGCTCAGAGCCTGGAGCCTGCTTCCGATTCTGTGTGTGTCTCTCTCTCTCTGACCCTCCCCTGTTCACACACACACACTCTCTCTCTCAGAAATAAAGAAAACATTAAAAAAAAAAAAAGGCTCCCTGTATATTCTAGGTCATGAGCTTAGAGCACAAGAGAAAGAAAGGATACTATGATGAGCTGAGAATGGAGTTGAGTAGAGAAGCCGGACTTCATGCGCATCAGAAAGAACTTCAGGTTTTATTCTCAGTATAGTGGGAAGTCCAGAAAGCCTTTTCATTGTAAACACTAAGTACACTCAGGCTACAGCTACACATATAAATGATTTTAACTCGCCTCCTTTGCCTCCCTTCCCCCCACTACAAAATCTTGGTTTTCCTGACTACTTGAATTTCATTCTAACAGTCACATTGATTACATTTATCTCCCCCCCCCCAGCAGAAATAACTGATACAGGGCACATATACATTCCCCATTGGAACTGCACCAAAGTATGTTTGTCAGAATGGTTCACTGTACAAACATAGGCTTAGTACACTTGGATTTCTGCATTAGAGAGAGCCATGGATTTAAGGATTAGAAAAACTGGAGTTCAAAGTGCAGCTCCCTCTCAAGGTGGGTGACATTGGTCACATAATCTACTTTTTCTGAATTTTAGTGTCCTCTAAAATGGCAGTCATTACACCTACATTCAACTGGCCATGACTATTAAGTGAAATAGGATACAGAAAGGACTGGAACACAGTAGGTCTCTATGTTTCTACAGCAAGTGAAGGATAAGAAAGAGGGGCCTTTATCACTGAGTACTTGCTTAAGTACTGTGCTTTGTAATGTGCTTTGGTTTTGTGAACTTCCACCATCTCCAACTGGCAAGTCATAAAGAGACAGAGATGCCATTTATTATAACCAGTGGGGGGATATGATATAAGAAGGCAAAGAACTATAAGCTTTATCATATTTGATCCTGAGACCAGACCCCCTGCTGGGGGGACATAGTATATAGGAACATACATATATACATATATACATATATATACATATATATATACATATAAGGACACTGAATTGCTTGCTTTTGAGGACTAAGAGAACCCACAAACTAGTCT